>NC_134098.1:21337552-21674981 GCF_000715075.1 Nicotiana tabacum
AATCCCACAATAAAAAGTTTGTTGTATCATGTTTCCCGTCATATCGTCGTTGGGACATTCCTTAATCATTGTTCTTTAGCGCTCCCAAATTTCATGTAGTGGTTCATTCCACTCTTTCTTTAATGCCAAGATCTCATCTCGAAGTATAGCCATGTGCCCGAAAGAGAAATATTTAGCAATGAACTTTTCCGCCAAGTCATCCCACTTGTGAGTTGAATGGTTCAGCAAACGTTCCAACCAATCTAAAGCTTTCTGCCATAGAGAGAAGGGAAAAAGACTTAGCCTCAATGCATCCTCGGAAACATTAGTTTGCTTGCTCCCCCAACATGTATCCACAAAGCCCTTCAAATGCTTGTAAGCATTTTTAGTTGGTGCACCAGTAAAGAAACCCCATTGCTCAAGCAAAGTGAGCATCACATTGGTGATTTCAATGTTGCCCGCCCTAATATGAGGAGGGACTATTGCACTAGCATAACCTTCGTTGGGCAATATCCGGTGTTGAGTCACTCGTGGTGGAGGTGGGGGTGGAACGGGCACATTGTCATGTGGTACCCGGCCTCTCCGATTGGCTTGTGGCTTTGGAGGTACCTCGTCTACTTGTTCCTCCTCGCCATCCAAGTCCCCCAAAGGCAAATTTCCGAGCTTATTGTTCGCCATGTTTGTACCCGTGATTTCTTTAAAATGTTAGTAACACAGAAGGGAAAGAATATATTCAAAAATTAGACTTAAATATATAGCTAACACTGTTTTAACTCCCCGGAAATGGCGCCAAAAATTGATCCACTCCCAATCCACATTCAACAATGAGTGGAAGAGGTAGTTGGAAGAATAGTACCCAACTATGAGTCGGAGTCGATTTACTCAGGGAACAATGGGTGCTAAAGTGTATACTTGATGCGCATAGACGAAATAGCTTAAATACACTTCCAAGCAAGTTTGTCTTGCAATTTACCTCTATAAACTACACTATTAATGCTCAATTAGAGAAATGAAACTAGAAATTGACTCATTATTTTTGGTTGTTTTCAAATAGGTAAAAAGGCCTAGGGATGTAACATTCGCCTAAATGTTCACCTAATGGGTTAGTTATGTTAATACTTATTTTATTAATCGGGGTGTATTATAGCTCTCAACTCTAAGTTACCCACTCAATACCTCCAGGTCATAGAGTAATTTTGCCCAATTTGGCTTTCTCAAGCCCAAATGGGTCTAAATAATTGATATGAGCTCAAGTCAGATTTTTCTTATCTCTAGCTCAAACCCTTTTATTAGGCTAATCAAATCCTTAATTAGCCCAATTTCTTGTTAGCCAAGCTTTCCTAGACTAGGTCCCTCTTTCTCAAGTACAGTCCGAGACAAAAAGACATGAATCAATGTTTGCAACAATTAATTCTAAAATTAAAGTATGAACAAGCATAAATAACAAACATCCAATCATATACAAGCAATAAATTAAATACAAATAAGGTTTACACACTAGGGTTGGGTCACAACCCTAGTAAATGTCTAGCTGCTCGTAGTAAAAAATGAAGAAAAAAAAAAGAAATACTAATTAAACCCATAAGATAAACTATGATGTTCTTGTCCCAAAATGATCACAAGTTACCCAAAATGGTAAACTACAACGGCTACAGCTGATAAAACTTCAAAACTTGACCTAAAAATGTGATTCCCGTCTATTTATAATGGCTCAAAATTTGCTGACAAAAATGCCCCTCGGGAGGTTCTGTGGCCGCACAATTCCATGTGTGATCCGCACATTGCTTGAGTTTGCAGAGAATTAGATTCTGCAGCCGCACAATTTTCTGCGCGGCTGCAATTTAGCTTCTGTAGAAGCACAATTCATGTGCGGTCCGCACATCAGGCAAGGTTTAAGTCTTGATCATTTTGCACCCTCTCTGAACTTTTTGAATTTTTGTTAGTGCGACCATGTTCTGTGGCCAGACAAATCGTGTGAAGTCCACACTTCTCTTCATTCCATCTCTGAGCTTTTAGCAATAGATCTGTGGCCGCAAGGAGAATTATGCGGTCCGCACTTGCTTTTGCAGACCACACTTCTAGTCTGATGCGCCCCTTCTTGCCTTGTGAGTCGGAACACTCTTTTTTGAGTTGGGTTTCTTCATGATAGGCCAAATCTCCAACATTCCTACAATTTGCATATTTCCATTAGTTTTTGGAACATAAATCAACACTTGCAGACTAAAACAAAAGTAAAAAGGTACTAATAAGTGGTCAAAATCCACACTTATCATTAGGCGCCATCACTGCCCCGAGCTTGGGAATGCGGGTCGTGACAAGTTTGTATCAGAGCCCTAGGTTGTTTTAGTCTCACAAGTCATGAGGAAGCTTAGTAGAGTCTAGAGGATTGGTACGGAGACTTCTGTACTTATCTTCTAGAGGCTATAGGGATTTCGTAAAACTTCACTTCTTTCTTTCCCTATCAAGTGATTTCATTCTATCACTGAAGTTTGAATCATTCCATTCTTGTTCTCTCGCAGATGGTGAGGACACACACTACATTCACGGCGGATCAGGAGCTGGAGCGTCAGGCTGCTGCCACTACCAGAGGTAGAGGCCACGGCAGAGGCAGAGCTCAGCCTATAGAACATACAGCAGCACCTAGTGCAGAGCCTCAGATCGAGTAGGAGGAAGAGGTTCCTATTCAGACTGTGCCAGTTGGACCAGCTCATGTCCCGGAGGTGTTTATTTCTACCCCGGTACATTAGGAAGCTCTAGTCTATTTAGTGGGTCTTATGGAGAGCGTGGCCCAGACCGGTGCATTTTTGGTTGCACCAGCCATCTCTCAGATTGGACAAGTTCAGAAGGTTCACAGATATCATACTCCGGCAATTTTACTAGTTAGAGTGGCTCAGCCTATTTTTGCTACACAAATAGAGGAGAGGCGCGCGATGTCTTATAAGGGGTTGATGAGATTGGACAAGTTCAAAAGGTTATTTCCTATTCATTTTGGTGGCATACCATCTGAGGACCCACTGGATTTCATTGAACCATTTCTACGAGGCATTGCACAACATGGGTATAGTGGAGTCCAATGGAGTTGACATTACAGTATAGTCCTGCCAAGAGGTGGTGGCATGACTATAATCGAGCCAGACCAATAGGATCGCCACCACACACTTGGTATCAGTTCTCAAAACTATTCTCGAAGAAGTTCATTCCTTTTACTTGGAGATAGGAGTATCGTAGGTAGTTTGAGCGCCTTCAGCAGGGTAGTATGATTGTTACCCAGTATGAGACCCGATTTGTGGACTTAGCACGCCATGCAGTTGTCTTGCCTCCTACTGATAAAGAGGGAGTGATGAGATTCATTGATGGTCTTACTTTTGGTATCAGGCTACAGATGGCTAAGGAAACTGGGGATGATATTTCTTTCCAACGAGAAGTAGAGATTGCTAGACAAATTGAGATGATTCGTGGTCAGGGTAGGGAGGCGGTGAGATGATGCCTTAACCCTTTGTTAGTTTCTATGGTGCCTCGTCTTGAGTCAGGGTTTCATTTGTTAGAGGCCATCCTCCCAGCACAATTTAGTCAGCGTTTTATGCATCCCATGGTGCTTTGGGTAGTCTTGATTCTTATGGGTCTCATCCTGAGCAACTAGACTACAGTGCACCTTCAGCTCCCGTTAGTGAACCTCCGATTCAAAGTTATCAGGGTGGTTATTTAGGTTGATAGGGTCAGTTTTAGGGTCGACAATCTTAGGAGATGAGGACTTATTATATTTCTGGAGATCAAGGCATGTCGCGAGGTTTTTCCATAGGTCACAAGGCAGCATGCCACATTAGAGTTCTCGTTCCATAGTTTCGGCACCGATTTCCCGACAGCCTGCTCAGCCAGCTAGAGGCGGGGGCCAGGCAGCCTGAGGTGATGGTAAATCTATTAGAGGTAGAGGTCAGCTAGTGAGAGGTTGTCCGAAAGGCGGAGGTCTGTGTGGTGGGGGATCAACCCCGTTTTTATGAATTTCTAGCTAGAATTGAGGCAGAGTCATCTGATGCGGTCAGCATATGTATTATTTCGGTTTGCCGTAGAGATGCCTAAGTTTTATTTGATTCGGGCTCCACTTATTCAAATGTGTCATCCTATTTTGCTTCATATCTTGTTATGGATCGTGTTTCTTTGAGTGATCTTGTTTATGTGTCTATGCCTGTGGGATATTCTATTGTGGTATATTGTGTTTATCGCTCGTTTGTGGATTCTATCAGGAGCTATAAGACTAGGTTAGACCTTCTACTTCTTGATATGGTAGATTTTGATGTGATCTTCGGTATGGATTGGTTGTCACCTAATCACTCTATTTTGGACTATCACACCAAGACATTGACATTAGCCATACCGGGGTTGCCTTGATTGGAGTGGAGAGGGACTCCTGCCCATTCCACTAGCAGGGTCATTTCTTATGTCAGGGCTCGGCGTATGGTCGAGAAGGAATTTCTGGCATATTTGGCCTTTATCCGTGATCCTAGTACGGAGGTTCCTTCCATGGATTCGGTACTAGTTGTGCGCGAGTTCCAAGAGGTGTTTCCTACAGATTTGCTCAAGATGCCACCCGACATAGATATTTATTTCTACATTGATTTGGTTCAGGGCACTCAGCCCATTTCTACCACACCATATAATATGGCCCCAGTTGAGTTGAAGGAATTAAAGGAGCAGTTGCAGGATTTGCTTGATACGGACTTTATTAGACCGAGTGTCTTGCCTTGGGGTGCACCGGTGTTGTTTGTGAAGAAGAAGGATGGAATGATGAGGATGTGTATAGAATATCGGCAGTTAAACAAGGTCACTATCAAGAACAAGTATCATGTGCCGATGATTGATGACTTATTTGATCATCTTCACGGTACCAAGGTATTTCCAAGATTGACTTGAGATTTGGCCACCATTAGTTGAAGATTTTCAGGCATCGGATATCCCTAAGATAACTTTTCGGACTCGGTATGGTCAATATGAGTTCTTGGTAATGTCATTTCGCTTGACTAATGCCCAGTAGCATTTATGGATTTGATGAACCTTGTGTTCAAGTCGTATCTAGATTCTTTTGTGATCGTCTTCATTGCTAATATTTTGCTCTACTCGCGTAGTCGAGAGGAGCATGAGCAGCATCTTCGGATCGTACTTTAGACTCTGAGGGATCGTCAGTTATATGCCAAGTTTTCAAAATGTGAGTTCTTGTTGGACTCAGTTGCATTTTTGGGCCATGTTATATCTTCTGAGGGCAATAAAGTGGATCCTAAGAAGATTGGGGCAGTTCAGAACTGGCCAAGACCTACTTTAGCTACAGTGATACAAAGCTTTCTAGTTTGGCGGGTTATTATCTCCGGTTTGTGGAGGGGTGTTCATCCATCTCAACCCCAATGACCAAGTTGACTTAAAAGGGTGCTCTTTTCAAATGGTCCGATGAGTGTGAGTTGAGTTTTCAGAAGCTCAAGACCACTGACTACAGCCCCAGTGTTGGTGTTGCCTACAGGTTTGGGATCTGACACTGTGTATTGTGACGCATCGCATATTGGGCTTGGAGCGGTATTGATGCAGGATGGTAGGGTAATTTCCTACGTGTCTCAGCAGCTGAAGGTTCATGAGAAGAATTACCATGTTCATGACTTAGAGTTGGCAATCTTTGTTCGCGCAATGAATATTTGGAGCCACTATCTATACGACGTTCATTGTGAGGTCTATACCGACCATCGGAATCTCCAACACCTATTCAAGCAGAAAGACCTTAATTTGAGGTAGCGGATATGGTTAGAGTTATTGGAAGGCTATGATATCCCCATATTATATCATACGGGGAAGGCCAATGTACTGAGTAGGAAGGCGGAGAGCATGTGCAGTTTGTTATATTTACCGGTAAAAGAGAGGCCACTAGCCATGTATGTTCAGCCTTTAGCCAACCGGTTAATGAGATTGGATATTTAGGAGCACATTCCTGTTCTTGCTTGTATTGTAGCATAGTCATCGTTGTTGGAATACATCAAGGCTCACCAGTTTGATGATCCTCACTTGTTGGTGTAAAAGGATACGGTACAGCGGGGAAGTGCTAAAGAGGTTGTGTTCGGAGATGATGGTGTTATGCGGCTTTAGGGCAAGATTTGTGTTCCAAATGTGATGGGTTGACAAAGTTGATCCTTGATGAAGCTCACAGTTCGCGATATTCTATTCACCCATGTATCACGAAGATGTACCGTTACATGAAACAACATTATTGGTGGTGGAAAATGAAGAAATAGATCGTTGCTTATGTATCTCGGTGTTTGAATTGTCAACAGGTGAAGTACATCAGAAACCGGGTGGATTGACTTAAAGATGGGAGATACCGGAGTGGAAGTGGGAGCGCATCACCATGGATTTTATGGTAGGTTTGCCATGGACTTTGAGGAAGAATGACACAGTCTGGGTTATTGTGGACTGGTTGACTAAGTCCGCACACTTCTTTCCGGTGGCAACTTCCTATTATTTATAGTGGTTGGCACAGATTTACATTTAGGAGATTATCCGCTTGCACGACATGCCTATTTCTATCATTTTGATCGAGGCACGCAGTTCACATCGCATTTTTGGAGAGCCATGCAGCATCAGTTGGGCAAGCGGCTTACTCTGAGCATAGTGTTTCATCCTCAGACCGACGGATAGTCCGAGCGCACTATTCAGATCTTGGAAGACATGTTACGTGCTTGTGTTATGGATTTTAGAGTTCATGGGACCAGTTCTTACCTCTTGCAGAGTTCGCATACAAAGATAGTTACCAGTCGAGTATTCAAATGGTGTTGTATGAGGCCTTATATGGGAGGTGATATCATTCGCCAATTAGTAGGTTTGAGCCCGGAGAGGCTAGGTTTTTGGGCACTGATTTGGTCCGTGATGCTATGGGAAAGGTTAAGGCGATTCAAGAACTATTTCATACAGCTCAGTCCAGACAGAAGATTTTTGCGGACCGGAAGGTTCGGGATGTAGCTTATATGGTAGGTGAGAAGGTTCTTCTCCAAGTGTCACCTAGGAAGGGCGTGATGCGGTTTGGGAAGAAGGGCAAGAAGAGCCCGAGGTTTATTGGGACATTTGAGATCTTAGAGAGAGTTGGGGAGGTTGCCTATAGGCTTGCATTGCCTCCTAGACTAGCAATAGTACATCCAGTATTCCATATTTTCATGCTTCAGAAGAACCATGAGGACAACTCGCATGTTCTAGAATTCAGTACGGTTCAGCTTGATGGAAATTTGGCCTATGAGGAAGAGCCAGTGGCTATTCTAGTCCGACAGGTTTGAAAGTAGAGATCTAACAGTTTTCCTTCTATGAAAGTGTAATGGAGAGGTCACCCGATCGAGGCATCTACGTGGGAGTCTGAGTCCGATATGCGAAGTATATACCCTCACCTTTTAACCAGTCCAGGTACTTTTCTATGTCTGTTCGAGGTGAAGAATGTGACTACTCGATAGGCTGTTTTGATTTCTAGAGTTAATTTTCATGATCCAAGACTTTCCGTAGCTTCATTTGATATTTCTTGGTTTGCGTGTGTGATCCGTTTTGCTTTTTGAAAAGCTTTTATGTGAAATTTTGAAGAAAATGAGAATTTTAACTAAAATGAGGCTACAGTTGACCACGGTCAATATTTTTAGTAAACGACTTTGGATCGGTGTTTTGGTGATTCTGGTAGATTCGTATTGTGATATTGGACTTCAGCATATGCCCAAAATTGAATTCGGAGGTCCCTAGGTTGATTTGACTTGTTTTGCCAAAAGTTAGTAATTTGAATGTTTGGAAATTCCCTAGCTTTGACTGTAGGTTTACTTTATGGTTATCAGGTTCGATTTTTATTTTTCGGACTTCGAATAGGTCTGTTTTTCTATTTGAAACATGTTTGCAAAATTCCGTGTCATTCATAGTTGGTTTGATAGGATTCGGACGGTTGTTTGTGATTCTAGTGGTTCTTGAATTTTCTTTTGAATTTCATGCATTTTGATTTTTAATTCGTGGTTCTAAATGTTATTTTTGTTTTTTGATGGTGCGAGCGAGTTTATATGATGTTATTACACTTGTGTGCATATTTGGTTGGGAGCCCGAAGGGCTCAGATAAGTTTCGGAGGTGCTGCAGATGAGTTTGGTTAGTTGAAGACTGCAGGTGTGCTTCAGTTCTGGTGCTGGGCTGCCGGTCTCGCATTTGCGATGACCTGTTCGCCAATGCGAACTCCACTTTTGCAAAGTTGAGCTCGCAATTGCAATGGGGGACTAGGCAGGGTACTCTTCGTATTTGCAAAGAAATGTTCGCAATTGCGAATATCCCAGACTTCGCTTTTGCGATGGCTTGGTCGCATTTGCGACTGAGCATTGGACTTAGGCAGGTTTGCAAATGCGAACATTTGATCTCATTTACGGTTGCATGGGACATTGCAAATACAATGGTTTTGTCGCAATTGCGACTTATGCAGGATGGGGGCACAATTCGCATTTGCGACCTTTGTTTCGAAATTGCGACATCCGCAACTGGGTAAAAGAAGGAGAAAATGGGACTTAGCTAATTTTACATCTCTAAACACTTTAGAGGCGATTTTTCAAGAATTTATTCTTCCCAAAATTATTAAGTAACTCTAATCTACTTTGTTTCAATTCCCCATTACTTTCATGTGTTTTAACATCAAATCCAGGATTTTAATGGTAGAAATTGGGGATTTGGGTAGAATTTGAAAATTTTATAAAATTGAGATTTAGACCTCAAATTGAGGTTAGATTTCGAAATAAATCAAATAACCGCGCTCGGGGTGAATGGGTAATCGGATTTTGGTCAGAATCTCAGATTTTGACCAAGCGAACCCGGGGTTGACTTTTTCAAAATCATCAAAGATTGAACTTTTTTTTCCTTCATGAGTAGTTTCTAAAGATTATTTTGAATTATTTGATCGATAATTGGTTAGATTTAGTTGGTTTGGAGGTTTGTTCAAAAGGCAAGGTCGTGATTGGTTGATTGACTTGGTTGCAGAGTGAGGTAAGTGTCGTGGTTAACTTTGACTTGAGAAAATTAGGACTTGTTGGCCTATTTGCTACGTGATTTATGTGTAAGGACGACATATATGTAAGGTGACGAGTATATATGTGTTGTCATTGGATTAAATCATACGGGTAGAAATTGATTTCTTTAACTATGTTATTTCATTGTCTATGCTTTCCATGCTTTAATTTGAATATTATCTCATTAATTATACGTTTTTGTAATAATCGTTTATTTTAAAGTTGTTGGGATATTGAAGTTGAGTTTGTTTATCATAACACTATGATTGAAGTGAAATTTACTTCCCACCTTGCATTGATACCTTGATTTATTATTGTTGCTTGGTAAGGAAGAGTGAAAAGCACGAAGGGTGTTGCCATACCTTATTTTCATATGCTATCACTTATTTGAGAGATTGTGAGGATTAAAGCACGAAGGGTGATGTTGTGCACTTGATTTCTTATTATCATTTATCATACCATGTGAGGAAAAGAGTAAAAGTACAAAGGGTGATGTCATGCCATTTGATTTATCATATCATTATTATATGGTGGGGCTGAAAGTAAAGCACAAAGGTTGGTTTCATTGCTTTATTTGATTTTTCGAATTTTGTGATTTATCGGTTGCATTCTCGTTTATCTTGGAAGAAGTTTACTTGGAGACTTTGTACTTGCCATTCTTGTCGTACTTACTTTTTCTACATGTTCCCTCCCCATTATTATGTTAAATGCCCCATTTGTCATTATATATATAACTGCACATGTTTTTAGTAGGTGTCTTGTCTTAGCCTCGTCACTACCTCGTCGGGGTTAAGCTCGACACTTACGGAATACATTGGGTCGGTTGCACTTATGCTATACTTCTGCACTTCTTGTGTAGATACTGGTGTTGGTCCCAACGGTGTCTAGTGGTGCTTCTGCTCGGATTATTTCTACAGTAGAACTGCTGGCATTCACAGTTCTTGAAGTCCCCTTCTATTCCTGTCTTTACTATTTATTTCATTTCAAACAATTGTATTTCATTCAAACCATACTTGTAGGATTCTATTTGCTCATGTACTGGTTACTCCAAATTTTTGGGATTAGACTAGAAGGTGCTATATCATGAATTATTTTATGTATTACAGCTTTATTAGTCGTTAATAATCGTTATCACTCTGTTTTAAATTATTAAAAAGGTTAGTTGTTTACCTAATGTTGGCTTGCCTAGCAAGCAGATGTTTACGCATCATCACGGTTCCGAGGTTGGGAATCTGGGTTGTGACAATGCACATGCATTCTTTAAACTTCATCATATATTTCAAAAAGTTTTTAACATGGTATCATACGCCTCTTTTTCTATTTGACGGTTTGTTTATCAAAATGGATTTTTCCTTCCTCGAGTTGATATCAAATATTTTACCGAGTTTGATGGTATTGTATTCTGTTATATATTCTTGTTGGTAGTTGTTATATATATTGCACAGGTTCTTTGATTAGTGAGTATCACGTGACTTGAACCCCGTCATTACTTTACCGAAGTTAGTCTTGATACTTACCGAGTATACATTGTCTCGTACTAACACTACACTTCTGCATATTTTGTGCAGATCCGGGTGTTAGAGGCAGTGGACTTCGAGAGTGAGATCATACATCGTTCGAGAGAATTCAAGGTAGTGTTGCATGACCGTCGCAGTCCCTTAGAGTCTCTTCCTTCATTTTTCTATTGTTACTTTTCACATTCGAATAATATTTTATTTTTTAGACTTTTTTATGT
Source organism: Nicotiana tabacum (assembly GCF_000715075.1). Lineage (NCBI taxonomy): Eukaryota > Viridiplantae > Streptophyta > Magnoliopsida > Solanales > Solanaceae > Nicotiana > Nicotiana tabacum. Next base: position 21,348,303 of record NC_134098.1, read on the forward strand.
TATCGATTTTGAACTCATGACTTTGTATTACCCGATTTTGGGAATTTGACATATGTACTACTATTTTGGCTTTGTTAGAGCTTCTTCCAATATTTATGTTAAATTCTGACTTATTATATCATATTTCGCTGATTTATATCATTGTGTGATTAGCTTACCTAGTCTTGGAGGTCAGATGCCATCACGATCATTGGTGAGATCTTGGATCGTAACATTCTCCTTTTATTTGATGTGACTAAATGGTAAATTTTTAAAAAATATATACAAAGTGGGCTAAACTGGATAAGATTTATAATATGGGCCAGTTTTAACAAAGACAATACGTGCATTGTACTTTCACGTAGTTCTTTGTTTTTAATTCTATTAATTAGTTAATATTTTGAAAAATTAATTATAATTTTTCATCCTCTTATTAACTTGATAAGATAGGAATTATTTAGATTGAAACTATATTATTCTCTATGAGATATGATCATGGACTCATAAGCCATGTTATATTTGCAGCGACCATTTATCCCTTTTAAAATTAAAGTTGGGTGTGATCAATATTCATTGAGTTACTTAAATAATTCTGTGAAATATTTGAAACCCCGTTTCTCTCCCTTATTCGTTGTTTTGCTTTCAGCTAATGTACTTGATCGAAAAGGTGTTGTTTCTTAGGATTAGAAAGAGGGCCGGTTTGTGCAAGTTCTTTTGTGTTTCACAATCATTCATGTGAAAAATTATCATTAGTTATATCAATAAACTTCTCTATGACTTTTGACCAATGAGATATTATCATGTAATAATTATTAAATACATATAACTCAACAGACCAAACTAAAATAAATGCAGTATTACAACTGTTACGTGTACCACACCTTACATTGATTCCACCGCCAAGACCTTAAAGGTGCTTTACATGTGTATGAGGGAATTGAATGAATTATGGTTGTCGGAGGTGCTCGCCGCTCATAGTGATAGGTGTGCTATAGCCTAAAGTGTTTGAGTGAAACTGATTAGCACTTAGCAGGACAAAATGTACTAGGCTGATATAGACGTGCTCACATCCATTATTTTTTATTTATCGTGTGCGTGTGTGTGTGTGTGTATATATATATATATATATATATATATATATATATATATATATATATATATATATATATATATATATATATATATATATATAGAGAGAGAGAGAGAGAGAGAGAGAGACAAACGACACAAATAGATAAAATAAAAACTATGTATTATTTTATATATAGCGCGGTTATTCACTGTGCTATCTATAAAATGTGGCCCCACCAATAACTCACATACACTTAACTGACCCACCAATAATTCATATGGGTATAGCGCCTATTATGCATGCGCTATACATCAAATAATTGTACCTCCGGACTGATTTTTTTCTTATTTAAGGAGTTTCATAATTTGGTAAAAATCCATTAAGGATCCTTCAAGAGTTCTGAAATATTTATTCGTTAAGTTATTTTGCATTTTGTCATAATGTCCGAATAGCGAAAAATTAGGGTTTCATTTTATTGGGGGGTGAGATTGTGGCGGAGAATAACTCAGTACGCTATAGTTATTCTCCACAGTGTCATGTTAAGTTGCTACTTACAATGGAGTACGATAGATTGATATCATTATTATGTAAGAAAATGAGTGTGAGCAAACGTTCGGTGAATATTAAAGTAACCGAAAGATATCCATATTCTGTTACTCCGCAAGGGGTTACTTGTTATGCTGAGTTTTACATCGAAGACGATGAAACTCTGACAGATTTTTTGAGGACTCTAGATGATCACCGGAAACTTCTTGTAATAAAAATGTTGGAAATGTACGTCAAGGCTAAAGACGTTCGCAATAGCGAGGTTCCGTAAAATAGGGATATCCCTCAATCATCGTGTGATTTTCTTGGAGCAGTTTTATCCGAATAGGTTTCGGGTGAAAGAGTTTGGCCAAATCTAAACTTATCTCCACAGGCAAATGCGGAGCTGTCACGACCCCAAATTAACCCTCCGTAAGGTGTCGTGATAGCACCTAGTCTTTACGACTAGGTAAGCCTACTATTGCGAAAAATATAAAGAAAACACAACATTTTAAGGATAAACATCATATTATAAATAGTCAAGAGTAGTACCACTCGGCATATACAAAATAATTTTTCAAGACCCAGAATATCACTAAGTCACAAGCTGCTATAATCTATGTAGCTCTATACAAAAGTCTTAGGATAATAAAGAAAATATCTAGGCGAGGAAGTAGAAGAAGACTCCGAAGATCTGCGGACGCAAGCAGAAGTACCTTGAAGTCTCCTAGAATCAGTAGCACGCACTAACCCCAAGGCTGATAACTCGTACCTGGATCTGCACACGAAAATATATGCAGGGAAGGGCATGAGTACACCACAATGGTACCCAGTAAGTGCCAAGCCTAACCTCGGTCGAGTAGTGACGAGGTCAGGTCAAGGCCCTACAGGAATAAATATAATAAATTAAACAGTAAAAGATATAAGTAGAATTCACGGTAACACAGTTAAAGAAATTTTTGAAAATTTAACAGTTAAGGAAGCCCTCGGCTCAAAATAAAATAAAAATAGTGGAAAATCTCTCGGGATACTGTCTCGTAGTTTCAAATGAATATGCAGTACATGGGGATCTTCCGGAATACGTCCGTAGTCCCAAAGTAATTATGCAGTACTGGGGGATCTCTCGGAATATGTTCGTAGTCCCAAAATAAATATGCAGTACAGGGGGATCTCCCGAAATACGTCCGTAGTCCCAAAGTAAATATACAGTACATGGGGATCTCCCGGAATATGTCTGTAGTCCCAAAGTAAATATGTAGTACAGGGGGATCTCCCAGAATATGTCCGTAATCTCAATTTAAATATGCAACACAAGATGAAATGACATGTATGACATCGAGTTATACAGTTTATACTGGACACAGATAAGGCAAATAAGGACTTAACTGAACATGACACACAGAATGTCAATTAGGCAGTTAAAACACGTAAGCATGCTTTTCTAGTCTAAACTACACAATTAAACATATTAGTACAATTAATAAGAGAAGCAATTTATGATTTAAAAAGGTTAAACATGATTTTTTCAATAATAGCCTATGTACGTACTCGTCACCTCACGTACACGGCGCCCACACACCAAATAATATCAAGATATCCTAAGGGGAAAGTCCCCAACACAAGGTTAGGCAAGCCACTTACCTCAAACCGCTCAAATCAACTCGATATCACATTCTTGCCACGAGTCCCCACGGGCCCACGTCTCGAAACCTGACAAAATTCACGAAACTAGAAATCGCATTCACTCACGAGTCTAACCATATCAAATTTACTAAGATCCGACACCAAATGGTCTTCCAATCCACAATTCAAACTTCCAAATCCCTACCTCCAACTTCCAATTTCCACCTTAAATACACATTAACTAGGTGGAAGAACACATGGCAAGGCAAGATTATTGACCAAAAATAAGCACAAGTAACTTACCTCAAGAAATGCCTCGAAAATGCTCTCAAAAATCGCCCTAACCCGAGTTTGTAAAGCAAAAAATGATAAAAATCGTGAAGCCCTTCGGTTTTAATCACTGCACAGGTATTTCTGCACCTGCGGAACCTGGGCTCGCACCTGCGGGTGCGCTTGTGCGGAAAACGTGCGCATCTGCGCGACTCACTTACCCCCTCTTCCTTCGCTCCTGCGACGAAAGGGCCACACCTGCGCACTCGCTCCTGCGGACGTCCCTTCCGCTTCTGCGCAACTCGCGCATTTGTGAACAGCCTTGCGCATTTGCGGGCATCGGAGATGCGACACTTCCTTGCACCTACGACACCAGGCCAACTCTCAACTTCTCGCATCTGTGCTTCCCTCTTCGCATGTGCGGCTCGAGCACCTGCGGTCTAATTTTCGCAGGTGCGAAACACCAGAACCAGCAAAGGTACCAGATTTTTCTAAGTCCAAATTTCTTCCCGTTAAGCATCCGAAACACACCCGAGGCCTCCGGGACCTTGACCAAACATACCAACCAATCCTAAAATATCATACGAACTTAGTCGAACTCTCAAATCTCATAAAACAACGCAAAAATCACGAATCAACCTCCAATTCAATTTTAAAGAACTTGAAACTTCAAAATTCTACAACCGATGTCGAAACCTATCTAATCACGTCCGATAGACCTCATATTTTGCGCACAAGTCATAATCAACATTATGGACCTACTCCAACTTCCGGAATCGGAAAATGACTCCGATATCAAAAATTTCACTACCTGCCCAAAACACTAAAAATTTGACTTTCGTCATTTCAAGCCTAAATGAGCTACGAACCTCCAAAACACAATCCGGACATGCTCCTAAACCCAAAATCACCTAACGGAGCTAACAGAACCAACGAAATTCCATTCCGGTGTCGTCTTCATACAGTTCTGACTACGGTCCAAATCCTAAGGCTTAAGCTCTCATTTAGGGACTAAGTGTCTTAAAACACTCCGAAACTCAAAACTAATCATCCCGGCAAGTCACAATAGCAGAAAAAGATTTGGGGAAAGCAGTTAATAGGGGATCGAGGCTATTACTCTCAAAAAGACCGGCCGGGTCGTTATATGTTCCTCCCCTTAAAACAATCGTTCGTCCTCGAACGAGTATAAAGACGTACCTGAAACTGTGAAAAGATGAGGGTACTGGCTGCGCATATCCTGCTCGGTCTTCCAAGTCGCCTCCTCGACCGGCTGACCCCTCCACTGGACCTTTACTGAAGCAATATTCTTTGAACTGAGCTTTCTGACCTGCCTATCCAAAATGGCTACTGGCTCCTCAACATAAGATAGATCTTTGTCCAACTGGACTGAGCTGAAATCCAATACATGAGTCGGATCACCGTGATACTTCCAGAGCATGGACACGTGGAATACCGGGGTGAACTCCTGCTAGGCTGGGAGGCAAGGCAAGCTCATAAGCAACCTCCCCAACTCTCCGCAATATCTCAAAAGGACCAATCAACCTCGGGCTCAGCTTGCCCTTCTTCCCGAACCTCATGACACCCTTCATAGGCGATAACCGAAGCAAGACCCGCTCACCAACCATAAATGCCAAATCACGAACCTTACGGTCTGCATAACTCTTCTGCTTGGATTGGGCTGTGCGAAGTCTCTCCTGAATCACCTTCACCTTATCCAAGGCATCCTGGACCAAATCTGTACCCAACAATCGGGACTCGCCTGGCTCAAACCATCCCATTGGGGACCGGCACCGCCTACCATACAAAGCCTCATGCGGTGCCATCTGAATGCTGGACTGGTAACTATTGTTGTAAGCGAACTCTGCAAGTGGAAAGTATTGGTCCCATGACCCTCCAAACTCCATCACACAGGCACGGAGCATATCCTCAAGAATCTGAATTGTGCGCTTGGACTGCCCGTCCGTCTGAGGGTGAAAGGCTGTGCTCAACTCCACCCTAGTACCCAACTCCTGCTGTACGGTTCTCCAAAACTGTGATATGAACTGTGTACCTCTGTCTGAAATGATGGATACTTGAATACCATGAAGGCAGACAATCTCTCTGACATAAATCTCAGCCAACCTCTCAGAAGAATAAGTGGTCAACACTGGAATAAAATGAGCTGACTTGGTCAGCTGATCCACGATCACCCAGATAGCATCAAACCTTCTCAAAGTCCATGGAAGTCCAACTACAAAGTCCATGGTGATCCGCTCCCGCTTCCACTCTGGGATCTCTAACCTCTGAAGTAATCCACCCGGCCTCTGGTGCTCATATTTAACCTGCTGACAGTAGAGACACTTGGCCACAAACCCAACTATATCTTTTTTCATTCTTCTCCGCCAATAGTATTGCCTCAAGTCCTGGTACATCTTCGCGGAACCCGGATGAATAGAGTACCGCGATCTATGGGCCTCCCCAAGAATCAACTCCCGAAGCCCATCTACATTGGGCGCACAGATCCGTCCCTGCATCCTCATCACACCGTCATCACCAATAGTCACATATCTGGCATCACCTCGCCGAACCCTGTCCTAAAGAACTAGAAGATGAGGATCATCATACTGGCGCTCCCTGATACGGTCATAAAAAGAAGACCGAGCAACCACACAAGCTAATACCCGGCTAGGCTCTGAAATATCCAATCTCACGAACTGGTTGGCTAAGGCTTGAACATCTAAGGCTAAGGGCCTCTTGGCTGCCAGAAGATATGCCAAACTCCCCAAACTACCTGCCCGGTGACTCAAGGCATCGGCCACTACATTGGCCTTCCCCGGTTGGTATAATATAGTGATATCATAGTCTTTAAGTAGCTCCAACCACCTCCGCTGACGCAAATTAAGGTCCTTCTGCCTAGAGAAGTACTGCAAACTCCGGTGATCAATGTAAATCTCACAGGGAACACCGTACAAATAATGACTCCAGATCTTTAGGGCATGAACAATAGATGCTAACTCGAGATCATGAACTGGATAATTCTTCTCATACACCTTCAACTGCCTAGACGCATAGGCAATCACCCTACCGTCCTGCATCAATACCGCTCCAAGGCCAATCCTCGAGGCATCATAATAGACAGTGTAGGACCCTGAACCTGTAGGCAATACTAATAATGGGGCTGTAGTCAAAGCTGTCTTGAGCTTCTGAAAGCTCTGCTCACACTCCTCGGTCCACCTGAACGGAGCACCCTTCTTGGTCAGCCTGGTCATAGGTGCTGCAATGGATGAAACTCCCTCCACAAAGCGACGGTAATACCCCGTCAAACCAAGGAAACTACGGATCTCCATAGCTGATGACGGTCTAGGCCAACTCTGCACTGCCTCCACATTTTTCGGATCTACCTCGATCCCATCACAAGACACTATGTGGCCCAAGAATGCCACTGAATCAAGCCAGAATTCACACTTAGAAAATTTTGCACACAACCTCTTCTCCCTCAAAGTCTAAAGCACAGTCCTCAGGTGCTGCTCATGATCTTTCCGAGACCGGGAATATACCAGGATGTCGTCAATAAACACAATAATGAAGGAATCAAGATAAGGCCGGAATACACTGCTGCTGGGGCATTGGTCAGCTCAAATGACATGACAAGAAACTCATAGTGACCATATCTGGTCGTGAAAGCAGTCTTCGGGATATTTGGCTCCCGAATCTTGAACTGATGATAGCCAGAATGCAAGTCAATCTTGGAAAACACCCTGGCACCCTGTAACTGATCAAATAAATCATCAATGCGAGGCAAAGGATACCTGTTCTTCACTGTAACCTTGTTCAACTACCGATAATCAATACACATACGCATAGAACCATCCTTCTTCTTCACAAATAAGACCGGAGCACCCCAAGGTGATACACTGGGCCTGATGAAGCCCTTATCAAGCAACTCCTGCAACTGCTCCTAAAACTCCTTCAACTCAGGAGGAGCCATATGGTAGGGAGGAATAGAAATAGGCTAAGTGCCCGGCAAAAAATCAATGCCGAAATCAATATCTCTATCGGACGGCATACCCGGAAGATCAGCTGAAAACACATCTGGAAAGTCCCTCACTACTGGAACTGACTCAACTATAGGGGTATCAATACTGACATCTCTCACATAGGCCAAATACGCATCACACCCCTTCTCAACCATTCACTGAGCCTTAAGAAATGAAATGACCCTGCGGGGAGTATACTCTAAGGTACCTCTCCACTCTAATCTCGACAAACCTGGCATAGCCAACGTCACGGTCTTAGCGTGAAAATCAAGAATAGCATAATGGGGTGACAACCAGCCCATGCCTAAGATAACATCAAAATCAACCAAACTGAGTAATAACAAATCGGCTCTGGTCTCAAAACCACTAAGAGCAATCAAACACGACCGATATACGCGGTCCACAATGAGAGAATCTCCCACAAGAATAGATACATAAACAAGGAAACTCAAAGAATCCCGAGATATCCCTAAATATGGAGCAAAATAAGAAGACACATATGAATACGTAGAGCCTGGGTCAAATAGTACTGATGCATCCCTATGATAGACAGGGACGATACCTGTGATGACTGAATCTAAAGCAACGGACTCTGAACGGGTTGGAAGGGCATAGTACCTGGCCTGGCCTCCCCCTCTAGGGCGACCTCGACCTCCCCGACCTCCACCTCGAGCTGGCCGAGGAGGTGGGGTGGTAGCTGGTGCTGGAAGAATGGCCGGAGGACCCGGTGGAGCACGTGGAGGCCAATAAGTCTATGAAGGTGCACCCCTCCTGGCTCTGGGGCAATCTCTAACCAGGTGACGAGTGTCACCATACTCAAAACAACCTCTCGAAGAATGCGGCGGCTGAGACTGACTCGGACCTGACCTGCTGGACTGGCCGGTAATAGCACCTCGAGTAGGAGGCATACTGGATACTGGCGGTGCATAATAGGGCTCCTGAGGTCTAGGAGGAGCTGGGACACCGCTGGTTGCTGGAAGAGTGGAATGAATAGGGCGACTCACAAAATCCCTACCATAGCGTGCTGCTGGTGCATGAGCTCCTGAATAATGACCAGTCTCTCGAGACCTCTTGGCCTCTCTCTCCTCTCGGTCACGGGCGAAAATGCCGTCCACTCTCCTGGCAATGCTCACTGCCTGCTAATAAGTGATGTCCATCTCCAACTCCCTGGCCATACTGGTCCGAATACTAGGGTGGAGTCCCTCAATGAAGCGACGAACCCTAGATGAAACTCTGACAGATATTTTGAGGACTCTAGATGAACACCGGGAACTTCTTGTAATAAAAATGTTGGAAATGTACGTCAAGGCTAAAGACGTTCGCAATAGTGAGGTTCCGCAAAATAGGGATATCCCTCAATCATCGTGTGGTTTTCTTGGAGCAGTTTTATCCGAACAGGTTCCAGGTAAAAGAGTTTGGCCAAATCTAAACTTATCTTCACGGGCGAATGCGGAGTTGTCACGACCCCAAATTAACCCTCCGTAAGGTGTCGTGATGACGTCTAGTCTTTACGACTAGGTAAGCCTACTATTGCGAAAAATATAAAGAAAACACAATATTTTAAGGATAAACAGCATATTATAAATAGTCAAGAGTAGTACCACTCGGCATATACAAAATAATTTCCCAAGACCCGGAATATCACTAAGTCACAAGCTGCTATAATCTATGTAGCTCTATATAAAAGTCTGGCATAAGGGGGAAGTCCCCAACACAAGGTTAGGCAAGACACTTACCTCAAACCGCTAAGATCAAATCGATATCATGTTCTTGCCACGAGTATCCGACTCCAAATGGCCCGAATCTATTCAAAACAGTACAATACCATCAATACATGCTAATGGAATGAATCCCACAAGAAAAACTACAAAATTAGGCCAAAACCCGAAATTGGCTCAAACTCGCACCCCCCCGGCACACGTCTCGAAATCCGACAAAATTTACGAAACTAGAACGCTCATTCACTCACGAGTCTAACCATATCAAATTTACTAAATTCCGACACCAAATGGTCCTCCAATCCACAATTAAAACTTCCAAATCCCTAGCCTCCAACTTCCAATTTCCACCTTAAATACACATTAACTAGGTGGGAAAACACATGGCAAGGCAAGATTATTGACCAAAAATAAGCACAAGGAATTTACCTCAAGAAATGCCTCGAAAAGGCTCTCAAAAATTGCCCTTACCCGAGTTTGCAAAGCCAAAAATGATAAAAATCGCGAAGCCCTTCGGTTTTAATCACTGCCCAGGTATTTCCGCACCTGCGAAACCTGGGCTCGCACCTGTGGGTGCGCTTGTGCGGAAAACGTGTCCATCTGCGCAACTCACTTACCCCCTCTGCCTTCGCACCTGCGACGAAAGGGCCGCACCTGCGCACTCGCGCCTGCGGACGTCCCTTCCGCTTCTGCGCAGCTAGCGCATTTGCGAACAGTCTTGCGCATTTGCGGGCATCGCAGATGCGGCACTTCCTCGCACCTGCGGCCCCAGGCCAACTCTCGACATCTCGCATCTGTGCTTCCCTCTTCGCATGTTCGGCTCGCACACCTGCGGTCTAATTTCCGCAGGTGTGAAACACCAGAACCAGCAAAGGCACCTGATTTTCCTAAATCCAAATTTCTTCCCGTTAAGCATCCAAAACACACCCGAGGCCCCCGGGACCTCGACCAAATATACCAACCAATCCTAAAAGACCATACGAACTTAGTCGAGCTCTCAAATCCCATCAAACAATGCAAAAATCACGAATCACCCTCCAATTCAATTTTAAAGAACTTGAAACTTCAAAATTCTACAACTGATGTCGAAACCTATCAAATCACGTTCGATTGACCTCAAATTTTGTGCACAAGTCATAATCAACATTGCAGACTTACTCCAACTTTCGGAATCGGAAAACGACCCCGATATCAAAAACTCCACTACCAGCCCAAAACTCCAAAAATTCGACTTTCGTCATTTCAAGCCTAAATGAGCTACGAATCTCCAAAACACAATCCAGACATGCTCCTAAATCCAAATTCACCTAACGGAGCTAACAGAACCGACAAAATTCCATTCCAAAGTCGTCTTCACAAGTTCCGACTATGATCCAAATCCTAAGGCTTAAGCTCTCATTTAGGGACTAAGTGTCCCAAAATACTCCGAAACCCAAAACCAATCATCCCGGCAAGTCACAACAGCAGAAACAGATTTGGGAAAAGTAGTTAATAGGGGATCAGGGCTATTACTCTCAAAATGACCGGCCGGGTCATTACAGGAGCGAGGACATAATTTCTCCCCAAGTTTACATAATCCACAAGCCGAGTTGTAAATTTCAATTTTTCTTTGTGTTACGTTGTTTATTTTTGCGTATTGAATTTGTATTAACACTCATATATTCCACATGGGGTACTGGCCAGATATGAATTTTATAAGTTGTGAACCAACAGATAGTTGGAATATGCCTAGTTTTGGTATGTTGGATCATGGTGGTCCATCCGAGAGTCATCATCAATAGGATAATATGCTTCATGGGCTATCAACACATTATGATTTGTAAGTGAAGTGATAAAGTTTATATGTAATATTTGGATGAATTTGAGAAAATCATTATTTTATTGGTTGTGCGGTGAAAACGAGCAACTTGAAGGTCCTGTCCTTACTCAATTGCCCGAAGATGACATATTTAATCAGGATCTGGTAGATGCGCAGAGTCAGGAAGATGATAGTGATTATGACAACCATGCTGATGAGTCTGGAGATGACACACCCTTCCCTGATGAGGATGATGATGATGAGGATGAAAATGATGAACCTGATTTGACGAGGGAGCATGTGCCACCTCCTATTAGACCGAGAGTGTACGAGTCCCATATGCCGTTTCATTCAAGGGAGATTCCTTAACTTGATCAGTTGTCAAGTATGCCGGATGTCGATGCCCTCACAAGGGATCTTGACAAAATTTGGACAGCAATGTGGGATGAATATAGAGCAACGGTATTGTCAAAGGGCATGCTTTTTGCTGATAAAGCGCGCCTAAGCAGGGTGGTACGAATGTATAGCATAAACGAGTATGGTGAGATCGTGGTTCATGAGTCATCTTCGGAAGTATACAAGGTTATTTGTCGTAGATGGTTTCAAGGTTCTAATTGGATGATGTGTGCGAGAAAGTTGAAAAAAAATATGTGGATTGTGGGAAAATACACTGGCACCCACAATTGTGAAATGGACACATTCAGTGGGATCATTTTAACTTGAATGTTAACTTGATTAGTCTTGTCATGATTACACACATTAAAGCGTCTATAAGGTACAAGATCAAAGAGTGTATAACATCTGTCCAACAGGTATATGGATGTACCATTACCAAAAGAAAGGTATTTCTTGGGCGTAAACGTGTGTTTGAAATTGTTTATAGTAACTGGGATAAGTCATTTGCCGCTCTACCTGGGTACATGGCTGTATTGCAACACAATTACTCCGAAACTATTATTGAATGGAATCTTGAGCGGAGTCCGAAAATACCAGAATACATTGGTAGTTAAACCAGTTACCATATTCTGGGCATTTAAACTAGCCATTGGTGGTTTTGTGCATTTTCGGCTGATAATATCCATAGACGGCACTCATGTCTATGGAAAGTATGATATCAAGTTGTTGATCGTTGTTGCAGTAGATGCTAATGGAAGTATATTTCCCCTAGCATTTGCTATTTGTGCCAATGAAAGCCAAGCGACGTGGACATTATTTTTTAACCACTCGAAGGAGAACGTTGTCAGACAGCGTTAACGTATTTGTCTAATATCTGATCGGCATGGCGGTATTTTAAGTTCTGTACAGAATTTGCGTGCATGGCAGGAACCGTATACCTACCACCGTTACTGTGTTAGGCACTTGAAGGCCAACTTCTAGAGGGCTTATCCGAATAAAGACATGCATGATTTAATATGGATAGCTGCAACAGATCACCAAGAATGTAAATTCAGGAGGCGAATGAAATTGATTAGGCAGGAAGATCTAGAAATCTATCGTTGGTTTATACGACATGAGCTTGACAAGTGGACTTTTCATGTGGATGGTGGTAGAAGATGAGGAATTCGGACTACAAATATGTCAGAGTCTTTCAATGGGTTATTAAAGTCTGCACGTGGATTGCCTGTCACCGCCATGGTGCGGATGTCATTCAAGCAGATGGCGAAGAGGTTTGTTGAAAGATCTACAGATGCATCGTCACTGATGGAAAGGGGTGTTGAATTTATGCCACAACCAATGAAACGATTTGAGAAATATATGAAGCGAGCACAGTGGAATTCATTTTTGCAGTATTGCAGCGAGCGAAATATTTTTTAAGTTCGCAATGGTCTGCATCACAACCGTGGGAATAATACACACACTGTCAATAAAGCCAGAAGATTATGCTCCAATAGAAAATGGCCAATCTATCACTTGCCATGCTCACATGCCATGAAGTGCTTTCAACATACAGGTTTCGCGGCAACGAGGTACGTTGATAAAGAATGTAGTGTTGCTGCATACTTAAACACCTATAGTGGATAGTTGCAGCCAGTGGGTGCTGAGCATTATTTGCTGCCGGAACCATTTAAAATGGTGTGTAACAAGGATTATGTGCATCAATGGCAAGTACAAAAAAGAACGCATAAATGGAACCAAATGGATGTTGGTGATACCGTTTATGCGCGTAAATGTGGCATATGTTCCCAAAAAGGACACGACCGCCGTAATTGTGGTAATTCAGCTCCAGGTGGTAGTTCATCCAATGTGCCCAATTATAAAGGATAAATGTAGTGTTTTATTACAGAAATTTATGAAATAAAATTATGTTTCCAATGGGGTTAGATCTAATTGATATTTAGCATTAAAGATTGAATACAACAATTTAACATACACCCCAAGAAATTAAAAAAAAAACAATTGTTATTTGCCATTATCGTCGTTGTGTGGCACTATTTCATTATCACTGTCTTCATCTTCTTCGTCAACATCTTGTACGCACTCTTCGGGAAAGAGGGCATCGTAATCTTGGTCCCAGTTGACACACATTTCTCGTATTTCATCGCTATCATCAATAAGACCACTTGCTTGATTTATAATATGGGACTCCTACGTCCAACATCTGTGGTAGAAACTTAGGTAGTCCCTCCCACTCGACAACTATTGGGAAAACAGGATAATCATTGTTTCTATACAATTTTTCATTTTCTAATAAATCCCAGTACTGATCCTCTGTTCCTTCCAGGTAGTTAAGATCATCCATTACATGAAGAAAAGCTAGTGCCTTTTCCATATCTAGAATCTCCTTCATCAAATGCCGAATCACTTCTGGTTCATCTTTGTGTGTGTTTGTTTGGAAGGTTGCAGACAGTGCTTGTGGTACAACAAGCCTATGCCAGTGACATAGTACTTCATAATCATATCGTTTTGAGTAAAAGGAAACCCATTGGAGTTTTTCGCCCCAAATTCACATACCTTCAGGACTTGAGATCAGTGTGTATATTGAGGCTTATTTTTCAAGGGACGCAGAACACCATACCACTTGTCATCAACCAAATCAGTATAGTAACCTAGCATATATTTTTCAAGGTAGGGATCGATTGTGTTATAACGTGTTCCATGTGGATCTTTTCAACTACCTTCACTTTTTTTTGCCTCTTCTTAAACAACTTATTAAATGTTAGTGGCATTTCTGAAATGGATGTTGTAATGGTTCTTCAAATAGTATTTGAATACTGATATCTTGGTTCAACTTAAGAAGAACTAAACTGGATGAACTTGTATATTAAACGTACCGCATCACCAATATGCATTAAGTGTATTGTCATGTCGGGCTGAAAAAGCTGTCGACCTAAAAAAGCTATCGATCTGGAAACGTTGTCGACTTGAAAAAGCTGGACCTACTTGTACCCAAAAGAATCATTATCACACGAAACATAGCACCTCACCAATATGCATTATGTGTATTGTCATGTTGACCTGAAAAAGTTGTTGACCTGAAAAGCTAGAGCCACTTGTATCCATAAGAATCATTATCACGCGAAACATAGCTCCTCACCAATATGTGTTATGTGTATTGTCATGTCGAGCTGAAAAAGCTGTCGATCTAAAAAAGATGTCGACCTGAAAAAGCTGGACACACTTGTACCCTGAAGAATCATTATCACGCAAAACATAGCATCTCACCAATATGCGTTATGTAACCTAAAATCACTCTTAGCTGCCTATAAAAACCTCGCGCATTTTAGTTATTATTTGCGTGGTAACGAAACGAATAGAAACATTTTTCATTAATTTTTTATTTTCGAGCATTACAACATGTCTCGACGCAATTAGGTACCAAGGTGTTACTGTGGCAGACGTGCGATTTTGAAGCCATGTTAGTCAAATTGCAATCTGGGGCACAGGCGTTGGATGTGTACATAAGTTGTAAGTAATTATTCTTGGAAAAAATGCATGTTAATACTTTTTATATAACATGTTAATTAATAGTCTTGTGTTATTTTTCCGTTGGTAGGACGAAAATCAATGTGGTTATGAAGAATGGTATGATGAATCTATTAATCAGGAATACTACAGATCATGTTTGCTAAACATTTGGATCTGACCGGTAAATACGAACTCCAGATCATGGACTCCAGATCGTAAAACTAAACAAACATATAAATGCGTTAAGTGTAGTATTTTATTTTTATGTTGTACGTGTCATGTATTATCTTTAATTGGTGACGAATTTAAATTTTATGTTAAGCTATCATTTATTTTTTGTGTTCTAGTGTTAAACTAATAAATAACCCGAGAAATAAAAACACACGTGCAAATTATGTAAAACATAAATAATATTGCTATTATATATTTAATGTCATATATACAAATAATAATAAATGTTAATATGTCCCACAACATGTATGCTTTAAAGCATTGGTTGGCCTGAGGCGCATCCCATCCCACACGACTACGCTACCAGGATCATCCTCATCACGTCGCCTCTTTATCGGAGGATACGCTGCAGCATGATCGTCGGTAAGGCTGGAAGACTCGGTAGATGCGGCCTTTAGGCTAGCAGTAACCTACAGAATAATAAGATATTTTAGTATATGAAATATAAATTACTAACGTGTTAGCAAAAGTATTTTAATGGTCATACCATGGTCTCAGTGGGCTTCTGAATAAGATCTTCTGCCTCTAGCATGTCAGTATTGCATAATGTGGCCTCTGTGACGGGCGATGATGATGTCTTTAAAAAAAATAAAAATGCTTTATTTATTAGTGACTAATCAATGAGATAAAAATAAATAGAAATAATAGTAATACAAACAAACATACGCCTGAGTAGCGCCACAATGCTCTATCAGAATATCAAGGTGCACTGGAGTAGATAAAGTATGTGAAAGATCCTCAGCATCCCTCGATGATGAACCATAACTCAGTCGTCTCCCACTATGCATCTCTCGAGTCGGACGATCATCAGCCACCGTCAATGGCTCTGGGGGATCAGGAAAATGTGTATCCCACTCATGTCGTGTAATGGTCGTCCCCGCGATCAATAATGCAGTTGACGGGGTCAACTGCAAAGTCCTTGGCGACAGCTGAAGGCTAAATGACGGCATATCATGAGGAGCATCATGTGGCTCAGGGTGTTCACGTGGCTAATTATCCCTAATATCCTCCACGGGTGCCTCAACGCCCTTTTGCTGGGGACCCGGTCCTCGCCGACCACCGTGGGATACCCCTTCCTCTCTGGCCACGCCTGCCATGTCTACCACGTTCAGGCTCAACTGGTGGCCCATGATGGTACTCCTATGACGACACATAAGCAGCCACGTATCATAAGCACTCATCATCTCGGGCACATCTCAATGTCTCGGTAGCAAGATCAGTAACCCGACGGCCAAATACGTGCAAAGTTGCCGCTCCCTCGCCAGTATGCTGTAGCATTTGCAGTCCCAACTGGTAGAACTGATATAAGCCAATAGCCTGCATAACATGTAAAATATTAATTATGGAAGGATAATGTAAAGTTATAAGTAAGTATAACAAATAACATACCAGTGCCTCATGCCTCCCGGCGTATGGAATATACCGACCACCAGTGCGATGAACGGGATTCCCGACGAGAAGTCGGGTAATGCTACGATACCAATCCATATACTAATGCTTACCATCCGTACGCTCAGGTGGAGGGTGTGGCAAAATCAGGTCATACCTCTAGTCCAGAACATCAATATGGGCCTCTAGCCAGGCTAAGTATGTATGGTCAACCCTGCAACAATCATCCCGCTGGTAATGTGTCCTAAACCAAGTGGGCGGAATAAGTACAAGCTGTGGTCAACCAAACTGGTGAAGGACTCGCTCAGTGGTATGATGCTCGACTATCGAGACATATCAGTGGGATGGAAGATCTCCACATGAGCGCGTCGATGTATGGCCTCCATACAAACTATTTATTAAACACAAAAATCGTGAGTAAACGCAACACATATAAATCCAAGCTAAGTAAACTTAAGTATGAATGTACCTGTGCGCCTTCAAGCAAATCCAACAAATCCATGTAATAGGGAGATGATGTCGAGCCTCAACCTCGCGTCCGTAGCCTCGCCTATCAACATACCTCTAAGCTAAAGGGAGAAACGGTGGAGTTGGTGCATCCGGAGCGATCGGTGGTCGAGGTGGCTGGAACTGCAGGAACCGCTCCCAAGCCCAAACCTAATATAGATTGTGGACGTAAAATTGAAGGTATTTTTTTACTATGTATGTTATAATCCTGAAAATAATTGACTATGTTTTCACCTGCAGCAGCGGTAAAAATCCGATAATGTCTCTCTGGGTGCCCATGCACGCCCGACACATCTGCCTATACAGGTAACCTAGAACAGCTGCACCCCAGCTGTAACTCGGTAAATCATCTAGCTGCTCCAGATGATGTAGAAATCTCAAACTGACTAGGTTTTCCGAAGTATTCGGGAACAATATACCACCTAACACCAGCAGCAGCATCAATCTCGTGTGCCGGTCGATATCCTTCGGCGGTGAATCATCCATAATATCCGCATCCATCGCCGCCATATGTTGCCGGACGGGCGTCAGCTACAATCGATTGGCTCCACTTAATGCAGTCGGCTCCACAGGCTGGAAACCGGTGATCCACTGCAACATATGCAGGTAATGCACTCCCGTATAGTCTCTAAGAGCATGCGAGTAAGCTACAGGTAATCCATCAACCGGCAGCCCGAAAAGAACCTCCACATCCTCAAGTGTGATGGTAGCCTCGCCGATGGGTAGATGAAATGTGTGCGTCTCCGGTCAGCATGACTCTATTATAATCGTGATCAACACCCAGTCAAACTGCAACCGGCCGATCTTTATGATCCTGTAGAAACCCGTATCCTGAAGGCGTCTAACTATACGGGGATGGAGTGGGTGGTCCCTAATGAACTTCCACATATCGTCTATACATCTAGGGCGGAATGTCTGGGCCAGACACTGCCCATCCCAGATGTATGAAGACCTATGGTTGCCCTGTAGCAACAGTAGCTCTCGAGATGCAGGTTCAGGATGCACATGGGGAACCTCCATGATGATGTCTGTAAATTGAACAATATTAATTAAAGTATTTTTCTTTTTGATTGCTTAACATATTGCAATATCTTTTATATTAAGATTTAATCGATATTTTTACTATATTATTACTTAGGTTGATACATTTTCTATTTTATTATTTTATATGTTAGTTTATTACATTATTTTATATGTTAGTTTATTATTTTATATGTTAGTTTATTATTTTATATGTTAGTTTAATATTTTATATGTTAGTTTATTATTTTACATGTTTGTTTATTATTTTATATGTTAGTTTCTTATTTTATATGTTAGTTTATTATTTTATATGTTTGTTTCTTACTCGGCTATTTTTGGGTATAATAGAATTAAATAATTAACTTTTATAACTATACGTGATATAATTAATAGGTATTCATATAAAAATACTTAGTTTGACAAATATTATTATTTTTTTATGTTATTTCTTACATTTGTTGACTAAAATTCGAGAGAGTTTATGTTTGAACTATCATCTTTTTCAGATATTTTTGGGGTTAACAGATAATTAAATGATTAATTTCAATAAATACAAAGATAATTATGTAATTATTCATATAACATATACTTAGGTTGATAAATTTTCTATATTAATATTCTATATGTTAGTTTATACAAAGTCAACTACCATTACCTAAAATTTATTTTCAGTTTTACAGCGCTAAAGGGCACTACATTACAATTATGGGCACTACATTATGATTACAAACACAACATAACACTAAAGGGTACTAAACAACAACAAAGTCATATATTAATATATGCACAACAATAAAATCTAAATAATATTAATTATTCATAAAATAACAATTTATCTATTTTAGTAATTTTTAAGCACATAAATAATCTAATCCGGATAAAAAATAATAAATTAATTTAATCACAAAATAATCCCGAAAAAATATATACCACAGTAAAAAATAACTAATAAATATTTTTTTATATCAACTAATAACATTAATTATTCATAAAATAATAATTTATCTATTTTACTAATATTTTAGCACATAAATAATCTAATCCGGATAAAAAATAACAAATTAATTAAATCACATACGAAAAAATATAGACCACAGTAAAAAATAAACTAATACGCATTTTTTGAACATGAGTTTTAGCAAAAAGTATGTCAGAATATCTCGATTTAAAATTTTTTGAAAGGTGAAGATTTGATGATTTGGGGGCCAAAACGAGCAATCCGATGTTAGCTTGCTATAACACGAAGAAGATACACTTTTTGTGGGACGGGTGGGCTCCTATGGGTTTTTTTGCTTTAAAAATGGGGGGGGGGGAGGGATTTGTACCGCTGGAATGGGGAAAGGGGGAGTTACTGATTTTCTGGTCGGGAAAGATGGAGGCCCGCTTTTTTAAATAGGTATAGCGCATATATAGGATGCGCTATATTATAGCGCGTCTTATATGTGCGCTATACCTCCCGCCCTTTTTGAGTTCAAATATAGTGCGATTATTTACCGCGCTATATCTTAACGGACAAATGTATTGTTAAGATATAGCGCGATGAATAATCGCGCTATATATAAAATAGTACACTATTTTTTTTAAAAATTTATTTGTGTTATTTGAATCCAAAAGAATCACACTTTGATTCCGAAGTCCACGTTAGTTTAGTCGGTAGGGTGATATTGTGCGCCCTTCTGCCTAATTCTGAATGATGAAGGAGAGGTGGTGGAGTTGGTTAGTTCGTTAGTTATTAGTAGTATAAGTACACGTGCAGATGCTGAACTAACCACTAATAGTGTCAGTTAAAGGGACATGTGAGACGTCACAAATCATGCCTAGTCGAAATAGGTGATCATCATATGCCGGCAACATACGTGTCGATAATTTACTTGAAGGCATCTCACAATCCATCATGCTTTTACTAGTAACTTAGGAATGAGTCTCATCTTGTCTCGTAAATAGTATTCTGTGTTCGTCCTTATATTCTGTTCGGCCAAACTTCTCCTCAAGTCAGATAGAGGCGTATCTAGGTTAATAGATATGAATTCAAGTGAATTAATATTTTTTTTAAAAAATTATTTATAACAATATTATATTTTTCTAAAATTACTTAAATATATGTATGTGCATCTATGTTTAAATACTTTTATAGTGCAACTATTATTGGGTACACTTCTATAAGTAAAATTGATAGTTTAAATCTCAATCCGATCGGTCTTGTTTCCGACAAGGGGTATAAATATATGCGTAAAAATTACTAAAATTTTAAAAATAATAGTCCCTCTGTTTCAATTTATGTGAACATATTTTTTTTAGTCTGTGCCAAAAAGAATGATCTCTTTCCTTATTTGAAAATAATTTACCTTTATGCAATGATTTATAGCCACACAAAATATATATGCTTCATTTTTTACCACAAGTTCAAAAGTCTTCTCTTTTTTCTTAAACTTCGTGCCTAATTAAATGAGTTCACATAAATTGAACTTGAACCTATAATTTTAAAAGTGTAGTGGGTGAATGGTAAGGGACTAAAATTAAACATGTCAAATATACCTTCTAGATCCACTTCTTCACAATAATGCACCCATCCTATTGAAATCCTAGATCCACCTATGATGTCACATGTGTTTTTTGTTCTTCCAAAAAGTGCTTTTTGTTTTTTCTCAACTTGAGTTGTTTGGTCAAGCTTTTTACGGAAAAAGTGTCTTTAGGTAGAAGGAGGAGCATAAGTAGTTTTGAATTTTATTCCTATCAAAAATTCCCTTAGCAAAATATTATATTTATCAAAATAACCTTATTTAGTTTAAATTAATAAATAATTTAAAATAACTTTTGGGATGACCTTTCATATTTGTTGAATAAATTTTTAATATTTTTAAATCATCTTCAAAGAATAAAATACATTTCAATTTTTTTTTATATTTTTCTTAAATAAAAAAATGTAATTATTATCTATAATAATAAATATTTATAATTACTTATCTACTTATATAATATTAATTATTAGGTAAAACATTTCATATCCTTATTCGTAATTTGATACTTAAAAATAATTTTTGAAAAGTTTGGCCAAACACAAATTGTTGCTCAAAAGTAGTTTTCAAATTGATTAGCCAAAAACAAACTGTTTTTCTCTAAAAGTACTTTTTCGAATATCACTTATGAAAAAATCACTTCTCAAAATTAAGCTATTTTTCCAGCTTGGCCAAACAAGCTTAGTTTTGGGAAATGAAAAATCAATCCTTATCAATGACGGACTTACTTCAATTTTTTTTTTGAATAAAGTTTGCTCGCCTAATTCGTGCCACCACTTGTCTTCCTTAAATTAAATTCCCATTTTATTCCCCTAGACCTTTATTAATGGAGAATAATTTACGAATAAAATAGTGACTAGCCCAAGAAACCTTATCTAAGTTATCGTCAACAATAACGGGACATAAATTATTCACAAATCACCTTTACAGACGAAGTATCTACGAAGGAATTACAATGAAACAAAATAATACGCCTAAAGAACAATGTTGCCAAATAATTATCGCACTTGCGTTCAAGTATTTTCGCGTGGCTTGTGCACACAAAAAAGCAGAAAGCATTTATACCTAGGAGGATTACACGTAAATTAGTTCAAATATTGGAGAAATATTATATTATAAATCAAGTAAGTATAATATCTCATATTGAGCATATAAAGATACCTAGAATTGTTATGAATAGATTTGTACTTAGAGTGAATGTCTATCTTTTACAGAATTTGTTACTTTGTGGTTAAGTCATTTTTCTCCTATAAATAGAGGGGTTTTACCCCATTGTAATTCCTCCCAAACTAATAGAATTTTCTCTCTTTTCTTTGCAATATTCTTCTATACTTTTATTGTTTTATTTGACGTTATCAGCACGAGACTCTACCGTCTCAAGAAGCTCTCTGAGAAGACTAAGCAAATATGAAGATCTCTCAAAGCAAACTTGGATAAAAATTTAATTATAAAAATATTTGTTTAATTGATTCATGTATGACACATACAATATTCAAAGAGGAAAAAAATTTCTCACTTAAATATGTATAAGGCAGATGTTACTACAATTTCTGGTAGTAGTAATTTAATTAAAGGTTGTGAAAAAGCTACTATAACTCTGGCTAGGGGAAAAATACTTATTATAGATAATACAATATTCTCCTCCAAGTCCGGAAGGAATTTGTTGAGTTTTAAAGATAGCCGTTGAAATGGATATCATATTGAGACAATAGATGAGAATAATCTTGAATATCTCATCGTTACCAAAAATATCTCTGGCCAAAAAAAGGTTATTGAGAAGTTCTGTAACGACCCGGCCGGTCGTTTTGAGAGTATTAGCTCCGAACCCCTATTTATAGCTCCCTCTATTTTGTTTTATGGTTACGTAACTTACCAGGAGTTTTGGTTTTCGGTTTCGGAGTAAAATGAGACACATAATCCCTAAAATAGAAGTTTAAGTCTGAGGAATTGACCATAGTTTTATTTGTGTGAAGACGACTCCGAAATGGAGTTTTTACAGTTCCAATAGCCCCGTAAGGTAATTTTGGTCATAGGAGCGTGTCCGAATATTGATTTGGAGGTCCGTAGGTCATTTCGGCATTAATTGACGAACGTTGGAAAAGTTGGATGGTTTTTAAAAAGTTTGACTCGGAATGGACTTTTTGATATCCTGGTCGGATTCCGATTCCGGAAGTTGGAGTAGACCCGTAAGGTCAATTATGACTTGTGTGCAAAATTTGAGGTCAATCGGACTTGATTTGATATGTTTCGACATTGAATGTAGAAGCTAGAAGTTCTAAAGTTTATTAGGCTTGAATCGATGCACAATTCGTGTTTTGAGCGTTGTTTGATGTGATTGGAGGGCTCGACTAAGTTCGTATGATACTTTAGGACTGGTTGGTATATTTGATTAACGTCCCGGGGGCCTCGGGTGGATTCCGGATGGTTAACGAATCGAATTTGGACTTGAAGCATTTGCTAGGATTCTGACTTCTGGTGCATTCGCACCTGCAAAATTTTGCTCGCAGGTGCGAGCTCACAGAAGCGGGGCTGAAGAGGGTGACCAGTTGTCGCAGGTACGACGAGGAGGTTGCAGAAGCGGTGTCGCTTCTACAGACGGATGATCGCAGAAGCGGAAGAGAGCTTGGGGAGGCCGGTCCGCAGAAGCGGACGAGTTTGCGCAGATGCGTGATCACGCCCAACTATGCCTTGTAAAAAGGACTAAGCGATCGCTGCAAATATAACCCGATTCAAGTCCGGAGTCGAATCTCATAGAGAACTATCCTATTTACTACAACTTTAAATAATGCTAATGATAAGCTCAGACAACTTCCTGATGCAAGAGTTTTATGAATAATCAGTGAAATTTATTTAGTTAAGGAAAAATGACAATAAAATTAGCAATAATAAAGACTAAAATTGAATTCAAGGGTAAAAGGATATAGGGCTATTGATTTTTCCAATCTCCGGATTAATTCTTCACTCTTTAGCTATAATCTCACTATAATACTCTATGAGGCTTATGAGTTCCGGGCTACCGTAGTTATCTCTCGATCAATTGCGATAGTTTACTAGAAGCATTCTCTCAAACTACTCTAGTTAACAATTTATGCAACTTAGAATTATCCCACCAAAGTTTCGTTATTTCTAAACTCACTTTTAAATTCAAGTAATTAATCTCTTAACTTACCCAAAAGTGGTGTTGTTCAACAACAATCTAACCAAGTGTTCTTTCTCAAGCAACCCAAGGTAACTAGACACTATTAATCAAGGGCTCTTTCAATTAACCACAATACAATACATAGTTGACAATCATAGAACAAATACGGCTCAATTATAACAAAATAGAGTCAAGACTTCATCCAACAATTGGTTCCATCAACCCTAGATAATAGATTTAGCTACTCATACTAATAGAAAATAAATCACTAAAATAATTCAGAATCAACAAATAGAAGTATGAAGAAGAGGATGAAAACTCTTAGGAAATTATCCGTCTTCTCTCTCTTGTTCTTGCCTCTAAAATCTTCTAAAACCAGCTATCCTTGACTTCTGGGCGAGTTTAGGCTTCATATAGGTTTAGGTTAGTCGCCTAGAAAATTACATAATTAACCCTGCGATTTTGGCTTTCATCCGCCCGTCCGCAGCCGTGGATTCGACCGCGGATCCGGCTGCGGATTTCTGATCCGCTGCCTCACTGCCTTGAGTTCGCGGGCCAATTCACGGCCCACTTCGCGGCCGTGCACCTGGAGGGGTCGTCTCGCTTGCTTTTCTCACTCCTTTTCGGCTGAGCTAACCTTCGATTGGCCTTCCACACTCTATGTTGACTCCAAAACACTCGTTAGCTTCCTCCTAGCTCGGAGTAGCTCCTGAAAAGCATCAAATTCTTAATTAGAGCATTTTGTTATTTTTTAGTATTCAAATATCAATAAAGTGCGGTTAAATTAGAGTGTAAATAGTTTCTAAATTGCATAAATATAGCCTACTATCAACACCCCACACTTAAACTATTACTCGTCCCCGAGAAATCAAACCACACTCTAGAATATTTCACAAAGCGACTTCCCTACTCGTCACACCAAGAATATTTCATATAAATTGAGGACATTAGTGCAACATCTACACCTCAAGAGTTGACTCCCTCTAGCCACGCAATGTTCCTAACCGGCTTACTTACTCTAATTCAGAGGTCCAGACTTACCTCTCATTCATGAATCAAGTGCCTACTCATAACAAAAGAGACTCATTTCACAATCAGTAAAATTCACACACACTGAGGAACTTTAAAAGGAACAAAATTCACTCACCCTCAGAAATGGCATTCTTGTGCCACAGAAAACGCACCATAGGCTTGCCCGTAGTGTACTACTCTACTAATTGAGCTCACTTAGTCTAGGATCAAGTATGGCTTTATTTGGATGTAATGTAGGCTGCAGGTTGGGTAGGATATATTTGGATATAATAGTGACTACACCTCCCTAAGCACTTTAATACATTTATTTTACAATCAAGTCCACACCTAAGTTAAACCAATATTTTCATCTTTAACACCACATATACCACCCTCACACTTTTTCTTTGAGCACAATCACCTTAAAAGCCACCAAAGAATTATTACCAATCAACATGATACACTATTAATAATGTTCTTTTTTTTTCTTTCACAAGTGGCTTTTCCAACAAGATATACCTTTTTCCTTATTTTCCTAGTTCCACTCAAAAGCTCTATCAACACCCCACACTTTATCTTTTGTAAATTCATAGTATTTCAAGTGCTTACGAGAGGTAAAGGATTCAAAAAGATGGTCAATTCAAACAATGGATATGGCTTGTAATATGGTTGCCAATGAAACAGGATTACAGGCTCAACAGGGTTAACTATGGTACATAGCAAATAGGTGGGTGGAGTATGTATATATATATGGTTCAATAAAGAAATGCCTATATCACTTTCTAGACTAAACAAGACTGCCATTTCGCTTTGCAGACACACGGGGCAAGTTCTAGGCGTTAAATGTCGTGTGCAGAATATAATAAGCCTCGCACATACATGGCATATGACTCATTCCAGATTAGATCATCAGACACTCAGATCAGGGTACTTAAGCCAAATTAAGAATATACATTTTAAGGCCTTCTTGCAAGAGTCAACAAATAAGTCTAAGCGTCACACTAAAGTAACCGCTATATTCGAGGCATTACGAATTTAAGGGATCCTATTCTAATTCTGCCCATAGCCCATAAGTTCCTAACTAAAAATAAAAAGCTAACTACGCCCGGTTCAAACAAAACCCTTGGAAAAGAACCGTGGTTTTAAAGAAAAACCAAGGGGGAATTGATAAACTACTACAAAAGAAAATCTTTTTGGTTTTTTTTTTCTCTTTCGACTTTAGTCCCTCAAAAAATCCTTGGAATGATATCCATCGTCGGGCCAAGTTGAAATTGATTTATATAAATAAACTACGAAATTATCTACATACAACATACAACAAAGTATCCCCCACCCCACACTTAAAAAGATGGAATGTCCCTATGTCATACAAAGTAAAGTAATGCGATGTAAAGGAACTTCTCTGGTGGATCAGTCTTGATCGGAGACAGTGCCAGGGTCTAGATGACATGCTCTCCCCAACGCACGCTGCCAGCCCATGATTTCTTTTCTGACTTCGCATTTTGGGTGGCCAAAGCATCAACTCTAGCCCCCAACTCTGTGATGGAAGTGCACAGTCCTGCCATATCTTGTTCTAGGGCTGTCATTCGCGTGCTCCGTATGCCCTGGGATGGTCGCTCAGCTATGATAACTTGTTCCTGTGGGGGTGAGGAAGGCCCAATCTCCTTCTGCCCTTCATCGCCCTCCTCCGGCGTATCAGAATCGTCACTATGAGTCACCCCAGGTGCCACAGGGTCTCTCCCGATAGTCACTTTGTCTGCTCGGAACTTAGTTTCTCTCCTGACCTTGCCATCCGCATTTGGGTTCTCAGGCACCCTTGCTGCCCGACACAATCTTGTAACCATAGAGGGAAAAAAGAATCCATACCTCTTCAATATTGAACAGACGAACATTTCAGACTGTATAACCTTGGCCACATCAAAATCGTGGCCATTCACGAAGCACCAGATCAAAGCAGCTCTCGGTCCATTAACCTCAGTGGTGTTGTGGGATGGCAGCAAGCGACTGTTGATGATGTGCAACCATCACTTTCCTTCAAAAGTGAGTGAGGCAGAATGCAAGATCTTACTCTACACCACCCACAGGACATCTTTGTTAGGTACACAGATAGTTCGGAAAAACCTGTTCCATGTGATGGGTACTCTTTTATAGGTATCATAGAAATCCTCCTCCCCATAAAACATCGGCAAGCGATATACTCTCCGGATGGCTTCTAAGGAGGCATTCACCCTCGTGTTACGCACAATGCAAATTCTATCCTCATGTTCGGGGCAATTGGCATAAAATTCCCGGACAAGCATCAAGTTACCTTCCTCCGGTTCTTCGAAGAAGCTATCCAACCTACGCCTGATCAGCTCCCGATTCATATTAGGGCAGTCATCCTGGAGAGATGCTCTATCAATACCCCTTTCCGTTATAGGCTTCATGGTATCCTTCAAACTGAATCGTTCCTGGGCAGCTCTGGAGACGAACTTGGTGCGATCAAATGAAGCTGCACTGGCTGGTGCCTGTCCCCGAGATGAGCCTCCATGACCACTTGATGAGGCTCCGGTAGCGCGTCTCTTCCTTGAAGGTCGCATGTTACCTACACAATAAATACTACTATCAGTGGAGAGCAGAATATGTGACCCAATGGCGGTTACTCATACTTCACTCGCACAATTGGTCACAATTTATATTCAACACTCATTAAGGCAAAGACCCAATTAGACTACCATTCCTCATAAACCCAACAATGGCTTTCCCCAACTCAACCAATTCAAATAGCCTCTATATACCACATATAAACCACAATCCAAATCCCAGACAAAAGTACCTATGATTTTACTACCCTATACATACAATAGCAAGGGAAACGATTGAAAAAAATTACAAAAAAAAAAAGAAAGAAAGAGGAATAAAATCATCTACTTACTTGGAGATCTTGAGAAGAACGGAGGTAGGAGATTGGTTAAGTGGAGAATAGAATGAAGGAGAAGAGTCTTGTGTTTAAAGGAAAATATGGGGGAAGGGAGGGGTTTGGGTATGGGGGAAGGTAGGGGTTTGGGGACTTGAAGTTAGGAAGGAAAGAAGAGAAGTGGGGGAAGTGGGAAGGGAAGTGGGGGTGGTGGGCGTTTAAGTTAGGGAAAATAAGGGGGATAAAAAAATTATTTTGACTAATAATAAAAAGAAACTTACATAGAGACGCCCCATATCCGCGCCCAAATCCGCGGTCGCGTCCGCGGTCGCTGATGTTGGGCAGTGGGGAAGTTTAAATTCGTGCCTAGATTCGCGGTCCTATCCACGGTCACGGATTCTGGGCAGAAGGGGACCAAAAATCCGTGCCCCAATCCGCGGTCCAATCCGCGGACGCGGACGGGGGACAGAACACAGGCCAAAATCCACGGCCATATCCGCGGTCCAATTCGCGGCCGCGGATCTTCGTCTCCATCTAATTTTTGTCTTTGCCGCATTTTTACCTATTCTTGGGTTAATTTCGACCCCTGAATCCTTCCGATGCGCATAAGTTTTGCCCTGCACACTAGTAGATATGTCAAAGTCGTTCAAAATGAATTAAAACCAAAGTAAGAAAAATAATGGGTTGCCTCCCAAAAAGCGCCTAAGTTAACATCGCGGCATAACGATTTACAACAAACCATGGGTTGCCTCCCAGGAAGAGCCTAATTTAACATCGCGACATGACGTAGGCTTTTATTATCACTCCTCGTTCGCGTACTGGGGTTCTTCCAATGTTATCACCACTCTATCCCCTTTCTCTTCGACCATTCAAAGGTAATGTTTCAACCTTTGCCCATTTACCGTGAACTTGTTTGTCCCATCTTCGGATTCAATCTCTACAGCTCCACATGAGAACAATTGCACCACTCTGAAGGGTCCTAATCATCGGGACTTCAACTTACCCAGAAACAATCTCAATCTCGAGTTGTATAACAACACTAGATCTCCGAGCTTGAAGTTCTGATCTAAAATGTGCTTATCATGGATCATTTTCATCTTTTCTTTGTATAATCTAGCATTCGCAAATGCATGGAACCTGAATTCCTCGAGCTCATGTAACTCAGTAACTCTGCTAGTGCCTGCGGTCACTATATCTATATTCAACTGCCGCAGTGCCCAAAGTGCTTTATTTTCGAGCTCTACAGGAAGGTGGCATGCCTTTCCAAACACTAACTTGTACGGTGACATACCAATAGGAGTTTTGAATACAGTGCGGTACGCCTATAATGCATCATCCAGCTTCTTCGCCCAATCAGTCATTGTTGAATTCACTATCATTGTCAGGACACTTTTAATTTCTCTATTGGAAACTTCAACTTGCCCGCTCGTCTGTGGGTGGTACGGTGTGGCTACTTTGTGGCAAACTCCATACTGTTCCAATAGACGTGAGAACGCTCTATTGCAAAAATGGGTTCCACCATCACTGATTATAGCTCACGGGGTGCCAAAACATGTGAAGATGTTTTTCTTTAGGAAACGTATTACCCCTTTTGCATCATTGGTTGGGAGAGCCACTGCTTCGACCCACTTGGAGACATAGTCAACCGCTACCAATATATATTTGTTACCATACGAGCTGACGAATAGCCCCATAAAGTCGATCCCCCACATGTCAAAAACCTCCACCTCTTGAATTGTGGTCATCGGTATCTCGTGATGGCAAGATATGTTGCCTGTCCTTTAGCATTCATCGCAACATTTGACCCATGCATGGGCATCCTTGAATAGGGTAGGCCAACACAATCCTAATTCCAACACTTTTGTTGTTGTCCGGATTCCTCCAAAGTGTCCACCATATGGTGAAGCATGGCAAGCCTGTAAAACAGAAGGTTGATCTTTCTCGGGGATACACCTCCGGATCATGTTATCTACACATATTTTAAACAATAGAGGTTTGTCCCAATAATTGGCTCGACAATCGAGGAAGAACTTTTTCTTTTGAACTGTGGAGAGTTCATAAGGTACAATACCGCTTGCTATATAGTTAGCAATATCAGCATACCATGGCATCTCATCCATTGTCACAACAAGTAACTGTTCATCCGGGAATGTCTCTGTTATGTCTTCGACCTCCATTCTCTTTTCAGCTCCTTCCAATCTTGAGAAGTGGTCTGCCATTTGATTGTCCGTCCCTTTTCTGTCACGGATTTCCAGATCGAATTCTTGTAGCAAAAGAACCCAGCGAATCAAGCGTGGCTTTGACTCCTTCTTTGCTATCAAGTACCTAATTGCTGCATGGTCAGTATAAACAATAACTTTTGAACCAATTAAGTATGACCTGAATTTGTCGAAGGCAAACACTACAACTAGTATTTCCTTTTCCGTTATAGTGTAATTAAGCTGTGCACCGCTGAGCGTTCTGCTTGCATAGTAAATTGGGTGAATCATCTTGTCTTTGCGTTGCCCCAAGACTGCTCCTATAGCATAATCACTGGCGTCGCACATGAGCTCGAATGGTTGCTCCCAGTTGGGTGAAACTATGATGGGTGCAGTCACCAATCTCTTCTTCAGTTCCTCAAAAACAAACCTGCAATCATTAGAAAACACAAAGGGCTGATCCTTTTCAAGCAGCTTACATAAAGGGTTAGCAATTTTGGAAAAATCTTTAATGAATCGCCTATTGAACCCGGCGTGCCCAAGGAAACTTCTCACTACCTTTACCGAAGTGGGCGGTGGCAGCTTCTCAATCACATCAACCTTAGCATGGTCGACTTCAGTGCCCTTGCTGGACACTCGATGCCCCAACACTAATTCCTTCTTGTACCATAAAATGGCACTTTTCCCAATTCAGCACCAGATTGTCTCCACACATCTTTTGAGAACTCTTCATAAGTTGTGAAGACAATCTTCAAATGAATCCCCCACTACGGAGAAATCATCCATAAACACCTCCATAATATCCTCCACTATGCCAGTGAAAATGGCTAACATGCACCGCTGGAATGTAGCCGGTGCATTGCAAAGTCCAAAGGGCATTCTCCGAAAGGCAAATATGCCATATGGACAAGTGAAGGATGTTTTCTCTCTGTCTTCCGGGATATTGAGATCTGGTTATACCCCGAGTATCCATCTAAGAAACAGAAGTGTGATCGTCCAGCTAACCTGTCCAACATTTGGTCAATGAAAGGCAATGGTAAATGGTCTTTTCGAGTACCTGTGTTCAGTTTCCGGTAGTCCATGCAAATCCGCCACCCCGTGACAGTACGAGTCGAGATCAACTCGTTATTCTCATTTTGTACGACCGTCATTCCTCCCTTTTTCGGCACACATTGGACAGGACTGACCCAGTTGCTGTTAGAGGGGGAAGATGATACCTATATCCAGCCACTTGATCACTTCCTTCTTTACTACTTCCTTCATATTCAGGTTCAGCCGTCGTTGATGTTCCATGGGTTGGAAAAATTGGATAATTTTTGGAAAGATTGACTGGGAGTAGAATTTTAAATATCGGGGTCGTATTCCAATTCCGAAAGTTGGAGTAGTTTCATAAGGTCAATTATGACTTGTGTGCAAAATTTGAGATCAATCGGACTTGATTTGATAGGTTTCGGCATCGAATGTAGAAGTTAGAAGTTCTAAAGTTCATTAGGCTTGAATCGATGCACAATTCGTATTTTGAGCGTTGTTTGGTGTGATTTGAGGGCTCGACTAAGTTCGTATTATATTTTAGGACTGGTTGGTATATTTGGTTGAGGTCCCAGGGGCCTCGGGTGGATTCTGGATGGTTAGCGGATAAAATTTGGACTTGAAGCATTTGCTGGGATTCTGCCTCCTGGTGCATTCGCACCTACAGAATCTTGCTCGCAGGTGCAAGCTCGCAGAAGAGAGGGAGCGAGCGTAGAAGCAGGGCTGAAGAGGGTGGCCAGTGGTCGCAGGTGCGATGAGGAGGTCGCAGAAGCGGTGTCACTTATGCGGAAGGATGATCGCAGAATCAGAAGAGAGCTTAGGGAGGCCGATCCGCAGAAGAGGACGAGTTTGCGCAGATGCGCATCCGCAAAAGTGGAATGTGCAACCGCATAAGCAGTTTGTCAGCGTCAATGGTTTTCCACATATGCGGTTAGCTGACCGCAAAAAAAGCGCCGCAGAAGCGGCTAAATGAATCGCAGAAGCCATTTAACTGGGCAGAAAAGGCCTAAGTTCGAGGGTATGATTTCATTCTCCATTTTTGGACCTAGAGAGCTCGGATTGAGGCAAAATTTTGCGGGATTGTCAGAGGAAACATTTGGGTAATGATTCTTGACTCATTTTTGATTAATCTCCACTAATCTGTCATTAATTTCTTCATTTAATTAAGGATTTGGGTTGAGAAATTTGGGGGGAAATGGTGAAAGTTCTTAGACCTGAGTTTTGGGTTTTGAAAGGCCAAATGAGGTCGGATTTGAGTAATTTTTATATGGTTGGACTCATTATCGAATGGGTGTTCAGATTTGGTGATTTTAATCGGATTCCGAGATGTGGGCCTGGGTCGACTTTTTGTGGCAATTTTTCAATTCTTTGCTAAAGTCATAAATTTATTATTTAAATTAATTTCTTATAGTTATTTTTATAGTATGTAATTATTTTGGCTAGATTTGAGCCGATCGGAGTTGGAAAGGTGAGGGAAAGGCATTCTTATTGATTGATTGAGCGAGATTTGAGGTACTATTATGATATTTTCAATACATGAAGGCCGTGTACGCAAGGTGATGAGTGTGTACTCGGGTTAAATGTTAAAAATCCTGTTCATGCTAAGTAGTTTCCTTTTAAAATTCCTTAACTGACTTACTCTAGCATGTGTAGTCATCATGTTTAGCCTAATGTCGTATGTCTACGTGTCTTATCTCTTACTTGCAATTTGTGCAACATGCTTAGTTGGATTTTGTGCTTCCTTGATCTTGTATTCAGTCTTTAACTGTAGGATTTCTTGCTGTAATTTCATTGTCCCATTGGTTATCTGTTGCATATTTACTTTTGGGACTACGAGGCGGTACCTCGGGAGCACCCCTGTTGCATATGTACTTTTGGGACTACGAGGCGATACCTCGGGAGCGCCCCTGTTATGTATTTACTTTTGGGACTACGAGGCGGTACCTCGGGAGCGCCGCATATGTGTATTTACTTTTGGAACTATGAGGTGGTACCTCGGGAGTGCCCCTGTTGTTTACCTCTACTTGCTGTTTTGCTATCTTTCTGTAATTTCTCATTGTTCACTTCTCAGTCATTTCATTATGTTATTATATCTTCTGCTTTGTTTCCTATTATTTCCTGTAGGGCCTTGACCTTACCTCGTCACTACTCTACTGAGGTTAAGCTTGTCACTTACTGGGTACCGTTGTGGTGTACTCATACTACGCTTCTGCACATGTCTTTGTGCAGATCCAGGTGCATCTTACCAGCCCCGATATTAGTGCACTGTGTTGCTGCTTGGATACTTCAAGGTACACATGTCCGCGACCGTAGGCCTTAGAGTCCCTTTCTATTCCGTTATTTTCTTATTTCTTTATATTTTGATAGACAATGATGTATAGGATTATTCGGTACTGTACTTAAAGCTTGTGACTTGTATCTCACAAGGTTTTGGGATTTTATGTATTGAGTTTTGGTAGATTCCTTTTATGAGATTGTTGGGATGCTCAAGTTTTAATCTCTTATTTAATGTTTTCGCGTATTGTTTAGGCTTACCTAGTCTTAGAGACTAGGTGCCATCACGATATCCCACGGAGGAAAATTGGGGTCGTTACAAGTTCCCATCTTTATCTTGTGGCATGTATTGGACAAGAATTAGTGCAATTGAGGCACATTCTATCGTAAATCAGAAGGTTACTGATTCCAATACTTTTGTACTTTGGCATGATCGATTGAGACATCCTGGATTAATGATGATGAGATGGATTATAGAAAACTCAAATGGACATCCATTAAATAATCTAAAGATTCTTTTAAATAGTGAATTTTCTTGCACTTATTATTATCAAGGCAAGATAATTATTAGACCATCACTAACAAAGGTTGGGATTGAGTCCCCTGCGTTTTTGAAACGTATACAAGGGGATATTTGTGGACCTAATCACCCACTTAGTGTGCCTATTGTACTCTTGCAACCTGGCATTTGGAAAACTAATGGCACAAATAATTCGATTATGGGCACAATTCCCCGATAATCCAATTAAGTCAATTCGACTTGTTAATGCTGCTGAGTTTTTATCCCAAGCATTTAATGATTATTTATTATCAATTGGTATAAAAGCGAAACATCTTGTAGCTCATATTTAGACTTAAAATGGCATTGCAGAATCTCTGATTAAACGTCTACAATTGATAGCAAGACCGTTACTCATGAAAATGAGGTTGCTCACTTCTGTTTGGGGTCATGCATTTTGCATGTAGCAATGCTAGTTCGTCTCAAACCGAAATATTATCATAAATATTCGCCATTGCAATTAGTTTTGGGTCTTGAACCTAATATACCCCATTTAAGAATGTTTGGATGCGCAGTATATGTGCATGTAGCCCAGCCATATCGCACCAAGAGAGGTCTCCAAAGAAGGTTAGGCATATATGTTGGGTTTGAATTGTCCTCCATTATTCGCTACCTCAAAACATTAATGGGAGATTTGTTCACTGCTCGATTTGTAGATTGTCGATATAAGACACGTTTTTCAAATTAGGGGGAGAAATTGGTGAAACCAAACGAGAACTTTTGTGGAAAAATTCATCATTATCTCATCTTGATCCACGAGCCTCTATTTGCGAAAAAGGTACAAAAGATTATTCATTTGCAAAAAAATAGCAAATCAAATACCAGACGCATTTACAGATCTGAAAAGGATTACAAATCACATATCCCTACAGAGAATGTTCCAATCCGTATTGATGTCCCTATTGAACAATATTTTAGTGTCATAGCTAATGAGTCAAAAGCACGCCTAAAGCATCCAGACCATTGGGTTCTAAGGATTGAAATCCTAGAAAAAGAAAAAGAAATGATCAAGATGACACTACAAATGAGTCTAATAATGAAATCCATGATTTAACAAATCTCGAGACTTATGAGGAAATCACTGAGCCTGAGACTCATAAAATAAAGAACTATCAACAAATCCAATCGATATTGAGACGAATTTGAATCGATCAGATATAATGGTAGATTATGTCTTTACATATAATGTTGCATCTAGTATTGTGCAAGATAGTGAGGATCTTGAACCAAAATCTGTTGGAGAATGTCGACAAAGACGTGATTGGCCGAAATGGCAAGAAGCAATCCAATCAGAGTTAGATTCACTTGCGAAACGTGAAGTTTTTAGGCCTGTAGTTCAAACCCCTAATTGTGTTAATCCTGTTGGCTATAAATGGGTCTTTTTACATAAGAGAAATGAGAAAAATGAGGTACAAAGATATAAGGCACGCCTTGTTGCATACGGATTTTCACAAAGGCCTGGTGTCGATTATGAAGAGACGTATTCAGCTGTTATGGATGCAATAACATTTTGTTATCTCATTAGTTTTGTTGTCCCTGAAAAGCTTGATATGCATTTAATGGATGTGGTTACAGCCTACGTTTATGTCTCACTTGACAATGAGATATACATGAAAGTTCCAGAAGGATTTAAAATGCCCGACGCACATAATTCAAAGTCCCGAGAAATATTCTCAATCAAATTGCAAAGATCTTTATATGGTCTAAAGCAATCAGGACCAATGTGGTATAACCGCCTTAGTGAGTATTTATTAAAGAAAGGTTGTATAAATGATGTCATTTGTCCATATATTTTTATAAAGAAAATAATATCGAAGTTTGTTGTACTTGCCATATATGTCGATGACATAAACCTTATAGAACTCCTGCAGACCTCCAAAAGGCAATTGGTTATTTAAAGAAGGAATTCGAGATGAAAGATCTCGGAAAGACAAAATTATGTCTCAGTTTGGAAATTGAACATGTGGTAAAAGGGATTTTTGTTCATCAATCTGCCTACATAGAAAAGGTATTAAAGCGATTTTACATGGATGGAGCACATCTATTAAGTACTCCGATGTTTGTTCGATCACTATATGTGAATAAGGATCCGTTCCGACCTCAAGAAAAGAATGAAGAGCTTTTTGTTCCTGAAGTACCATATCTTAGTGCAATTGGGGCACTAATGTATCTTGCTAATATGACAAGGCCTGACATAACTTTTTCAGTTAATATCTTAGCAAGATATAGCTCTGCTCCTACAAGGAGACATTAGAATGGAATCAAACATATACTGCAGTATATAAAATGGACTACCGGTATGGGCTTAATTTATGGCAATAATTGCAGTCCCGATCTTGTTGGTTATGCCGATGCTGGGTATTTATCTGACTCATACAAAGCTCGATCTCAAATAGGTTATGTGTTTATATGTAGAGGCACTGTTATATCTTGGCGATCGACCAAGCAATAAATCGCGGCTACTTCATCTATTCATGCTGAGATAATTGCTATTCATGAAACAAGTCGAGAATGTGTGTGGTTGAGGTCTATGATACATCTTATTCGAGAAAAATATTGTTTGAAATGTGACAAACTACATACGATTTTGTATGAAGACAATGCAACATGCATAGCCCAATTGAATGGGAGGATTCATAAAAGAAGATAAGACAAAGCACATTTCACCAAAGTTATTTTTCACATATAATCTTCAAAAGAATGGTGATATCAATGTGCAAAAGATCCGTTCAGGTGATAATATGGCTGATTTGGTCACCAAATCTCTGCCGACATCAACCTTCAAGAAGCTAGTGTACAAGATTGGGATGCGAAGGCTGAAGAATATGAATTGATGCTCTCATCTGGGGGAGTTAATATGTGTTTTACTCTTTTTTCCTTACAATATTTTGTCCCACTGGGTTTTTATTGCATGGTTTTTAACGAGGAAACCAAAAGGCATATTATTAAACATGTTTACTCTTTTTTCTTTACTAGAATTCTTTTCCACTGGGTTTTATTTTAGTTAAGGTTTTAATGAAGCATATTATAGAAATGTACTTAGAGTGAATGTCTATCTTTTAGAGAGTTTGTTACTTCGTGGCTAAGTCATTTTTCTCCAAAATAGAGGGGTTTTACCCCATTATAATTCAGCTCAAATCAATAGAATTTTCTCTCTTTTCTTTGCAATATTCTTCTTTACTTTTATTGTCTTATTTCAAGAATAGTTTAATGATTTATATTTATTTTACTCGTTACCAGCTTATGATTTTGGGATTGGATGTTTCAATCCGATAGGTTCATATAGTGATTTTGGACTTAGGTGTATGTCCGGATTGAGATTTGTAGGTTCTTAGGTTGTTTTGGTTCTTTTGGCGAAAGTTAGAAATTTAAAGGTTTAGAAGTTCATATGTTTGACCGAAAGTTGACTTTTATGTAATCGGGTTCAGATTGTTGTTCCGGAAGATAAAATAGATTCATTATGTCATTTGGGACTTATGTAAAAAATTTGGGTTTATTCCGAGTTGGCCAGACGTAGTTCAACATGAGTTTTGAAAGTTTGAAAGTTGATTAGTTCATTAGGCTTGAATTGAGGTGCAATTCATTAATTTGATGTATATTTGTGATATGGAACCTAGAGTAGGTCCGTATTGTACTTTGGGACTTGTCGGTATGTTTGGATGGGGTCCCGGGGGCCTCCGGTGTATTTCAGATGTGTTTCAGACCATTTCTCTCATGTTTAAAATTGCTGGTTTTCTAGTACTGGTGCCTTAATCGTGATCACGGAAGGAGTAAAGCAATCGCAGAGTGTGTTTTAGTGGCGGGTATTTTTTTCTTCACGTTCGTGTAGTGGAGGTTGCCATTGCGTATGATTGAGGAGCTAAAAATTTGCGTTCGCGACGGGGGGACGCATTTGCATAGCTTTGTGTCAGGCTGGGGGATGGCAGGTGGTTTAGCCTTAGCGTTTGTGGAAGGCCACTATGTTTGTGTGGGCTTGGGTGTTGGTGAAGCACGATCGTATGTTAAGTGCCACGTTCGCGTAGGGTCATCTGGTGGTTGTTGAGGTTTGTTCTCCGCGATCACGACGAGTATTGATAGGCAGATATTTTATGTTCTTATTTTCGGACTTTAAGCTTATTTTATCATATTTTGAGATTGGGAGCTCGGATTCAGGCAATTATTTAGGCGATTTTTATTACTTGAATTGGGGTAAGTGTTTTTGACTCAATTTTGATTATTATTCATAATTCTATGTTTGATTTTATTTTGTAGTAGGTTTCTATAATTACCCATCGTTTCGTGTATTTCAGTCATCTAACTATCTTCTTGTTATTTATGCTGCTTATGCATGGCTTATCAGCGTTGTTCCTTCATGTTGTTTTTACATTATTGTGGTGCTTATGATTTACTAAGTCGAGGGTATTTTGGAAACATCCTCTCTATCTCCATAAGGTAGGGGCAAGATCTGCGTACACACTACCCTCCCCAGATTCCACAAGGTGGGTTGTTGTTGTCGTTGTTGTTATTGTATTCTATCTTTGATTTTGGCATTTAATTGGTGAATCTAAGAGAGAAATTGAGGGTTTTAGCAGAACTTTTCCAAAGTTAATTATGGAGATTTAAATCCCGATTTGGAGTTGATTTTTGATGAAACTTGCATATTTGGACTCGTATTCGAATAGGTGTTGTCACGACCCATTATTTACCAATCAGTCGTGATGGGCACCTAACGCACTTGCTAAGTAAGCCGAACATAACAAAGACGAATCATAATCATAGAATTTACAACAATAATACAAGTCTAAAGCCTTCAACATAACATAATAATACCAGTACATAGTAAATCCCCTAGAATTGGTAAATACAAATTCATTAGCTCTAAAACGAAAGTACAAGTTTGAAATGTCAAATAACAATATTGTCTGAATGAAAGACAATAGTACATAAAGGAAAAGAGACGCCAAGACTGCGGTCGAGATGCAACTCTACCTTGTCTCTCCAAGACAACTCAGCAACAAGCCTCAACTACTATTTGCTCAGTCCAACACCTGGATCTGCACAATTAAGTGTAGAGTATTGTCTGAGTACAACCGACTCCATGTACTCAGCAAATATATTACTAACTTCAGCGTGGTAATATAAGCAAGAATTATATATGATACTCGCTAATCACCTGTACAGTTCATAAATCCAACAAGTACAGAACAGTAATATGATCAAGTCATGAATCACAGAAAGAATCACTTTGTGGCACACAATTACTTAACGTACTATGCTTAGTCAAAGATCCATCATATAAATAAAATATAAAAATAAATCAGGTAAACAACCAAGGAAATTGCAAGTAAAGATGAAATGTAATAACCAAATCAAACACTCGCTAGCGTTTCCTCAGAATTTCCATAACAATACCAAATTATAGATCAGTTTCCTCAAACCGCAGGTACACCATCAAGAAGCAACGTGAAAGGGTGACCCTGACGGATGGATCCATAACCATATGCTGTACGGACAACTCACGTGTTGTACGGACAACTCACGTGCCAATAATATCAACTGCACATATAACTCACGTGCTGCATGGACAACTCACGTGCTGCACGGACAACTCGCGTGCCAATAATATCAATACCTCGGATCCTCATGGACAACTCACGTGCCAATAACACAATTCTCCCGTCATGATCATATGCTCAGTATCATAATTCACCCGGCGTGGTCACATGCCCACAATCCGCCCGGTGTGGTCACATGCTCAATTTGACAATCTGCCCAGCGTGATCACAAACTACTAGTCCAATCCATATCACACAGAAAGCACATATACAAGAATACATGTACATGATAAATGCACATCAAATTTCATACTCCTGGACTGGTATAAGTGACATGCTACGGTGTATGCATATGCAAAGTGTGCTATCACAGCTCAATCAAGGAATTACATCACAAAAGTAGCAATTTATCATGTTCAATCAGGAGATTAACCTTTATGTAACCTCAAACATAGTACAAATAGCTCACAAAGGGCTAAAGATGTGAGAACATCATACCATGAAGCTTAACAATCAACTCAAGGCATATCATATCCTAAGCACTACCCCAAGCATGAATAAATACCCCGGTGCACGCACATGGGCTCAACCACACACATGTGTTCCACCCATAGCATGTAGCTATCATAAATAACTCATGCAACTAGTGCATCAACCATGTTTAAGAAAGATAGTTACCTCAAACAAGCAAAATCAATCCTCCAATAAGTTCTTCCCCGTGTGAATCAACCCCCGTACGGCTCGAATCTAGCCAAAATAACTTAATATCATCAATAAATACCATGTGAAACAATTCCAAATGATAAAGCTAAGATCTTTAACCAAAATCAAAAAGACAATCCAAAAGGTCAACCCCGAGTCCACACCCATGAACCCGACCAAACTCAAAAATTTCGATACTAGTCCAAATATATGTGTTTCATCCAAATTCGACCTCAAATCGACCCTCAAATCGTCAATTTATACTTTAGAATTATTTTTTGCCCAAATCCCCAATTTCATCACTTTAATTCACCAATTAAAGGCTAAAATCAAGGTTGGAACCATGAATTATGAATAAATCCAAGTCAAATACACTTACCCCAAACCAAATCGTGAAAATTCCTCCAAAACCACCCTAATTTGAACTCTACAACTCAAAATATGTAAAAATGACTAAAATCCTCGAAAATAGAGTACTTATGGTCTGCCCAGGTATACCCTTCACGATCGCGAAGCACATCCAAACACTTCCTTCGAAAAACACTACATGAACATGAGACTTTGATCGCGAATGTGATGCACAACACTCCTAGGCTTATGCGAGCGCAGTCCTCCTCCCGCGATCGCGAAGGCTAAAAGCTTGACGCCCCTAGCAGGCCTCCCCTTCTAAGCGAACACGATTCCCTCAACACGATCGCGAAAGCCACTACCTCCTCAAGCTTCGCGAACATGATCACTCCTTCGTGAAGGCGAAGAACAAACTCTCCTGCCATAAAAAATTCCCTTCGCGAACGCGACGGCCCTGTCGCAATCGTGAGGAAGGAAACCAAAACTGAGAATCAGCAGTTCCAAAACAGGGAGAAATGGTCTGAAACCTATCCGAAATACATCCGAGGCCCCCGGGACTCCATCAAATCACACCAACCAATTCTGAAATATAATACAGACTTACTCGAGGCCTCAAATCACACAAAACAATATCAAAACCATGAATCACACCTTAATTCAATCCTAAGGAACTAATCCAACTATCCAAATTCAAAACTTATGCTAAACAAACCTAAACAACTCGGAATTTTTTCAAGTTTTGCATGGAAGTTCCAAATGACATAATGGACCTATTCCAACTCCTGGAACAAAAATCCGAACCTGATATCATCAAAGTCAACTCTCAGTCAAACCTATCAACCTTCCAAATCTTGAACTTTCAAACTTTCGCCAAAAAGCGCCAAATCAACCTACGAAATTCCAAATCCACATTCAGACATACGCCTAAGTCCAAAATCACCATGAAAAGCTATTGGGACCATCAAAACTCCATTTCAGAGTCATTTACACAAAACGCCAACTCCGGTCAACTCATACAACGTAAGCTTCCAATCATGGGACTAAGTGTCCTAATGCACTCCAAAACTGCCCCGAAATCAAACCAACCACCCCAAAAGGTAACATAGCCAGAAATACACATATGTAAAGTATTAAATAGGGGAAAGGAGACTGAAATACTCAAAATGACATGCCGGGTCATTATATTCTCCCCCTCTTAAACAAACATGCGTCCTCGAACGATTCTAGAATCATAACTAGAGTCTCAAAAAGGTGAGGATATCTGCTCCGGATCTATTACTCGGTCTCCCAAGTATCCTCCTTGACGGGCTGATCTCTCCAATGAACCTTCACTGATGCTATATTCTTCGATCTCAACTTTCGTACCTGCCGATCCAAAATGGCCACCATGCACGACCCAAACCAGTGGGTCGCGATAGGCACCCGAGCCTTACTTGCCGAGCACCAACGTAACGTACCTTTAACCATTCTATCATGCATAAATGGGCTACAAGGGTCGTCATGAGATAACCAGAATAAAACATAAGGGAATACTCGACATAGGATAACCACAAAATGATATACCAACCTATACATGTGATATACAGGTCTATAAGGCCGACATGATCATTTGTACACTCAAAACATAGGCCTACAAGGCCATATAAGTATACATAAACATGACATCTGTCTACAAGCCTCTAAGAGTACATAAATATCATAAAGGTTGGGACAGGGCGCCGCCATACCAATCAATACATGTCCAAAATATACTAACCAAATAGGTAACTCCGGAGCAAGTTGAGTGCACCAACACCTTCCGGTGAGCTGATAGCCTACTAGGAGGACTGTCAAACTATCTATTGGGACCTGCGGGCATGAAACGCAGAATCCCCAGGCAAAAGGGATGTCAGTACGCATAAAGTACCGAATATGTAAGACAGGAAAGCATAAATAAGAACAGTAGTATAAAGAGAGATAGAGAATATACAACCTATAACATCTGAGTGCCTCTGAGGGAGACTATCATGAAATGCATAATACAT
This sequence comes from Nicotiana tabacum, assembly GCF_000715075.1. Classification (NCBI taxonomy): domain Eukaryota; kingdom Viridiplantae; phylum Streptophyta; class Magnoliopsida; order Solanales; family Solanaceae; genus Nicotiana; species Nicotiana tabacum. The sequence continues at coordinate 21,390,590 of NC_134098.1, forward strand.
ATATTTATGCATATACTTTTAAAAATATACGCCTCTGTGGGCATCATCATCATATCGTACATGACCGTAATTGGCTCGGTAAAAATATACATGGCCATCATAAGGCTCGGTAGAATCGTACCCAGCCACGTGGAGCTCCATAAAACCCAATTGATTAGTGGTTATACAATAGGTGTTGTACCCGGACGACTATAGTGCTACTCAATAGAGTAAAATAGGTATATATATATATAATGCATGCTGGACTCATGGAATCACATTCTCAACCTCTCCGAGTGATGTAAGGTCATTGTACCTACGATTAATGTTATGGACATCCATACCATCAATATGAATCTCAATAGGATTTAACCATCATACATACATGATTAGAATAACTTTATAAGTAAAGAACAACATGGACATCCTTAGTTGCTAGGAGTAGATTCGTTATGAAATAGCTTATCGTTTATGTTCATTTCACTTTAGATCATTCCAAATGAAAGAAGGAATGATTTAACATATCTTAACCCTGTTGAGTCCTTAATACCTTCCAAGAAACTCTTCAAACAACTCAACTCAATCTACCATAGCATAAGGAGATTCAAAATCAGTGCTAAGTAAATGCTAAGTCTGTAACTTAAGCTAGTAGCTTGTTTATGTTAATTAGTGCAGCATCTCCCCTGTAACAAGGGCATCCTCTAATACCATATACCAACAACAACAACCAGATCAATCCAACAATATATAAATATCAATAACAAGACACCATACAACAATAACAAGTCACAACTACTTCACGACGAGCGGTAAGCTCGGATTGGAATCTGTATAACCCATATCACTCCTTATTATCTTCTTACTTTAACTTAAGAATATCCTTAACATGATAATTATGTCATTCATCAATTATTCTAACCTTATACCGTGTATTTATAACAAAGAAAATATTCCACAACTCGAACTATTCTCAATTAGCAACTTTATTCATTAGTTCATATCTAATCCATCCATTTAACTTAATAAACATCAAGATAACCTTAAGAACATGAAAGAACACAATATACTTACCTCCTACAGTATCTTCAAGTTGAAATCCAAGCTATACTTAGCTTACAACAACCCTCAGTGGCTATACAACACCATAGAAGTGCTAATTTTCACTTAAGCTAATCTTCACTTCCAATCTCAAATTTCATATATTTATTTCATCAATTCACTTGATAAACATATAGAAATGCATAATAACGGAAACCATATAATAATCAAGTTATTTTCCCCAATTTCCAGCTATAACAACATATATATGTAGCCTTAAAACAATCCAACAAAAGATAACTTCACCTCTTTCCCTTTCAAGTGCTATCTTGTAATCCTTCACTCCAACACCACAACCAACATGAAATTAACCTTAAACATAACCAAAAGGATGTTAAACATATATTAGGCAGTAGATAAAATTCTAACCCTAATCTTAACTTAGCTCATCATCATCCTTATTCATATCACAACACCATAGAGGGTTATTCTTCACCTTTGGCTAATTTTGATGTTGGATTATGATGTATTTTTTTGGAATTAGTTTGGAGCCTTGGGGGAACTGTTTGGGAGCAATTTGAGAGTGTGATGATGGAAGGATGTCGAAACATTAGCAAATATCATCCCAAAAATGAGATAAAAATAGGTGGCGGTCGGCCACCGACCAAGTGGGTCCCATAGGGGCTGCCTGCGCAATCTCGCAAAAATGCGAATATCTCTGTACTCTGATATCATATCGGCGAACGGTTTATAGCATTGGAAACTAGACTTGTAGATATTACATTTGATAGGTGGATCACCCCTTAACTCCAAGTACATTTGGAGAAACGTTTAGTGACATTACACCAAAATTTCAGTAGAATTATGAACGTAACTTGCGACAAGTTTTTCCGACTTTTGATTTATAACTTGTTTGACTTCAAAACATAACATATGAATATTATATGAATAAAATAACACATAATATATTATTCTTATAATGTTAAGAACCCTAGTCTCACCCCAAAAGTACAGGTTATAACATTCCCAATTCGTTTAGCTTCTAAACCTTCCAACCCTCTTGGTACTTGTTGATCATGATCGTAAATATTTGTTACCTCTAAGGTAACATGATTAAATTAATTTATATACTTTTAAAAATGATCTCATTTATGAGGTTACATCAGTTGACTTATGACGTACCTTTACGTACGAAAATATGGGGTAAAACACACTGACTCCACATCATAAGTCAAATCCCCATCTCACTGCACCGTGTTGAAGTCCAAAACATGTGACAGATCCTCATGATACTTCCGGAGCATAGAAACATGAAACACGAGGTGAACTCCCGATACATTAGGTGGCAAGGCAAGTCTGTAGGACACTTCTCCAACTCTGTCAAGAACCTCAAAAGGACCAATATACCTAGGTCTTAACTTGGCCTTCTTCCCGAGCCTCATCACACCCTTCATGGAGAAAACTCTGAGTAACACCTTCTCACCCACGATATATGCAACATCACGAGCCTTCATGTCAGCATAACGCTTTTGTCTGGACTGCGCTGTACAAAGCCACTCTTCAATCAACTTCATCTTCTCCAAAGCATCACGGACCAAATAAGTGCCCATTAACATAGCCTCCCCAGGGTCAAACCAACCAACCGGAGAACAACATCGCCTCCCATATAAGGCCTCATAAGGAGCCATCTGGATACTCGACTGATAGTTGATTTTGTATGCCAACTCTACTAATGGAAGGAATTGATCCCATGAGCCCCTAAAATCAATAACATAATCACATAATATGTCCTCTAAGATCTGAATAGTGCGCTCGGACTGTCCGTCCTTCTGAGGATTAAATGTCATACTTGGCTTGACCTGTGAGCCCAACTCATGCTGCGCTGCTCTCCAAAAATGCGATGTAAACTGTCTGCCTTGATCCGATATAATAGACACAGGCACACTATGAAGGCGAACAATCTGTGAATATAAACCTGAGCCAGCTGCTCTGAAGAAGAAGTAGTCATGACTGGAATAAAATGTGTAGACTTGGTCAGGCTGTCCATAATGACCCAAACTGCATCAAATCTCCTCAAGGTTCGTGGAAGCCCAACTACAAAATACATAGTGATACGCTCCCACTTTCACTTCGAAATAACAAGAATCTGAAGCAAACCATCGGGTCACTGATGCTCATACTTCACCTGCTGACAGTTCAAACACCGAACAACATGCTCAAAAATATCCTTCTTTATCCTCCGCCACCAATAGTGCCTCCTCAATTCATGGTACATCTTTGCGTCCCCTAGATTAAAGGAATACCGTGAACTATGGGCCTCCTCAAGAATCAACTCTCGCAACCATCAACATGTGGGATACAGATACGACCATGTAGTCTCAATAGCCCGTCATCACAAATAGTAACCTCATTGGCATCACCGTGATGCACCGTGTCCCTTAGGATAAGCAAGTGGAGATCATCATACTGACACACCTTGATGCGCTCAAACAAGGACGTCCGTGATACAACACACGCGAGAACTCCGTTGGACTCCAAAATATCCAACCTCACGAATCGATTGGCCAATTCCTGAACATCCAATGCTAACCGTCTCTCTCCAACTAGAATATAAGCAAGACTCCCCATTCTCTCAGCCTTCCTACTCAAATCATCGCCACTACATTGGCCATCCCCAGGTGATAAAGACTGGTGATATCATAGTCCTTTAGTATCTCTAACCACCTTTGTTGCCTCAAGTTCATATCCTTTTGCTTGAATAAGTGCTGGAGACTCCTGTGATCTGTGAACACATCACAAGACGCGCCATAGAGATAGTGCCTCCAAATCATGAGCGCGTGAACAATGGCTGCCAACTCCAAATCGTGTATTGGGTAGTTCTTCTCGTAGGGCTTCAATGACACAAAGCATAAGCAATCACTCTACCCTCCTGCATTAAGACACACCCAATGCAAATCCGTGAATCATCACAATAGACTGTATAAGAATTCGATCCCAAAGGCAAAATCAGAACTGGAGCTGTAGTCAAAGCAATCTTGAGCTTCTGAAAGCTCTCCTCACACTCATTCGACCACCTGAATGGGGCAACCTTCTACGTCAATCTAATCAATGGGGCTGATATATATGAATAATCCCTCTACAAAATAGTGATAATACCCAGCCAACCCAAGGAAACTACGGATCCCAGTAGCAGAAGACGATCTGGGATAACTCTGAACTTCCTCAATCTTTTTTGGATCCACCTTAATCCCCTCACTAGATACCATATGGCCCAAGAAAGCCACTGAGTCTTGCCAAAACTAGCACTTAGAGAATTTAGCATATAGCTTCTTCTCCTTCAAAGTCTGAACACAATCCTTAAGTGTTGCTCAATGATCCTCTCGGCTGCGAGAATATGCCAATATATCATCAATGAACACTATGATGAAGGAATAAAAATAGGGCTGAAATACGTTGTTCATCAAGTGAATAAAAGCTGTTGTGGCATTGGTCAGCCCAAAAGATATCACAAAAAACTCGTAGTGACCATAATGGGTCCCGAAAGCCGTCTTTGAAATATCTAAAGCACGAATCTTCAACTGATGGTACCCCGATTGCAAATCAATCTTCGAGAATAGCCTAGAACCCTTAAGCTGATCAAATAAATCATCAATACGCGGTAGTGGGTACTTGTTCTTGATAGTAACCTTGTTCAACTGCCTGTAGTCAATGCACATCCTAATAAAACTATCTTTGTTCTTCACAAACAGTACTGGTGCACCCCAAGGTGACACACTAGGCCCGATGAAACCCTTATCAAGTAACTCCTGTAACTACTCCTTCAATACTTCACCTCTACTTGTTCCATGCGATACAGTGAAATAGAGATGGTCTGAGTGCTCGGAACCAAATCAATACAAAAATCAATATCCCTGTCGAGCGGCATGCCCGATAGGTCTGCAGGAAACACATCTGAGAACTTCCTCACTACTGGAACCGACTTAATAGTAGGAGTATCAGCACTCGTTGAGCCTTCAAATATGTAATCACTATACTTGGGACATGATGGAGGGAGCCTCTTCACTTCAATCTCGACAACCCTGGCATAGCCAACGTCACGGTCTTAGCGTGATAATAAAGAGTGACAAATAATCCATGAGCAAAATCACATCAAAATATCTGAGAATTAAGAAATCAACTCTAGTCTTATAACCCCCGATGGTAACCACACACGACCGATATACACGATCCACCATAATAGAATCACCCACCGGTGTAAATACATGAACATACTTATCTAAAGAATCAAGAGGCATATCCAAATAATGAGCAAAATAGGATGACACATAAGAGTAAGTGGAACCAGGGTCAAATAACACTAAAGCGTCCCTGTGACACACTGAAACAACACCGGTGATCATGGTGATGGAACCAATTGCCTATGGCCTGGTGGAAGATGCGTAGCTTTAGGCATGGCCACCGCCTAACCAACCTCCTCCTCTAGGGAAACCTTAAACAGACTAAGCCCCACTCCTAGCTGGTTGTGCGGGGGCGTAGTTACTGGTGCTAAAATCATAGGATGCGAGCTCTGCTATGGGACCCTACTCAGAAGTTTGGGCTATCCCTCTTGAGATGACTCATGTCTATACGCTCTAAACAACCTCTTCTCTGACGAAGCTGCTGACCCTGATAATCTGAATAACTGCCCGTGGAACTCTGAGCAGATGGAGCACGGTAAGAACTCTTGTCCGGTAGCGCACTGAATGATGACTGAACTGGGTGAGCATTATATGAACTATGACTAACTTATGAAACATGAGGAATATGACGAGTTGCATGAGCAGGCCTACAAATATGACCTCTGTTGTAATGTGACTGGCCTCCAAATGAGGCACTACTAAAAGCACCTGAACCACGAGGCCTATTGGCCTCCCGCTCCTCACTAACCCTGCAAACCTACTCCAAACGTCTAGAAATCTCAACCACCTGGTCAAACCTAGCATCCATCTCTACCTCTCGAGCCAAACTGCAATGTAGACCATAGTTAAGGCTATCAATGAACCTCTTGATATTCTCTCTCTCAGTGGGAACCAACCATACTACATGACGGGCAAAATCTACAAATCTCATCACGTACTATGTCACAGTCATATCCCCCTTAGCGTAGCTGCTCTAACTCCCTATGCAACTCCTCTCTGCGAGTTTGAGGGATAAACTTCTCTAAGAAGAGAACTGAAAATGCATGCCATGTAAGTGGGGCTACGTTAGCTGGCCTGCCTGACTCATAGGTCTACCACCATCTGTAGTCTGCCCCTGTCAGCTGACAAGTATCAAAGGCAACTCCACTGATGTCCACAAATACCGATGTGCGAATAATCCGAACACGGATCCAGAAAACTCTAAGCATCATATGGATCTCCTCTACCAAACTCAGTAGGATATAGCCGATTAAACCGCTCCAACTTTTTCTTCTCCTCATCGGACAAAGTTGGACAAACCTCGGCTTGAGCAGTAATAACTGGCTGATCTGGTAACACCCCTGGTGTCTGATAACCATGATCTAGCTGCTCTGGTGTACGAGTTGCAGGAGTTTGAGCTCCTCCCCCAGCTTGTGAGGTAGCTGGTGCAACTTGTACCATACCCGCCTAAGTCAAGCTTGTGCACACACTCAAGATCTGAGACAAAGACTCCTGAAAACTATGTATAACAATAGGTACCGCCGGTGTATGAGATGGTCCCACCGGCTCAACAGTATCCAGAGCCTGCTCCTTCACTGGAGCGACTGGTGGCTCTATATGTGCTGCTCTAGCTGTAGTGCCCACCTCGGCCTCTACCTCGCCCCTAACCTCTCGTAGCCCTTCCTGGTGGACTGATGCCTACCCGCTCGATCCGGCTGAATGTGGACTCATCATATGTGAGAGAATAGAAGAGTAAAGGTTCAAACTTCAGAATTAATAAATTCGCACGACAATAATGCAAGAAAGTGAAGTTTTCCTAACACTTCGGTAGCCTCTCAAGGATAAGTACCGTCGTCTCTGTACCGATCCACAAGACTTTATTAAACTTGCTTATGACCGATAGAACCTATGAACCTAGGGCACTGATACAAACTTGTCATGACCAAAAACTACCAATCACTAGTGATGGCACTTTAGGCACTTGCTAGGTAAGCCGAACATAACAAAGATGATTCATAGTAACAGAATTTACAATAATAATACAAGTCTAAACCCTTCAACATAACATAATAACATCAATACATGGTAAATCCCCCAAACTGGTAAATATAGTGTCATGAGCTCTAAAATGAATGTACAAGTCTGAAATACCAAATAACAATACTATCTGAATGAAAGACAATAGTACATAAAGGAAAAGAGACTCCAAGACTACGGTCGAGATGCATCTCTACCTCGTCTCTCCAAGACAACTGAGCAACAAGACTCAACTACTGATAGCTCGATCCAATGCCTAGATATGCACAATTAAGTGCAGGGTGTAATATCAGTACAACCAACCCTATGTACTCAGCAAGTATCATAACTAACCTCGACGAAGTAATAGAAGCAAGAATTATAAATGATACTCGCTAATCACTTGTACAGTTAATAAATCCAATAAGTACAGAACAATAATATGATCAAGTCATGAATCATAGAAAGAACCACTTTTGGGCACACAATTACTTAACGTACTCTTCTCAGCCACAATCAAATATAAAGAAGATATGCAAATAAATCAGGTAAATAACCAAGAAAAGTACAAGTAAAAATGATATGCATTAAACAACTAAAACACTGGTCAGCTATTCCTCTGAATTTCCATAACCTTATCAAACCACTGATCGGTTTCCTTAAACCGCATGTACACCATCAATAAAGAACATGAGAGGGTGACCCTAGGGGGAGAGATTCATATCCACACTGCACGAACAACTCACATGCTGCACGGACAACTCATGTGCTAAGAATATCAACCACACAGATAACTCACGTGTTGCATGGAGAACTCACGTGCACAAAATATCAACATCTCGGATCCGCAGTGACATCTCACGTGCCAATAATATCAATACCTCAGGTCCACATGGACAACTCACGTGCTGCACGGACAACTCACGTGCCAAAATCAAAATCTACCTGATGTGGTCACATGCTCAATATCACAATCCGCCCGGCATAGTCACAAGCTAGAAGTCCAATCCATATCCGCCTGTCGTGGTCACATGCTACCAGTCCAATACATGTACATGATATGTCCACATAAAATTCGATGCTCCTGGACTGGAATAAATGACATGCTAAGGTATATGCATGTGCAAAGTGTGCTATCACAGTTTAATCAAGAAATTACATCACAAAAGTACCAATTTATTAGGTTCAATCAGGAGATTAACCTCTATGTAACCTCAAACGTGGTACAAATAGCTTCCAAAGGGGTACAAATAGGAGAACATCACAACATTAAGCTTAGCAATCAACTCAAGCCATATCATAGCACAAGCATTACCTCGAGCATAATTAAATGCCCTTGTGCACATGCATGGTCACAACCCTACACATGTGCGCCACCCATAGAATATACCTATCTTATATAACTCTGGAACTAGTGCCTCAACTAAGTTTAGGTAAGATACTTACCTCTAGAAGGCCAAATCAATTCTTCAATAAGCCCTTCTTGTGTGAATCAACCTCCGGACGACTCGAATCTCTCCATAATAACTTAATATCATTAATAAAATCCATAGGAAACGATTCCAAATGATAAAGTTGAGACCTTTAACCAAAATCAAAAAGTAAAACCCAAAATGTTTACCCAGGCCTACACCCTATAACTTGATCAAACTCAAAAATTCCGAACACCCATTCCGATACGAGTTCAAATATATATGTTTCATCCAAATCCAACCTCAAATCGTCAATTTATACTTTAGAAAATCATATACTAAAATCAAGGTTGGAATAATGAATAATGAAAAAATCCGAGTAAAAACACTTATCCAAATCTAAATCTTGAAAATCCCTTCCAAAATCACCCAAATTCGAGCTCTACCACTCAAAATATGTTAAATGACTAAAATCCTCAAAAATAGAGTACTTATGGTCTGCCCATGTATACCCTTCGCAATCTTGGAACCAGCTTCGCGATCGTGAAGTGCATCCAAACACTGCCTCCAAACAATACTACACGAATGCGAGACCTCGGTCGCGAACGTGCTGCAGAATACTCCTAAAACTACGCGAATGCGGTCCTCCTCCCGTAATCAAAAAAGCTAAAACCCTGACTCCCCTAGCTGGCCTCCCCTTCTATGCATATGCGATGTCACGCCCCAAACCTGGGGAGGCGTGGCTGGCACCCAGTGTCGTACTGGCCCGAGCGAACCACTCTGTAACTACTTTTTTTTCTCATAACTATCATGGGCCAACATAACTCATAATATACAACTGTAAGTGAAAAACACTGTATCACTGAACCATGTTTCTTAAAACATGAATACGTATGGCCCGTCAAGGCCTCTGACATGCTGTACAAAATGAACCTCTGTCTATAAAGCCTCTAAGATTATTTGACATCAAATGGGATAGGGTACCGGCCTACCCAAAAGTCATTAGCAAAACTCTGATACGATGAATCACAGACTCGGCTGCACTCCGAATGAGGTGGAGTCTTACCAATCCTTCACTGAATGCCCATCTCGTCAACTATGAGGGCTCGTCAAACTGATTATCTATACCTGCAGGCATGAATACATCGTCCCCAACAAAAGGACGTCAGTACGAATAATGTACCGAGTATGTAAGGCATGTAAATAAGTATATAAAGATATGAGAGAAACATGGAGTAAAAGACTTGTAAGTCTGAATAACTCTGTGAATCATTTCATATTTATAATGTCATGCATATGCGTATAAATGTCCTACCATGCATAGGTATATGCGTTCATAACATCATCAAGACTCTGAGGGCATCCCATCATATCATCTCGGCCACTGTGGGCAAATCATCAACGTATACCAGCTGATCAGGTGGTGGTGCGTATATAACGCCGTAACCTTTTCCCATATCCCATATACATATAATATACATATATACGCGTATATAATGTCATCTGGTCATGGGTCAATGTAAATGAATGCAATGCATGAGAAGTACGTCAATAAAATCTTTCGGAGTGTCATAAGACCATTATGCCTTTGATTATTTTCATAAAGTAAACTTTATCAACTTACTTATTTTCTGAGACCCATGAAAAGACGATAGAATAATCTGACACATGGGGAATCAAAAAAATAAGTATCTCTAGCATTTCTATAAATAGAGTCATTTATGGAAATTTTGCACTTGCTCGTTTCGTTTGTATCGTATGGATCATGCCAAAAAGAAAGAAGGGATAGACCTAACATACCTGGATTAGGAAAAAATCCGTAGTTGTGACAAAACATTTTCATGTTTCATCCTCACACATCAGAGAACTAAAACTATGCGTTTGCTTGGCGATTTTGCTTCAACACACAGATCTCTTAAGTTTTACATAATATCGGGAAACGTTAAACTCTGACACTAAACAAATACATGTGTAGAAAGCTGAAGACAACTATCCCTGGTGCTCAAAGGACACATTTTTCCTTAAGAATATGGAAGAATAAGAAATAATTTTCACTAGTAATACAATACTAAAGTTTAATATCTAAGTTTCAACTCGAGTTCAGATTATAAAAAGGAAACAAAACAGTGCATCAAGTTTGAGTATGTACATGTACAAACAAGGCGAAAATATAGTTTTGAGATATATCCAAAAGAGCAAAAGTTTCATGTAAAAAGGGTTGGACTAAGAGTTTAGAGATAATCCAAAGTGACTAAGAGTCACTTGTTTGGAAAGTGGATTCTTCCACGTAATCCCCTTGTTGGGGAATTTAAACTTTATCCAATAATCAATTAGGTAGTATCCCGTTACTCGGTAATTAACCAATTACCCGCATAATTAAGAATTATCTCAAATTACTTAAAATACTACTCACTTTTAATACACTTTATATAACTTACTATCATGGTCATGTGGTACATCCTTCCCCCTTTAGAACATTCGTCCTCGAATATTAACTATTACGGATTTACAAAAATTTTACTAGGGTCTCCTCTGTAAACTAAACTAAAACCCAAACTATATCTGAAGTCTCGATGTAACGACCCGATCGGTCATTTTGAGCATTTACGCTCCTTTCAACTATTTGAAGTCTTGAATAACTTCCTACGAGGTATTATGACTTGTGTGAATTGTCGGTTTTGGTTTTAAGGTATTTCGGAGTTAGCTTGGAAGGATGAATTTTGATGTTGAAAACTTAAGTTGAAATAGTTGACCGGATATTGACTTATGAGTAAACGACCTCGGAATTTAATTTTGATGATTCCAATAGCTCCGTTTGGTGATTTCGGACTTATGAGCGTGTCTGTAAAATTATTTGAAAGTCCGTAGTGGAATTACGCTTGAAATGCCGAAAATTTAATTTTGGGAAGTTTGACCGAGGATTGACTTTTTGATATCGAGGTCAAAATCTGATTCTGGAAATTTGAATAGCTTCGTTATGTCATTTATGACTTGTGTGCAAAATTTGAAATCATTCCGGATTGATTTGATATGTTTCGGCACAAGATATAGAATTTGAAAGTTCAAAGTTCATAGATTTTGATTTGAGGTGTGATTCATCATTTTGATATTGTTTGATATGATTTGAGGCCTCGAGTAGGTCCATGTTATGTTATGAAACTTGTTGGCATGAAAGAATAGGAGAAATATTCCTCGTAGAATGATCGTGTATGAGCGATTTGTTAGACATTCGGGCGGTGGAGATAGAATCAAATATGGTGATTCGCATGTTCTATGGATTTGGAGATTGGGAGTTCCCAGGAGCAGATTGTTTCATGGTTGTGGACTGTGAAGTTGTGGCTGGAGCTAGCCAGATGAAAAAATGTGTTATGATTCAGTCATTATGGATTTTCGAAGGGATTTTTTTTATCTATTTGTGGGTAACCCGAGTTGACTTGGGGGTCCATAGGTAGGCCCAATTAAGATGTGTATTCTACACCGAGCCGGAATGGTTGACTCCATACTGCTATTATTGAGGGATGTTTCATTCGGTTGATGTTGAACTTATTCATGTTCTCAAATGATCTGTGAGTTACTCATTTATGCTACGAGGAGTTGTGATTCATTGGTTATGTGCACAGATGGTGCGGTTCTATTTGAGCTTTATAGTGGAATTTGAGTGTGATGAGTATTTGGGTATTGCATGATCAATAGAGTTATGGTTATGTCCTTTCAGGTTTTGTGTCGTATTTTTATCATTTGCCTCTCCGTCGTTATTAATTTGGAGCATGGTGGCTCGGGGTATATAATATGAACCTGGTGTTAGAATCGGGTGATGGTTCTACGGTGTATGATGAATTTTCAGCGTTTCGTTGTGGCGGTACTTGTTAATCTGGAGGGGTAGTTCTCTCATTTGAGTCATTTTCCATGACTGGGTACATTTGAATTGTTGCATATTAGTGCACGGATGGCACGAGTTGTGGCTCCGAGTTATATTGGTGCGGTATGTCTGTGGAACAGTTGTGTTTAGTAATATAAGGTCATTGGACCTGGAATGGGTACTATTAGGTTTAATTTCGGTATATTCGGGAGCATAATATTGAAAGTCGGCTCAGAAAGTGATTATGGTTCTTGTTGGGGCGAGAGATCTCCATGACTTGTTGATCTGATAAGGGGTTACAAGATTCTGCGTGTTTCTTTTATTATCAACAGTGTACGAAGGTGTGGGGATGAGGTTTTGTTCGATATGGGGTTTGATGCTAGTACTTGGATGGTTTGAAGTTGTAACTGTGATCATGAATGGTGCTACGAGCGGGCGAGTTATCTAATATTCTGGGTAAATTGTATCCGTGATTATAGTTATGGCTCGATGTAGCTTGTTCAGACTCATACAGGGTGTAAATGTAAGATTTGTGTCTCTTGAAAAGAAATTCTGAAAGTTGGGAATTGAATTCCAAGGTTTTTGGGCTAAGGTTAAATTAAGGATTTTCAGTTGTATTGTGTTGTCAAGCTCATATGGAATAGGGTGACATGGATTCACCCCCGGGTACGTGCGTGATAAGATGGAATAGTGATTTGGTGGCTTGAAAACAACTCATGGCACCTTCGAGGACGAACGTATATTTAAGTGGGGGAGATTGTAACGACCCAACCGGTCATTTTGAGCATTTACGCTCCTTTCAAATATTTGAAGTCTTGAATAACTTCCTACGAGGTATTATGACTTGTGTAAATTGTCGGTTTCGGTTTTAAGGTATTTCGGAGTTAGCTTGGAAGGATGAATTTTTATGTTGGAAGCTTAAGTTGAAATAGTTGACCGGATATTGACTTATGAGTAAACGATCTCGGAATTTAATTTTGATGATTCCAATAGCTCCGTATGGTGATTTTGGACTTATGATCATGTTCGGAAAATTATTGGAAGTCCGTAGTGGAATTAGGCTTGAAATGCCAAAAATTTAATTTTGGGAAGTTTGACCGGGGGGTTGACTTTTTGATATCGAGGTTGTAATCTGATTCTGGAAATTTGAATAGCTTTGTTATGTCTTTTATGACTTGTCTGCAAAATTTGAAATCACTCAAGATTGATTTGATATGTTTCGGCACACAAGATATAGAATTTGAAAGTTCAAAGTTCATAAATTTTGATTTGAGGTGCGATTCGTCGTTTTGATGTTGTTTGATATGATTTGAGGCCTCGAGTAGGTCCATGTTATGTTATGGAACTTGTTGGTATGTTCAGACGGGGTTCCGAGCGCCTCGGGTGAGTTTCGGATGTTTAACGGATCGAATTTGGATTTGAAGGAGGAGCTGAAGCAGCTGGGCTACTGGTGTGATCGCACCTGCGCGAAAATGGGCCGTAGGTACGAGCTCGCTGATGAAAGGAATGATTTGCAGAAACGAAAATGAATGGGTTGTCCAGGCACCGCGGGTGCGAAAGAAATCACCGCGGGTGCAAAAACAGTCATCGCGAGTGCGAAGGAATCATCGCGGGTGCGAAGGCCGCAGGCGCGAAGAAATCATCACTGGTGCGAAGACCATAGGCGCGAAGAAATCACCGCGGGTGCGAAGGCCGCAGGTGCAAAGAAATCACCGCGGGTGCGAAGACCGCGGGTACGAAGAAATCACCGCGGGTGCGAAAATCCTGGACAGAATGTTAAAAACAGAGGGGTTCCGAGTTTTTGCTATTTTAGGGCCTTCAAGCACGTATTTTGGGGCGATTTTGAGAGAGAATTCAATGGAAACTTGAGGTAAGTCACTTGTGATCATTTCTACTTCATAATATTGAATTATCATCGAATAATCTGACTAGATTACATGTTTTTGTGGTGTAAATCGGGGGTTTGAACTTAGAAATTTGAAAATAAGATTTGAATATTTGGAGGTCGAGTTGAGGTCGGATTTTGGTAAAATTAGTATGGTTAGACTCATGGTTGAATGGGATTCCGGATTCTATAACTTTTATCGGATTCCGGGACATGGGCCGCACAAGGAGTTTTGTGGCGTAATTTCGGATTTTTGGAAAATATTAGTATTTTGATATGGAATTAATTCCTATAATTTTGTGGGCTGAATCAAATTAATTATGACTAGATTCTAGTCGTTTGGAAGTAGATACGCGCAGAATAAAATATCTGGAGCATTGCTTAGCTTGCTCGACATTGGATTTTGCTTGTTCGAGGTAAGTAACTCTTCTAACCTTGGAGTTGAGGGTATGAACCCTGAATATATGTATTTCGTGAATTTTTGGGAGGTGACGCACATGCTAGGTGATGGGCGTGTGGGTGTGCACTATAAAAATTTTGACATAATTGTTTCTGTGAAATTTTGTAGTTAAATGATCTTGGCATTTTCCATCTGTTTTATGAGTTAGAGAAATTAAGCTGAAAAACATATTAAAAATCATGATTGAAGCTATGTGCCAGTATTATTGGGACCCACAGAGGTCATATTGCTGTGAATTATTTATTTTAAATTGAAAATTCATACTCGTTCATATTCATTTCATTGCATATCATAACTCAGTTTTATAACTCTATTTTGATGCATATAAATGTTTTGGGCCGAATGCCCTGTTTTACTGAAATGCCCGAGTGGCTTGAGAGGTTTATGACTGAGTGAGGCCGAGAGCCTGATTTGTGAGGATATTTATGGGATCGGGCTGCACGCCGCAGCATGTTGCATATATATGGGATCGGGCTGCATGCCGTAACATGTTTGATATCGGCTGAGGGCCTGATTGTGAGGATGAGTGTGGATCGGGGCTGCCCGCCTGCATCATACTTTATTATTATAGCACGTGACTTTTCACGGCAGCACGTGAGTTATCCATGCAGATTATAGCGCTTGGGCTGAAGGAGCCCCTCCGGAGTCTGTACACGCCCCCAGTGAGCGTAGGTACCTACTGAGTGCGAGTGCCGAGTGTTGAGCGGCTGGGAGGCATGATTGATTGCGAGGTATGCCCGAGTGGCAAGAATGATTGTGAGGTATGCCCAAGTGGCAAGAGTGATTGTGAGGTATGCCCGAGTGGCCCGAGGGGATATTTATGATTTTATCACTGAATTGCATCGCATTGGCATGCACACATGACATATAGGCATAGAGATGTATTTTTCCTCATGATGTACAACATCACATCATTCATGATTTCTCACACATTTTTGACAGATGGGCATAGTGATGCATTTGTTTTATACTGGTTATCCGGAAGGAAAATGAAACATATTATTTATTATTGAGAAGATTTTTGGAGAAATTTATTGTTTTCAAACTATTCATATTATTGGCAACTTCGGCAAACGATTTGGGTTTTCATTGATGTATTTGAAAGAAAGAACTACTATATTTTTTTGAAATCATTATTTGGCTGAGTATTTTATTTTCGAGTTACTTCTGGTATTATTTGCTTTATATTATTATGGATTGTTGTGGACTATTGGTTTTGGACCCGACTTTGGTGGAAGCTCGTCACTACTTTCAACCTACGGCTAGGTTTGTTACTTACTTAATACATGGGGCCGGTTGTACTAATACTACACTTCTGCACATTGCGTGCAGATGTTGGCTATTGTTGTTGCTGTGCTCGATGGTTGCGGGATCTGAAGATGTACCTGTGTTCCTGTTGTAGCTGCCTTTTGTTTAGGATAGCCTTAGACTTATAAAAGCTCTGTTTATGTATTGTTCAAACTGACTATGTATTTATTTCATTTCCGCTTTGTATACTCTATTCTTAGAAGCTCATGATTTGTACTACCAGTTCTTGGGGAGATGTATTGGTTTTAGATATTTTCTTTTAATTAATTTTATTAGAATTAGATAGTTAGAAATTGGCTTCCCTAACGGGTTGGGTTAGGTGCCATCACGACTAGTGGGATTTTGGGTCGTGATACTCGACTATTCACAACCTTTTGTACTTGAGTATCTCATATTGTCTTCACCTTTAACTTACTTACCTTTCAATCTCGCATCGTATCTTCTCTCGCTTTCATAACCTCCCTTTAACATAAGTAGAAATTACATCTACGCCTTAAAGCTCTATTGTGATACCTGCACCTCTGGTGCATACAAAATCTAACGAAAGCTTCATACTGACTTCGTACGACTCAGCTCTATGGCATGAATTGGGAACAAAAGAAGGGTAACATTTCCTGTATTCCCTATAGCCTCTCAATTATAAATGTGGCGCGCAACACATCCATAAGTGAGACTCTACTAGGCACGACTTTGTAGACTCCATAGGACATGACCTGCTCTAATACCACTTTGTCATGCCCCAAACCTGGGGAGGCATAGCTGGCACCCGGTGCCGTACTGGCCCGAGCGAATCACGCTATAACTCCTTTTTTTCCTCATAACTATCATGGGCCAACATTTCCATAACTCATAATGTACAACTGTAAGTGGAAAATATTGTATCACTGAACCATTTTTCTTAAAACATGAATACGTATGGGCCGTCAAGGCCTCTGACATGCTTTATAAAATGAAACTCTGTCTACAAAGCGTCTAAGATTATTTGACATCAAATGGGATAGGGTACCGGCCTACCCATAAGTCTTTAGCAAAACTCTGATACGATGAATCACAGACTCGGCTGCACTCCGAATGAGGTGGAGTCTAACCAATCCTTCGCTGAATGCCCATCTCATCTACTATGAGGGTTCGTCAAATTGATTATCTATACTTGTAGGCATGAATACAGCGTCCCCAACAAAAGGACGTTAGTACGAATAATGTACCGAGTATGTAAGACATGTAAATCAGTATATAAAGGACATGGAAGAAACATGGAGTAAAGGACTCAACCTGTAAGTCTGGATAGCTCTGTAAAGGACTCAACTTGTAAGGACTCAAATCATGTAATGCATAGGTCTGTACGTACATAACATCATCAAGCCTCTGAGGGCATCCCACCATATCATCTTGGCCACTGTGGGCAAATCATCAACGTATACCAGCTGATCAGGTGTTGGTGCGTATATAACGCCGTAAACTTTTCCCATATCCCATATACATATAATATACATATATACACATATATAACGCCATCTGGTCATGGGTCAATATAAATGAATGCAATGCATGAGAAGTACGTCAATAAAATCTTTCGGAGTGTCATAAGACCATTATGCCTTTGATTAATATCATGAAGTAAACTTTATCAACTTACGTATTTTCTGAGACCCATGAAAAGACGATAGAATAATATGACACATGGGGAATCAAGAATATAAGTATCTCTAGCATTTCTATAAATAGAGTCATTTATGGAAATTTTGCACTTGCTCGCTTCGTTTGTATCGTATGGATCATGCCAAAAAGAAAGAAGGGATAGCCTTAACATACCTGGATTAAGGAAAAATCTATAGTTGTGACAAAACATTTTCATGTTTCATCCTCACACATCAGAGAACCAAAACTAAGCGTTTGCTTGGCGGTTTTGCTTCTACACACAGATCTCTTAAATTTGACATAATATCGGGAAAAGTTAACCTCTGATGCTAAATAAATACATGTGTAGAAAGTCGAAGACAACTATCCCTCGTGTTCAAAGGACATATTTTTCCTTACGAATATGGAAGAATAAGAAGTAATGTTCACCAGTATTACAATACTAAAGTTTAATATCTAAGTTTCAACTCGAGTTCAGATTATAAAAAGGAAACAAAACAGTGGATCAAGTTTGAGTATGTACATGTACAAACAAGGCGGAAGATAGTTTAGAGATATATCCAAAAGAGCAAAAGTTTCATGTAAAAAGGGTTGGAAAATAATGTACGCATTTCTTTCCCAAATAATAGAATCAATGGTGTCTTGTGATTATCATGTTAGGTTGCCACATAATCCAAAGTGACTAAGAGTCACTTGTTTGGAAAGTGGCTTGCTGCCACGTAATCCCCTTGTTGGGGAATTTAAACTTTATCCAATAATCAATTAGGTAGTATCCCGCTACCCGATAATTAACCAATTACCCGCATAATTAAGAATTATCTTAAATTACTTAAAATATTACTCACTTTTAAGACACATTATATAACTTGCTATCATGGTCATGTGGTACCATATAAAATAAATACATACACTATTATTTCATTAAAACATCCATGTAAAAATATATATATTTTCTCAACTTCTAATTTTTCTAATCTCATATAAAGAGTAAAAATTTTCGTACGCTTAATTCTTAAAATGGTAAAAAGATAACCTTTTTTTCTTGTGAGAAAATAATTTCTATCTTTACAATAATGAAAATCTCATAAACTTTCTCATATTATGTGTATAATTTAAAACATATTCGAAAGTAGTAATATTAATAACTATATAAAATCATATTTTTCAAACCATTTTTTCTTTACAAAAAAAAAGTTCCACTAAAAATACCATATCAAATATATATATAACGATATCAATATATATATATATATATATATATATATATATGACGAGGTTGTTAAACTTACGGGGTGTAATACGCGACCCCCCCCCCACGCGATCGTGAAGGACATTGCATCTCCAAGCTTCGTGAATGCGATCACTCCTCCATGAATGCGAACACTAAACTCTCTTGCCATCAGAAATACCTTTCGGGAACACGATTGCCCTATCGCGATTGCACCAAAGGAAACCAGAACAGAGAATCAGTAGTTCCAAAATATGGAGAAATGGTCTGAAACCCATATGAAATACACCTAAGTCCATCTAATCAGACTAACCAATCTCAAAACATAACACGAACTTACTCGAGGCCTCAAATCACACAAAACAACATTAAAACCATGAATCGTACCTCAATTCAAGCCTAAGGAACTAATCCAACATTCCAAATTTAAAACTTACGCCAAACATGCCTAAACAACTCGAAATGACCTCAAAATTTTGAAGCAAGTTACAAATAACACAGTGCACTTATTAAAACTCCCAGAACTAAAATCCAAACTTGAAATCATCAAAGTCAACTCTCGGTCAAACCTATCAACCTTCTAAACCTTCAACTTTCCAACTATCGCAAAAAATCCCCAAATCAACCTAGGGACCTCCAAATCCACATACAGATATGCGCCTAAGTCCAAAATAACCATACGAAGCGATTGAAACCATCAAAACTCCATTCCAAAGTCGTCTACACAAAAGTCAAACTCCGGTTAACTCTTACAACCTGAGCTTCTAACCTTGGGACTAAGGGTCCCAATGCACTCCAAAACTTCCTCAAAACCAAACCAACCACTCCAGCAAGTCACATAGCCACTATATATAAAGCATAAAAAAAGGGAAACATGTGTGAAATACTTAAAGCGACCGGTCGGGTCATTACAAGTATATGAGAGTTATGAGTTTTGTCGTATTTCGTGGCGCAGACCTGGGTTGACATTGAGTATTTGAATGAAGCTTCGACCCTTATCATTTGGGTTTAATTCCTATCACATCATTTGATGTTATTAGGTTTTTCTTTTCTAGATTCATGCTGGAATACATATTTAGAGTATTTATTTGGCTTGTCTGAGGTATGACTCTTGCCTAGCTTTGCTTAAGGAAATATTTTCCTATAATTGATATTGTTTTCTACATGCGGAGGTGATGTATATATGACGTGATGAGGGTATATACATGTTCCATGTTTATTAATGCTCGGGGTAGATTTTAGATTACTCTATGTCTTGTTTGGTTCCGTGTTTTACTTGATTCTATGTGTTATTCAATTAATTGACTACGTTAGCATAATAAATCAGGCTAGATCTAAAGTTAAGGCTATTGGTGTCTTATTTTGAATATGATGAACTAATATTGAGATTTATGCTAAATTTGTATCGCATGTAGATACATGTATGTTACGAGCACACATCCATACTTTTTCTTGTGTTGTGCCTTGATTGGGACGTATGTACTATGTGACATATATTCGATCCTTTGTATGACTACTTGAACTTGGTTGTTATATTTGATTTGTCCATAATCATGTTTTATATGTTAAACCCCATCCGCATTTTTGTTGTTATTATATCCTTGTGCTCTTTATTGATGAGTTATGAGGATATGCCTCTTGATGATGATTTGTTATCTTGCATTGTTGTGATTGTAGTATATGTGGACATGTTAGGAAGATTGACTGGGGTGATGGCACAAGGTTTTTGCCTTGAGATTGTGTTTATTATGATTGTGTCAGGGTAGAGCAATACAGTTGGATATTGTGATTGTGTCAGGGAGGAGCTATACGCTTAGATATTGTGATTTTGTCAGGACAGAGGAATTGTTACACCCTATATTTTCGTATGTAAAAATGCGTCGTAAGCAAACTAATGTAGGACAAAAAAATGAGATAATATTTAAAAGTATATAAAGTAAGTTAATCATGTTACCTCTGAGGTTACAAATATTGAAGATCATGAACAACAAGTACAAAGAGGGTTGGACAGTTCAGAAGCTAAAGCAATTAAATAAAACAATGTTTCATCGAAAGTCGACAAGTTGGGAATGTTATAACATGTACCTTTGGGGTGAGACTAGGGTGATTAACATGATAAAGAGATTATGTTATAATTTATATTAGTCGTATTACATCCGTGTGTTATGTTTTTAAGTCAAGCGAGTTGTGGAACAAAAGTCGATGAAAGTCATCACAAGTTACATTCATAAGTTTTACTGAAACTTTGGGTCAAATGTAACTGCAATTTTCTCCCAATATACTTAGAGTTATGGTGTGTTCCACACATCAAATTAAAGATCTATGAGTCTATTTTCCAACGCATTAAACCATTTGTCAATACGAAATCGGAGTAGAGAGATATGTGCATTTTTGCGATACTGCGCAAGCTGCTAGGTGACAAGTAGGTGTGTCACCTACTTGCTTAAATGAAAGCCCAAAAATGGGCCATTTCGGGTCGTCCAAAGAGGCCTTTTAAGGGCCTATTTTCTTCATATATTAGACTTAAAATAGAGCATAATAACCAGACATAAGCTCTGCAAAGAATCCTCCCAAAAATTTCCCACAAACCCTAATTGATTTTCTCTCCCTTTCAAGTTCCAATTGGAGGTAAAACTTAGAGTTTGAAGAACCAAGATAGGAGCTGAGTTATCCAACAAATAAGGTGAGTTTACTGCTCTCTTTCATCCATTTTTTCTACTGTAAATTCATGGTAAGTCGTTCTATACTTGTAAGAACTCACGGGATGGTGATCGGAAGCCGTGAGTTCGAGTTATTCACTTGTAGCGGACTGTTTTGTGGACTGTTTTGTGTTGCTGTTGGGCTGCGTGTTTTATTACTATTTTGTGGAGTTTTGGAGGAGGAAGGGGGTTTATAAACACCATATAAATGTAGGGTGGTTGGCTGGTCGTTCGTCATAACATTTTCGGGTCGTTTGACACTACTACGGTGGTCGTTTTGTGTACGAAGAGATTGGGGTGTGTTGGGCTGTTTTGTAGTATTTGATGGTGTATATAGGGCTGGAAAATGATGTATATATGTTGTTATTGTTCTGTCCTTGTATTGTTGGTGTTATCTTGAAGTTGGAGGAAGGGCATATTATAGGGGAGATGCTGCCCGTTTTAATACAAAATAGGTTTGTCGTTCGTTGTGCGATAGTTGTACCTTTCGTAACTTAACGATAGTATTATTATCATTCTTGTAGATTAAGGTGCGAAGAGGTGAGTTCAACTTGGTGATTGAAAAGATTGTGATAAGGTATGTTAAGGCTAAGCCTTCCTTCATTTTGGCATGATCTCGTAGCTACATGTGTTAGTAATGAGACAAAAAGAGAAGTTCATATTCATGAATTTATTCACACTATTCTAGTCTCATAAGTTACAATATTATTCCTTATCGAGACTCTATATTCAATTTTAGTATTGTCTTCTTCCAGTCAAGAGAGCAGCAAGCCTATATATATAGTATTACAGTATTTTCATTACCATCGAGCTATAATCGATGGGCAGGCCCCTATTGGGCAACCTCTGATCAGATGGAAAGTTATATACCGAGCCTACTGTGGCCGAGCGCCTATGAGCGAGCCCAGCATGGTCGAGATACATAGCCTAGTATGGCCGAGCGCCTATAAGCGAGCCTACTATGGCAGAGCAGTTATATATACCGAGCCTTATAAGGCCGTACAATTATTTTACTTACTATATTGAAGGAGTTGAGTCAGTATCAGCAGGTAAGTATATCTCCAGATCATCTTTGACTCCCAGTTAATTTTAGTTATCATATTATCAGTTCAGTTTCAGATTTCAGTTATTTTATTGCCTTACATACTCGGTACATTATTTCGTACTGACGTCCCTTTTTGGGGGCGCGGCATTTCATGCGTGCAGGTTCAGACAGACAGACGGGTAGACCTCCTCAGTAGGTGTTTCCCGAGTTCCGCCTGATCGGTAAGCTCCACGTCTTTCGGAGTTGCCACGACTAGAGTTTTCTGTACATCTTATGTATATCTGTATATATGTTATGGGTAGGTCGGGGCCCTGTTCCGATCACAGTACATCTATCAGTAGAGGCTTGTAGGCATATCTTGTTGGTTAGTACAGTATGTTGGGTTTGTATAAATTGGTGGTTTGTCAGCTGTAGTAGCTATGACGGCCTTGTCGGCCTAGCTTTATATTGATATTTAGTTAGTGCTAGTTTCCATTCAGTTTTATATTTTGCTTCGCAAATTGTCTTGCAAGGTGGCCCCATGGCCAAAGTATGACATTATGTGTTCAGAGTCCCTTAGTCGCAATTTGGTACGCCAGGTTAGGTGAGGCACGAGGTGCTTGTCTCGCTCCTAGGTTCGGGGCGTGACAAACTTGGTATCAGAGCAGTTCTGTCCTAGGGAGTCTACAAGCCGTGTCTAGTAGGGTCTTGTTTATAGATGTGTTGTGCACCACATTATATAAGCAAGGAACTACAGGGCATTTAGGAGTTGGTTACACTTCTTTGAAATCTAAATCGTGCTATAGAACTGAGTTATAGGAAATTTGAATTAAACTTATGTGTTGGTGTTTGCATGCACAGATGACGGTGACTAGGAAGACTACGGCTAGCCAGAGGAGAGATACAGTAGTAGGTGAGGGGACCAACAGGGTACCCCCAGTAGATGGGGCCCAGTCTGAGGCTCAAGGGGAGACCCCTACTCAGCCATTACCGGCTCCTCCACCAACTACGGAGATTCCTAGGGAAACCGCACATCCAGTTCCCCCTCCACTTCCATCAGATCAGGACTTAAGGAGTGCGGTGCATTTGTTAACACAGTTGGTAGCTACCCAGCAACATGCTAGGGCATCAGCTAGTGCAGGAACTTCTGAGGGGTCTGGGAGTTCAAGGGTCCGAGAGTTTATTGCTTTGAGTCCCCCAGAGTTCACGGGGATAGATCAGAGGGAGGACCCGCAGGATTTCATAGATCAGCTTCACAGGATCTTTCGTGTTATGCATGCCACGGAGAAAGAGGCAGTTGAGCTAGCAGCTTTTCGACTCCGAGATATAGCCATCCTTTGGTATGAGGGATGGGAGAGGTCCAGGGGACGTGATACACCTCCAGCTATTTGGGAGAATTTTTCAGATGCTTTCCTTGACCAGTACTTACCGCGGGAGATCCGACAGGCTCGAGTCGATCAGTTTCTAGCCCTCAAGCAGGGTAATATGAGTGTTCGAGAGTATAGTCTCCGTTTTGACTCATTGGCCAGATATGCACCATCCGTAGTTTCTACTATGCGGGACAGGATTCACAGGTTTATAGCAGGGTTAGCCCCAGAGTTAACCGAGGCACGTGCCACCGCTGCATTGCAGGATAGTATGGATATCTCCCGGATTCAGGCATTCGCCCAGAATATAGAAAGGGGTAGGCGTCGGCAGCAGGGTACAGAGAGGGCTGAGCAAGGGCAACGTAAGAGGATGAGATTTCCCAGGTCTCAGGAGCAATCTCAGGGTAGTTATAGGACCCAGTACTTCGGACGGCCACCTAGGCCTCCGCCACCTCAGTTACAGGGTTACGGGTATGACCGCTATACTCAGTCAGGACCAGGTGAGAGCTCACGGGCGTCGGGTTTGCAGCGACAACGAGGTTCTGCGCAGACATGGTCATTTCCTCCGCGGTGTGACATCTGTGGTAGAGGACACTTGGGTCAATGCCGAGCAGGTTCTGATGCTTGTTATACATGTGGGCGTCCGGGGCATATGATGCGAGATTGCCCAAATAGAGATTCTGGGGGAATGGCACAACCAGCGAGTTCAGCAATAGGATCATCTATGTCCGTGCATCCTTCAAGGCACGAGTCTCAGTCTTCGGCTGGTAGAGGTCGAGGTAGAGGTAGAGGTTCCAGTTCAAGTGGTAATCAGAACCGTATCTATGCTTTAGCGGGTCGACAGGACCAGGAGTCTTCACCAGACGTTGTGACAGGTATATTAACCATTTTCTCTCACGATGCTTATGCTTTGATAGACCCAGGATCTACTTTATCGTATATTACCCCATTTGTCGCGAGGAAGTTTGGTATAGTGCCTGAAATACTAAGTGATCCTTTTGCGGTATCTACACCGGTCGGAGAATCGATTATTGCTAGACGGGTTTACCGAGGTTGTACGGTGACAATTTGTAGTCGTCAGACCTCAGCTGACCTAGTTGAGCTAGAGATGATGGACTTTGATGCTATCATGGGCATGGACTGGTTGGCAGCTTGCTATGCCACAGTTGATTGCCGAGCAAAGGTAGCCAAATTTTATTTTCCGGGTGAGCCAGTCCTTGAATGGGTAGGTAATACACCAACACCTAGAGGTAGGTTTATTTCCTATCTGAAGGCGAGGAAAATGATCGCAAAAGGGTGCATTTATCATATTGTGCGAGTTAGAGATGCAGATGCTGAGATACCTACACTTCAGTCTATTCCCATAGTCAAAGAGTATGCAGATGTGTTTCCTGATGAGCTTCCAGGTATTCCTCCAGAGCGAGAGATTGATTTTAGCATCGATTTGCTTCCAGGAACTCAACCAATATCCGTCCCTCCGTATAGAATGGCACCTGCCGAATTGAAGGAGTTGAAGGAGCAGTTAAAAGATTTGCTGGAGAAAGGTTACATTAGGCCCAGTACCTCACCTTGGGGTGCACCGGTACTATTTGTGCGGAAGAAAGACGGCTCGCTGAGGATGTGTATCGATTATAGGCAGTTGAACAAGGTAACTATTAAGAATAAGTATCCACTTCCAAGGATCGATGACTTGTTTGATCAGTTGCAGGGAGCTAGATGCTTTTCCAAGATTGATTTGAGGTCGGGGTACCACCAGGTCAGAGTTCGGGAAAAAGATATTCCGAAGACAGCCTTCAGGACCCGATATGGCCACTTCGAGTTCCTTGTCATGTCCTTCGGGTTGACTAATGCACCCGCTGTATTTATGGACTTGATGAATAGCCTATTCCGGCCATTTTTAGATCTGTTCGTGATAGTATTTATTGATGATATTCTGGTTTATTCCCGTTCAGAGGATGAGCATGCGGACCACCTGCGAGCGGTACTCCAAACCCTCCGTGATCGTAAGTTGTATGCTAAGTTTTCTAAATGTGAGTTCTGGTTGAAGTCTGTAGCATTCTTGGGGCATATTGTATCAGATGAAGGGATAAAGGTGGACACTCAGAAGATTGAGGCCGTGAAATCTTGGCCTAGACCTACCACTCCGACAGAGGTTCGTAGCTTTCTAGGCTTAGCAGGATACTATCGGAGGTTCGTAGAGGGTTTTTCTTCCCTTTCGGCACCATTGACGAAGTTGACACAGAAAGAAACTAAGTTTCAATGGACAGAGGCTTGTGAGCGGAGTTTCCAAGAGCTTAAGAACAAGTTGACCTCAGCTCCAGTTCTAACACTTCCAGAGGGTCTAGAGGGTTATGCCGTGTATTGTGATGCATCAGGTGTCGGGTTAGGATGTGTCCTGATGCAACATGGGAAGGTAATTGCATATGCTTCAAGGCAGTTGAGGAAGCACGAGAGGAATTATCCGACCCACGACCTCGAGTTAGCTGCGGTTGTCCATGCACTTAAGATATGGCGGCATTATTTATATGGTGTTCATGTTGATATATTTACTGATCATAAAAGCCTACAATATATTTTCAAGCAGAAAGAGTTGAATTTGCGACAGAGGCGATGGCTTGAGTTATTGAAAGATTACGATGTTAACATTCTCTACCATCCAGGGAAAGCTAATGTTGTAGCAGATGCCTTAAGTCGCCGATCTATGGGTAGCTTAGCACATGTAGAGCCTGAGAAAAGACAATTAGCTAGAGAGATTCATCAATTGGCTTCTTTGGGGGTTCGGTTAGTAGATTTTGAGGATGGTAGAGTTGTAATCCAAAACACTGCAAAATCATCCCTCATAGCTGAAGTCAAGGAAAGGCAGTACGAGGACCCAGAGTTGGTCGAGTTGAGAGAGCGAGTTCCGCAGCAGAAGAAGCCATTGTTAGAGCTCAAGGGAGATGGGGTTCTCAGATACAAGGGTCGTTTGTGTGTTCCAGATGTAGCAGGGCTACGAGACAGGATTATGTCAGAGGCACATTATTCATGGTATTCCATCCACCCTGGATCGACGAAGATGTATCATGACATTAAGGATATGTACTGGTGGAATGATATGAAGAAGAACATTGCTGAGTTTGTCGCCCAATGTACTAGTTGCCAGCAAGTGAAGGTAGAACACCAGAAGCCCGGAGGGCTAATGCAGACTATAGAGATCCCGACATGGAAATGGGAGGCGATAAACATGGACTTTATCATGGGTTTACCTCGTTCTAATCGTAAGTTCGATTCCATATGGGTGATAGTCGATAGGCTCACGAAATCAGCTCACTTCCTACCGGTCAGATCTACATATACAGCAGAAGATTATGCAAAGTTATATATTAAGGAGATAGTGCGGCTACACGGAGTACCAGTTTCTATTATATCTGACCGTGGGGCTCAGTTTACAGCACATTTTTGGAGGTCATTTCAGAGAGGTCTAGGGACTCAGGTGAATCTCAGCACAGCTTTTCATCCACAGACTGATGGACAAGCCGAGCGCACAATTCAGACGCTCGAGGATATGTTACGAGTATGTGTGTTGGATTTTAAAAGAAGTTGGGATGAACATCTACCTCTTATCGAGTTTGCATATAATAACAGTTACCACTCCAGTATCCAGATGGCTCCGTACGAGGCATTGTATGGGCGTAAGTGTACATCTCCTATAGGGTGGTTTGATGTTGGAGAATCTGGGTTACATGGGCCAGACCTGGTTCAGCAGGCCATAGAGAAAGTAAAGGTTATCCGGGAGCGACTGTTGACAGCTCAGAGTCGTCAGAAGTCATATTCTGACGTGCGGCGACGAGACTTAGAGTTCAGGATTAATGACTGGGTATTCTTAAAGGTATCACCTATGAAGGGCGTGATGAGGTTTGGCAAGAAAGGAAAGCTTAGCCCACGGTATATTGGGCCTTATAGGATCATTCGGAGAGTGGGCCAACTAGCTTATGAGTTAGAGTTGCCCTCAGAATTGGAGTCTGTCCATCCGGTTTTTCACGTATCTATGCTACGGAAGTGCATTGGTGATCCTACCCGAGTGGTGCCCACGGATGATGTACAGATTACAGAGGACTTGTCATACGAGGAAATTCCAGTTGCCATCCTAGACCGACAAATCCGCAATCTACGAAATAAGGAGGTAGCTTCCGTAAAGGTTTTATGGAGGAGCAAGAATGTAGAAGAGATGACGTGGGAATCGGAGGAAGAAATGAAGTCTAAATACCCCCACCTATTTCAAAATGAAGATATGGTTCGAGATGGGACGCTACAACATAGCTCTATGTAGGCTAGCAGGTCATCAGGTAAGCTTTTATTTTTCACTTTCAATATTTATGATTTACGGTCGGTGAGGCAAATTGCTGCTATTTATAAAGATTGGCCATGTGTGGCATGCATAGTATGTTTCTGGCTACGTGCAGGTTGGTTTTAACCTAGTGTACGAAGGATACTCTGGAAAAAGTTTCCAAAGTCTCCAAGAGTAAACATTCGAGGACGAATGTTCCCAAGGGGGAGTGATGTTACACCCTATATTTTCGTATGTAAAAATGCGTCGTAAGCAAACTAATGTAGGACAAAAAAATGAGATAATATTTAAAAGTATATAAAGTAAGTTAATCATGTTACCTCTGAGGTTACAAATATTGAAGATCATGAACAACAAGTACAAAGAGGGTTGGACAGTTCAGAAGCTAAAGCAATTAAATAAAACAATGTTTCATCGAAAGTCGACAAGTTGGGAATGTTATAACATGTACCTTTGGGGTGAGACTAGGGTGATTAACATGATAAAGAGATTATGTTATGATTTATATTAGTCGTATTACATCCGTGTGTTATGTTTTTAAGTCAAGCGAGTTGTGGAACAAAAGTCGATGAAAGTCATCACAAGTTACATTCATAAGTTTTACTGAAACTTTGGGTCAAATGTAACTGCAATTTTCTCCCAATATACTTAGAGTTATGGTGTGTTCCACACATCAAATTAAAGATCTATGAGTCTATTTTCCAACGCATTAAACCATTTGTCAATACGACATCGGAGTAGAGAGATATGTGCATTTTTGCGATACTGCGCAAGCTGCTAGGTGACAAGTAGGTGTGTCACCTACTTGCTTAAATGAAAGCCCAAAAATGGGCCATTTCGGGTCGTCCAAAGAGGCCTTTTAAGGGCCTATTTTCTTCATATATTAGACTTAAAATAGAGCATAATAACCAGACATAAGCTCTGCAAAGAATCCTCCCAAAAATTTCCCACAAACCCTAATTGATTTTCTCTCCCTTTCAAGTTCCAATTGGAGGTAAAACTTAGAGTTTGAAGAACCAAGATAGGAGCTGAGTTATCCAACAAATAAGGTGAGTTTACTGCTCTCTTTCATCCATTTTTTCTGCTGTAAATTCATGGTAAGTCGTTCTATACTTGTAAGAACTCACGGGATGGTGATCGGAAGCCGTGAGTTCGAGTTATTCACTTGTAGCGGACTGTTTTGTGGACTGTTTTGTGTTGCTGTTGGGCTGCGTGTTTTATTACTATTTTGTGGAGTTTTGGAGGAGGAAGGGGGTTTATAAACACCATATAAATGTAGGGTGGTTGGCTGGTCGTTCGTCATAACATTTTCGGGTCGTTTGACACTACTACGGTGGTCGTTTTGTGTACGAAGAGATTGGGGTGTGTTGGGCTGTTTTGTAGTATTTGATGGTGTATATAGGGCTGGAAAATGATGTATATATGTTGTTATTGTTCTGTCCTTGTATTGTTGGTGTTATCTTGAAGTTGGAGGAAGGGCATATTATAGGGGAGATGCTGCCCGTTTTAATACAAAATAGGTTTGTCGTTCGTTGTGCGATAGTTGTACCTTTCGTAACTTAACGATAGTATTATTATCATTCTTGTAGATTAAGGTGCGAAGAGGTGAGTTCAACTTGGTGATTGAAAAGATTGTGATAAGGTATGTTAAGGCTAAGCCTTCCTTCATTTTGGCATGATCTCGTAGCTACATGTGTTAGTAATGAGACAAAAAGAGAAGTTCATATTCATGAATTTATTCACACTATTCTAGTCTCATAAGTTACAATATTATTCCTTATCGAGACTCTATATTCAATTTTAGTATTGTCTTCTTCCAGTCAAGAGAGCAGCAAGCCTATATATATAGTATTACAGTATTTTCATTACCATCGAGCTATAATCGATGGGCAGGCCCCTATTAGGCAACCTCTGATCAGATGGAAAGTTATATACCGAGCCTACTGTGGCCGAGCGCCTATGAGCGAGCCCAGCATGGTCGAGATACATAGCCTAGTATGGCCGAGCGCCTATAAGCGAGCCTACTATGGCAGAGCAGTTATATATACCGAGCCTTATAAGGCCGTACAATTATTTTACTTACTATATTGAAGGAGTTGAGTCAGTATCAGCAGGTAAGTATATCTCCAGATCATCTTTGACTCCCAGTTAATTTTAGTTATCATATTATCAGTTCAGTTTCAGATTTCAGTTATTTTATTGCCTTACATACTCGGTACATTATTTCGTACTGACGTCCCTTTTTGGGGGCGCTGCATTTCATGCGTGCAGGTTCAGACAGACAGACGGGTAGACCTCCTCAGTAGGTGTTTCCCGAGTTCCGCCTGATCGGTAAGCTCCACGTCTTTCGGAGTTGCCAGGACTAGAGTTTTCTGTACATCTTATGTATATCTGTATATATGTTATGGGTAGGTCGGGGCCCTGTTCCGATCACAGTACATCTATCAGTAGAGGCTTGTAGGCATATCTTGTTGGTTAGTACAGTATGTTGGGTTTGTATAAATTGGTGGTTTGTCAGCTGTAGTAGCTATGACGGCCTTGTCGGCCTAGCTTTATATTGATATTTAGTTAGTGCTAGTTTCCATTCAGTTTTATATTTTGCTTCGCAAATTGTCTTGCAAGGTGGCCCCATGGCCAAAGTATGACATTATGTGTTCAGAGTCCCTTAGTCGCAATTTGGTACGCCAGGTTAGGTGAGGCACGGGGTGCTTGTCTCGCTCCTAGGTTCGGGGCGTGACAGGAATACAACTGAATATTGTGATTTTCTCAGGGTGGAGCGATGCGGTTGGCTATTATGATTGTGTCAGGGTAGAGCGATACAGTTGGATATTGTTATTGTGTCAGTGTAGAGTGATATGGATAGATATTGTTATTGTCTCAGACGGAGTGATAAGGGTGGATATTGTTATTGTGACAAAAATGTGGGCACGAGGTGCCATATGTTTGTGTTTCTATTTGATGATTTGTTGTTAAAAAGACTGGTATTACCTTGATTATGCGAGTGAGTTCTTTATGATTTATCGTCAATTTTACATGTATTTACATGGCATGTAACATGTTAATCTATGCCTCTATTGCTATTTGACGATTTGGTTGTACAGATGGAATTACCTAGGATGAGTTGATATCTCCTATTTGTTACGTTGTTGGTAACATAACAAATTGATGTAAAAAGGAAGTTGTCATCATGTATCGATATATTTGATTTTTGAATGTTTCGCTTGAGCATGTTATTTGGCAATTAATACGGGATCTGATCATGTTGGCCACATTTACTATTGATATTCTTTATTCGATAATTGTCTTCATGAATTATTTTCTCTATGCTATACATGTTATTTAGCTGCAAAACTTCTGTAAAGTTAGTATCTTTTGACATAAAAACCTCATTACTACTTCTCTGAGGTTAATCAAGATACTCACTGAGTACATAGGACTGGTTGTACTCATACTACACTTCTTCACCTTGCCTGCAGATTCTAGAGCTGAGTAATTTTGGAAGATGAAGCCTTATATTCGAGATGTACCAGCAAACTAGATTCGTGCTACCTTTTTGTTCATGGTAGCTTAAATTTTGTTTTTGTTTATGAAATTTTAAAATATATGTAGTATTTATTCCTTTCACCAGCTTTGAATCTAAATCTTAGTGGCCCATGACTTATACTACCAGTCCTTGGGATAGTTGCATTGAAATTTATTGCAGTTTTATTAATATATTGATGATTTTTCATTATAGTTGTAACTTATACTGTTTGACTTACCTATCGCATTGGGTTAGGTGCCATCACGACTTACCTATGACTAGGTTCATAGGTTCTATGAGTCATAATAAAGTGTCTAGTAGAGTCTTTTGGATCAGTATAATGACGTCCATACCTATCTTTGAGAGGCTAAAGGGTATCTAGGAAACTTTCCTTATTGTGCGACCTTATTTCAACATGAAGCCTGTGTATTTGATTTCTTCCTATTCACTCGTATGTGATATTGTAGACTCAGTATCAACTATGCACCGATGACTTTTGATGTTGCAGATGGACTAAGAGGGTTATGGATGCTTTATCATCATCTCAATGTGTTATCCAATATTAGATGCAAATTTGTTGGTAGATCTTCAAGCTGTTCATTTATGGGATGAAGCAGAATCTTGTAGCGGGTTGATGAGCACGACCTGAGTAGGATTGATTGCATTGTCGTTGTGACTGTAGTAAGACCATAGAGAGATGTCGGTCAGAGGCTAAGCAGGTGGGTTATCTCATACGAGAATATCTGAGGTTGCGTGATTCGTATGAGGCTTCTAATAAGAGAAATGCATATACTACAATTTTGGAGGGCTTGAGGAAGTTTTCACGACTGTCACAAGGATGAGTATGCACTTGGTAGAGCCTTTGGAGTGTTTAATGACTGGTTTTACATGAGGTTATGAAGTATTTAGTTGATTAGCAGTACAAGATCCAGGCAGTCATATAGGAAGGGTACTATGGGTTACAAATGATTTGTTTTATGGCTTCGAGCCAAGTGGGGGAGTCTGCTATCTATAATCGGATTGCATGGTCATGTGTTATAACAATTTTTGGACTAAGGGACATTTGTAAATTAGTTATCACTTGGAAAAGGATGACCTCTAGGGTGATTCGAGCAAGAGATTTGCTAGAGGCATGTTGTACTATAGTTTGTGGGTATATGGAAATCTTGGCATAAATCGAGTTTGATATTTATTGTGGATGTTGAGTGCAAGGAAAAAGTAATTGTTCCACTTCTTCTTTTAGGTATTCATATGCTGATGGAGCACAGGTTGTTCGGCGTGTATCGGTTGTGCATTGGATATTGGAGCGAGGTGAATGACTCTCCAGAAGGTTCATATGAGGTATTTAAGGATTTTCGGATCTGTGTATGGATAGGACTTAAGATATTTATTGGGTGGTGGTGAGACTTATGGTACTTCTATATTATTATTGATTTTACATGGCAGCATTACAGAGATGCAAGAAACGGCTTCGGATTCGCAGAAGGTCTCTTTAGAGCGAGCATTTCCATTTAAGTTACTTTTGGATTTGGCAATCTGCGTGACATGGATGATTGGATAGACCCATTTCTGATGGCTTTGTTATGTGCTAACAAATTTCGAAAAGTTCATGATGGTTTTGACCATAGTTTGAGGTTGATATCTTCTACGAAGATAGGACGTCCGCTGCGTGTTGTGATGATCTCCTGATTAGGTTAAGTAGAAGGTTTCTGGTTGTAGGGTGTTTATCCTACCCATGATTCAAAGTTTATTATGGGATGTTCGTATTTTCACAAGTTAGCATGATGGATGCGGAACACCGTGTGGAATCAGGATTGCATGGGCAAGGTTGCAGTTCAGTTCCGAAAGGAAGGCTATGAGTTCTAGACAACATTGATGATTTCAGATGTTTGAGAGAATTCTAACACTACCTTGCATTACATGGGAAGTATATATGTTGTAGAAGACACATTATGTATAGAGTTGCGGGTGCTTGACTAGTATTACAGTAATTGCCTAGTTGTTGGCTGGTGAGGCTCAGGTTTTGCTACGTGGAGCAGAATATTTATGCGAGTCTCTTCTGTGATATGATTGTGTATGGGTGATGTGTCAGTCATTGAGTGGTGGAATTGGGATCACATATGGATATTTAGGTATTCTTGAGGTTTACAGATGGGATGTTCTTAGAGGCAGACTATCCCTTGGTTATGGATTGTGATGATATGTTAAGAATTAGTCGATTAATGGTATGTGTTATGGATAGGTTGCTACGGACTTTTGGAAGGTTATTTACCTATTCAAGGATGATTTAAATAGATTAGGGGGATCCATTGGTAGGCCTAGTGGGAATATGTATCTTACATTGGATCGGGTTTGCTCACTCTTGTGCATCAGTTACTCTGGGTGTGTCATCTAGCAGAGAGGATTTTATCCGTGTCATGATTTGATTAACATGTTGCTCTCTTGTTCTACGATGGGCCGTGAAACTGTGTGGCTATTCACGCAAATGATGTGGTTATGTTCAGGCATGGTGGCAAGATTCGAGTGAGATGGTTCCTGGTGTGTTGAATTATTTATTGTGCCGTGGTTGTGGTTTTTCCATATGTGGTATTTTGTGCTATCCGTTTCTCTATTGTTATGATCATGCATTTCGGTTGTTTGTTGTTGATACAGATATGGTTGTTGATTGTGGGAATAATGGCTCGATGGGTATGCCATGTGCATCGGTATGTTTGGATCGGGCTACGTGTTGCAACGAGGTTATGTTAGGATGAGATTCTTTGTGGTTATTTCATGTGTTTTGCTTATTTCTTGTGAGGTGGATTCATAATATGGTGACATTGGGGTTGCACCTGTTGGACTTATCGAATAGTTCTCTCATTTGGTTCTCTTTCCCTCGATGGTTACATTCGAGATGTTGCTTATTTGGTGCATGAATTGCGTCGTATGTGGCTCTAGGTG
Organism: Nicotiana tabacum; assembly: GCF_000715075.1. Lineage (NCBI taxonomy): Eukaryota > Viridiplantae > Streptophyta > Magnoliopsida > Solanales > Solanaceae > Nicotiana > Nicotiana tabacum. The sequence continues at coordinate 21,425,450 of NC_134098.1, forward strand.
GCATTTGATGTGACATGTCGGTCGAGCAACTTGTACTGGGTAATATTAGGTTATTGAACCTAGAATGCTATCGGATTTAGTTAAGGTAAATATGGAAGGATAATGTCATTAGTCAGCTTAAAATTTGGCAACGGCTCTTATCGGGTGAGAGAGCTCCATGACTTGTTGATTTGGTGGGTGGTTAAGAGTTTCTACATGTTTCTTTTTATCATTTATAGTGTTCTGGAGGTTGGAACAAGGTTCTATTTGATATGAGGTATATTATCGGTACCGAGTTTAGTAATGAGCAGTTATTGCGGTTAGAAGTTACTACTATGAGTACATGAGTTGTGTGGTATACCGTGCAATTATATATGGTTATGGCTTGATTCAGCTTTTTTAGACTTATACAGTGTATGAATGCGGGAATTGAGTCTTATAAGGAATTCCCGATGTCAGAGATTGGGTTCTATGATATATGGACTAAGGTTGAAGAAACAATGTCCAGTTAGGTTGTGTTGATGGGCTTATATAGATTGAGGTGATGTGGGATCACCCATAAGTATGTGTATGATGAGTTTATACAGTGATTTGATGGCTTTGTAATGACTCTTGGCACGTTCGAGGACGAACGTATGTTTAAGTGGGGGAGAATGTAACGACCCGACTTGTCGTTTTGAGCATTGGCATTTTGTTCGATAGTTCAAGATCTTGAGTAACTCCATATGGTGTATACGACTTGCGTTCATGGTTGGTTCTAATTTCGGGAAGTTTGGGAGTGATTCGGAAGAGTAATTCTCAATTTGGAAGCTTTAAGCCGAAGAGTTAACCAAGGTTTGCCTTTTATATAAACGGTCTTGAATTCATATTTTGATGGTTCCTATAGGTTCAAATAGTGATTTTGGACTTATGCATATGTTTGGATTGGGATTTGGAAGTTCCTAGGTAGATTTGGTTCTCTTGGGGAATGTTTGAAATTTTAAGGTTTTGAAGTTCAAAGGTTTGACCGGGAGTTGACTTTGATGTTATTGGATTTGGATTGTTGTTCCGAAAGTTGGAATATATTTATTCTATCATTGGGGATTTGTTTTACATAATTTGGGGTTATTTCGAGTTTGCTAGACGTGGTTCGTCATGAGTTTTGAAAATTGGAAAGTTGATTAGTACATTAGGCTTGATTGAGGCGCAATTCATAGTTTTGATGTTATTTTGTGTTATTTGGGGCCTCGAGTAGGGTCGTATTGCATTTTAGTATTTGTTTATTGTCACAACCCAAAACTACCAATCAATCGTGATGGTGCCTAACGCACTTGCTAGGCAAGCCGAACATAACAAACACAAAACATAATAATAGAATTTACAAAAATAATACAAGTCTAAAGCATTCAACATAACATAATAACGCCAATACATGGTAAATCCCCCAGAAATGGTAAATACAGAGTCATGAGCTCTAAAACAGAAATACAAGTCTGAAATACAAAATAACAATATTGTCTGAATGAAAGACAACAATACAAAATAACAAGAGGCGCCAAGATTGTTGCCGAAATACAACACTACCTCGTCTCTACAAGATAACTCAGCAAACAAGTATCAGCTACTGGTGGCTCGGTGCAACAACTAGATCTACACAATTAAGTGCAGAGTTTAGTATGAGTACAACCGACCCCTTGTACTCAACAAGTATCATAACTAACCTTGATGAGGTAATAGAAGTAAGAATTATAAATGATACTCGCTAATCACCTATACAGTTCATAAATCCAACAGGTACAGAACAATAATGATCAAGTCATGAATCACAGAAAGAACCATCTTGCTGCACACAATTACTTAACGTACTTTGCTCAATTAATGATCCATCATATAAACGAGATATGCAAATAAATCAGGTAAAGAACCAAGGAAATTGCAAGTAAATATGAAATGCAATAACCAAATCAAACACTTGCCAGCTTTTCCTCAGAACTTCCATAACCGTAGCAAATCACTGATCAATTTCCTCAAACAGCGTGTACACCATCAAGAAGGAACGTGAGAGTGTGACCCTAAGGGATGGATCCATATCCACACACTACACAGACAACTCACATGATGCACAGACAACTCACGTGCTAATAACATCAACTGCACGGACAACTCACGTACTGCACAGAAAACTCACGTTCCAATAATATCAATATCTCGAATCGGCATGGATAACTCACGTGCTACACGGACGACTCGCGTACCAATATCACAAACCGCCTGGCATGGTCATAGGCTCAATATTACAATCTGCCCGGCGTGGTCACAAGTTCAATATCACAATCCGTCGGGCATGGTCACAATCTACCAGTCCAATCCATATCACACGGAAAACAGGTATACAAGAATACATGTACATGTCAATGAACATCAAATTTTATACTCCTAGACTGGTATAAGTGATATGCTAAGGTGTGTGCATGTGAAAAGTCTACTATCGTAGCTCAATCAAGCAATTACATCACGAAAGTAACAATTTATTCGATTTAATCAAGAAGTTAACCTCTATGTAACCTCAAACATTGTACAAATAGCTCACAAAATGGGTACAGATAGGAGAAACATCACAACATGAAGCTTAGGAATAAACTCAAGCTATATCATAGTTTAAGCGCTACTCGAGCATGAACAAATACCCCGCTGCACGCACATGGGCTCAACCCCACACATGTGCGCCACCCATAGCACGTAGCTATCATAAATAATTCAGGCAACTACTACCTCAACTAAGTTTAGGTAAGATACTTACCTCAAGTAAGACAAATCAATCTACTAATAAGCCTGTCCCACGTGAATCAACCTCCAGATGGCTCGAATCTAGCCAAAATTACTTGATATCATTAATAAAACCCATAGGAAATGATTTAACCAAAATAAAAAGTCAACCCTGGGCCCGCACCCTGGATTCCAACTAAACTCATAAATTTTGAACACCCATTCCGATACGAGTCCAAAATATGTGTTTCATCCAATCCCAACCTCAAATCGACCATCAAATCATCAATTTATACTTTATAAAGTTTTTACTAAAATTTCCAATTTCTTCACTTAAATTCACTAATTAAATGCTATGATCAAGGTTGGAATCATAAAATTTGAATAGATCCAAGTAAAAAATACTTACCCCAAAACAAATCATGAAACTCCCCTCCAACATCGCCCAAATCCGAGCTCTACAACTCAAAATATTTTAAAAAATCTAAAACCCTCAAAAATAGAGCAATTATGGTCTACCCTGGTATACCCTCCAAGATTGTGAAGCACACCCAAACACTGCCTCTGAGTAAACTGTACGCGAACGTGAGTCCATGGTCGCGAATGCAATGTACAACACTCCTAAGCCTACACAAACACAGTCCTCCTCCCACGACCGCGAAGGCTAAAAGCCTAACGCCCCCAACTAGCCTCCCCTTTTATGCGAAAGTGACCCCTCAATACGATCATGAAGGACACTGCCTCCCCAAGCTTCGTGAACGCGATCGATCCTTTACTAACGTGAAGAAACAACTCACCTGCCATCAGAAATGCTCTCCACGAACGTGACTGCCCTGTCCCAATCACGAAGAAGGAGACCAGAACTGAGAATTAAGTGTTCCAAAACTTGGAGAATGACATGCCTCGACCTCGGGGAGCGCGACCGGCGCTCAATAGACTTACCTCAGTCGAGCAAGCCTGCACAATGTCGTCTACCCAACTCACTGATGAATAAAGAGAAGAATACATTTCATTAATTAGACAGTAAGAGGTCATGTGAATAAAAACAATTCATTTCCATTAGTTATGTCATTAACAAGTCTCCAAACGGTACACTATACAATCATAGTTAAAGTGGAATAGATGATACGATTACAACAATTTTAGTTTAACCTTCCCAAAACAAGATACAACCCATACTATATCTATGGAGCCTCTAATAGAAACAAAAGAGTGCTACGATAGTGGCGACAATAAGGCCCCGGCTATACCTCAAAACGCTATGTACAACGGACAAGAGATAGAGGACCCCAAAATGTAGTGGGGCTCACCACGTCGGCTGAGGAGGGGGTGTGCTACTATCACTAATCAATAGCACCTGCTATGGAACCACATGTATCTATTAAAGATGCATCGCCTCCGACAAAAGACACGTTAGTACATATGGAATAGTACTAGTATGTGAAACTAAATGCCCTCTCAATAGAACGAGTAACAGTAAGAGGAGAAGAAAACATGAAATCAATAAGAGACTCAAACAATATCAAGGTGTCAAGTTAGGGAAAGGTAAATTTCAAGTAAGTTTCAGTATTTTCAGTTAGGAGATCCTTAGCACGGATACACCACAGTGTTTTTAGCAAGGAGTCCGATCTCAGCCCGATCGGCTAAGCCATCTCACCACAATGCCGTGTGGGTCGACATCACATCACATCTCGCTAGCAATAATCTCATCCCATTCAAGGGGAAACATCTCAACACATCATTCTCATCCCATATAAGGGGAAACAACCTCATCACATTAACACATGGATTTACCCTCAATCACTCATACACCGGCAGGTGTAGTTTCGGGGTTAGGTTACTTTGACCTACCCTTCCTCGGTGACTAAACGATACTCCCAAAGAATTTATTTTTAAAAGGATTCACAACTCATTTCAACATCTTGTTCTCCCCTATTTCTTTCATTGGCATTAATGGCCCCAAATGTAATATCATTGTTGGCACATTGGCCGTATTTCATATTCTATATTTACTGTTTCACTTTCAAACATCATCATGGATCGTCAACAACAAACATTTCTATTCAAGACTTTAAGTACACATTTGAGCAATTAAGGGTTTTAGGCACATGTGATTTCTTAAACAATTCGACATGATATCTATCATTAGAATCACATTTTCAAGTCATAACGTATTAACACACAACCCATACTAAAATCACCTTCTCAGTTAGTAACTCAACATAACAAGAACATTTGGAATACATATTGAACGCATATATCTTCAGAGACAAGGCTTATTCGGAATAATCAATTTATAATGAGCAACATGGGACTTACAAGGCATTGTGGGGTTCAATTCTAAAAGAGGAGTTTAGCCAACATACCTCGCTTTGAGATTTCCTTAATTCACTATACAGTTCCGGAAATCCTAGCAACTTTGATCTATTTAGAGATATGGAAAAAGTGAACACAAATTAGGAAGTTGTTCATGTTTCCAGCTAATTTGAGCATTTTTATCAAGTACTAGGTGGGCATTATGATTTCTAGCTTCTTCTATGGAGGATTTCCTTCACCCTACAACCCAAAGTCTACCCATTTGAGTTCAACTACCTTCCCATAACTCATAATTGTACATACATGCATAGATACACCCTCGCACCCAAGAATCATACCCCTCACTAACCATCTTCTAACCCAAATTCAAAATTGAGACTAGGACATGGAACCTTACCTCTTGGATGAAGAACTTGTGAGTTTCTCCTAGTGGATTCTCCAACTTTGAGCAAGAATTGATGGATAGAAATCTCAGGAACTTTCCTTCTCACTCTATGGAATTTACTTTCACTAAAAATATCAGGTTTTCACCTTACAAATAGTCTTCAATGACTATATATCGAAATAGAGTCGGGTTAAGAAAATTAGAAAACTGAATCCCTGATGCAGATTTGCGGTCGCATATGCGACCGCATAATGCTTCCGCGGTCCGCAAAATGGACCGCATAATGGCCCTATGAAACTGGGCATTTTTGTATCATTCTGCGATCGGTCTGCGGTCCACAGATCAATTCTGGGATCGCATAATGCGCCGCATAACTTCCCTCCGGAAAGTTTTTTTTTGTATATCAACGATGGATTGTGTGGCCCGCGAAATGATTCTGTAGCCTCATAATGGTCCAAAACTTTGCTCTCTATGTCAAATCTGCGATCTGCAGATCAGTTTTGCGATCGCATAATGGACTGCAGAAACACCCTGCACTGCCAAAATTTTTATTCAACTCCCCAATGCACTTTTCAATCCAACGAAAAATCTCTACAATCAACAATGTATCAATCTACCTCGACACCACGAAACCCCAGGTTTTAGGTAAACTTTTACAGGGCCTTACAAAGAAATGGTCTGAAACCCATCTGAAACACACTCGAGGCCCTGGGGTCCCCATCAGTTCATACTAGCCAATACCAAACATAACACGTACCTACTCGAGGCCTCAATTCACAACAAACAATATCAAAATCATGAATCACACCTCAATTCAAGCCTAAAGAACTAATCCAAATTTCCAAATTCAAAACTCACACCGAACAAGCCTAAACAACTCGGAATGACCTCAAATTTTGCATGCAAGTTCCAAATGACATAATACACCTATTCCAACTCCCAAAAAAAAAATCTGAACCTGATATCATCAAAGTCAACTCTCGGTCAAACCTATCAACTTTCTAATCCTTAAACTTTACAACTTACGCCAAAAATTACCAAATCAACCTACGGACCTCCAAATCCACATCCAAACATATGCCTATGTCCAAAATCACCATATGAAACTATTAAAACTATAAAAAACTCCATTCCAGAGTTGTCTACATAAAAGTCAAATTTCGGTCAACTATTACAACTTAAGCTTCTAACCGGCAAGTCACATAATCATAAACACACATATGTAAAGCATACAATAGGGAAAATAGGGCTAAAATACTCAAAATAGCCGACTAGGTCATTACATTCATGTGTTTGGATGGGGTCCCGGGGCCTCAGGTGTTTTTCGAATGAGTTTCAGACCATTTCTCTCATGTTTGGAATTGTTGGTTTTCTGGTGTTGGTGCCTTCATCACGATTGTGGAAGGAGTCAAGCTATCGCGGATAGTGTTTTAATGGCTGGTGTTTCTTCTTCGCATTTGAGTAGTGGTGGTTTCAATCACGTACAGTTGAGGAGTTGAAACTACGCGTTCACAGAGCTTTGTGTAAGGCTGGAAGACGACATGTGGTTTAACTTTGGGTGCTGGTGAAGCGTGATTGTAGGTTATGTGACGCGTTCGCATGGGGTCATCTGGTTGCTATTGAGGTTTTTTCTTCGCGATCGTGCATTTGTCCCACGATCATGAAGGGTATCGCTGGGAAGAAAGTTTAAGCTCTTATTTTCGGACATTGAGCTTATTTTTTTATATTTTGAGATTAGGAGCTCGGATTGAAGCAATTTTCACTACTTGAATTTGGGTAAGTGTTCTTGATTCGGTTTTAATTATTATTCATTATTCTATCTTTGATTTTTGTATTTGATTGGTGACTTTTTTTTTCAAATCCACTAGGCATTATGCCTAGGGTTAAATTCTATAGATATAGAATAAAAGAGTGCATCAATGGAAGGGGACATGTACCTTACCTCCAATCCTATGGTGGACTTCCAATTGACTGTACAAACATGACAATCAATTGAATCCTGTAGACTACGTGAAGTTAGACCTATAAATTGTTACCATGTGCCTATTCCTTTTTAATAGGCATTTGGACCCCAAAAATAAAAGATGAAACCTAGGTCAGATATGTAGTAAGAATGGAAGGACTCCTTCCATATAAAATATATCCTACACCTAACAACTGAGCAATCCTTCCCCAAATACCATGACAAAAACCTAACATACAAACATACATGGGGAAAGTTTCTATAGCACAAGAGGCCTATGTTCATCATAGCTTTAGCAAGAAAAGTTAAAGTGAAGATACGCATGTAGGCATTCAAAAAGGAGGTGGAGACAAGCTGACTGTGAGGTAATGATATTGATAGAGAAGATAAAGCACTGGAGGTGTGTATGTGGATGAGTGTGTTGTATCCTCTGAATTGACCAGTGGTGAGGCTCAATGTTGTGTCCATATAGAGCTGGATCCAATTTACTGGAGAAGACAGTCTGAGCTACTGCTGAATGAGCCCGTTATACCTACAAAATTCAACAAATAGGTTAGAAGTAGGAGTTCCCTTTTGACCTTCTCCAGGGGAGAAAGACAAGGTGTTAAGCTTACAAATATGTGGTTCTGCAAACTGTGTAAATCTGATGCAACTTGTGTACTATGTTGTCCTCTTTCTTGTGGATGTAAGTGTGACGTTCTGCTATTAGGTTCTTGTGGGTTCTGAGAGATGAGGTAAGAGGTGAGCTAAAACTTGGGAAAAAATCCATGGAGGCATTTTCTATATACTGATAAAAGAAAGTGCATAGAGATGCAGTTCTGATCCTCTTATTTTGTTCAAACTGCATTCCATTAGAAGAATTTAATCAAATGTGACAACCAAATTATGACATGCTTGTGACCTTTGATATACTCTCAGCAGATTGAGCATTAAGACTGCTACTACCAGACACAGAGGATAGATCAAATAGTTGAGCATGTCATAAGAAGTGTTACCTGCAAAAAAGAAAAAAGAGTTAGATAAACTGAGAATCTTTTTGTCCTCTATCCTTAGTGTGTGGGTATGCAACTCTACACCCAGGTTCTTGTGGGTTCTGAGAGTTGATGTGGGATATGATTTGTAAGTTCGGAAAGAGGACTGAATTTCTTGAGAGTGTGGATAGTTATTAATGTGATTGTAAAAGTGTTGAGATAAAATATGACTATGGGAAAGGGTTGATGAGAGTGTGTTGGTATTAGGGTGCTGTGATGTTAGTTGTGGGTGTAGTAAATTCCGCTGCTTGTATTGAGTGTTGGCTGATTGTAAGAGCTCCATAGGGCACCACTTTTTATAGCATTGAATAGCCTCCAACTTACTTAGCACCCAAGATGCAAATACTACACCTTGGAGGTCTATCAATGCTATGAGTGTGTCCATTGTATCTGCATATAAGAACAAACAGGTTAGTAAAAACCAAACTACCATGTCTTTCTCCTAAAGGACTTGGATATGGTATTTCCCCATCTGTATTGTCACGCCCCGACCTCGGGGGAGGGGGGAGGGTGTGACCGGCGCTCAACCGAGATACCCCGGTCAAGCAAGCCTACTGACACCTTCTACCGAACCTTACCCATGAACAATATCCGAATTAGTAACAAGAGATGAACATGAAAAGAGTAAAGTGTACTACATTCTTTTTCCATTACCCATAGGAGCTTCATTTATAATTTTCAAAATATTACATGTTCATAGCTACAAGAGAAAAATATGTTTGCCAAACACCAGCACTTCTAATTCGTTTCCCAATATCGAACACCACCCGCAACATGTCCATAGAGCCTCTAACTATAACAGAAGAGTAATATGGAAGTGTCGGTGACAGCCGGCTATACCTCAAAACACTATGTACAATATCAAGTGACATAAGACCCGGAACATAATAGGGCTCATCAAAACCTGCTGAGTAGAGGGTAACTACTAACGAGGATCAAAGCTACCTGCTGACGAACCACTTGCATCCATTAAAGATGCAGCGCCCCTGGCAAAAGGGATGTTAGAACATATGGAATAGTACTAGTATGTAAGGCTAAGCACCCTCTCAAAGAATTGAGTAACAGTACTAGGAGAAACAACATAAGATCAATGAGAGCCTCAAACAATATAAAAGCATCAAGTTAAGAAGAAGTTAATCGTTTCCAAGTAAATGTCATTATTTTTAAGTTGGAAGATCTATAGCAGTGATATACCACAGTGTTTTAGCACGGAGTCTGATCACGGACCGATCGGCTAAGCCTTCTTACCTAAATACATCCAATCACAATACCACCGCATTTTTAACATGCAGAGCAATCTCAGCCCGATCGTCTAAGCGATCTCACCCCAAGAAATCCCATCACAACACCACCACGTGCGTAGCATGGCATCTGATCTCGACCCGATCGTCTAGGTCATCTCCCCACATGTGTTGTGTGAGTCAATATACAATCCATGGTTAGCAATAATCTCATCCCAATCAAGGGGAACAATCTTAACACATCAAGCTCATCCCATTTATGGGGAACTATATCAACAAATTAGTACGGGGATTTACCCCTTCATCACACTTACACAGGCGCATGTAGTTTCGAGGTTAGGTTGTTTCAACCTACCCTTCCTCGGTGACTAACGATACTACCAAAAATATTTTTGTTTTGCATACAAAGGAAACATAAGTACAAATATATTCACCTCGTAACCTTTCACACCATATATAGCTTTATTAGTACTTTCAACCACTCACAACATCATTATTTTATTGGTTCTCTTGGCCATACATATGATTCATCATTCATGGCACGAGGGCCGTATCTCATATTTCACACTTTCATTTCTTTACTTTCAAGGGTCATCATCATAAACATCAATATATAGAATATTATGGAAATCATAACTCTATGTTCATTAGTAATGAAGACTTTAAACACAATGGATTTTATTCCACAGGAATGGAGGAAAATGATTGGCAATCAAAGCATAAGTTAAAAAAAATCATAAACAAGTGATGCACCATTTATTCTTGACATACTTTTTTTCCAAAAGGGCAATACACAATTTCAACTCATGAATGTAAGAACTCAAAACACATTGGAAATAGTTACAAAGCATAGCGTGGTGATTTACGATTGAAACAGGGGTTCAAATCTTAGGCATTAATTAAAACAATCACATTTGAACATGACTTGAGTACATAAGCTTTTAGGAAAATCTATTTTCGTAGTCAATTTAGAATAGTTAAATCAAGGCTCATTTCATAATCTTTCACACATTATTTCATTTCATTGGCACTATTGGCCGTAAGTATAACTTTCATTCTTGGCACGATGGCGATATTTTAGATCTCATGTTCCCTTCTTTCACATTCAAGCATCCTCATAGATTATTGACAATAAGAGCATTTGAGACAAAGACTTTAAATATGGATATGAGCAATATGGGTCTTAAGCACATTAAATTTCTTTTGCAAGTTAAACATAATAGACTTTCATTTTAAACACGAATTGAAGTCATAACATTTTCATACACAAACCATACTTGAACACATTCTCGAAGAGATCATAATAAGATAGGGGCAATTGGTACACGTTTTGAGTATATGCATCTTTCAATACAATGCTTACTTGGGATAATCAAATTTATTAGGAACAACTTCGGAACATGGGAACTAGGAACCTAGGTCAACCATAATTGAAACTTACGGGAATATCATGGAATTCGATTCTAAGAGAGAAGTTTAGCCAACACACCTTCCTTGAGCTTTCCTTAGATTACTACAACATTCCAACACCTCTAGCAATATCAATCTGGATAAATGATTGATTAATGAGTGGCTTCCGCGATTCTTGAAGATTGGGGCAAGAGTAGAATATTAGATATGCTAGGTCTTCTCCCCCTCTCTCTCTAAGATACTCTCACTTCTCTCTAAAATATCAGATTATTGCCTTCAAAATGAGCCCCAAAGGCTTTTAATCAAAATGGAGTCGGGTTATAAAAATAGAGAAATGGACCCTCCGAGCCCACTCTGTGGTCGCAGAGGGGATCGCAGAACAGATATGTGGTCCGCATAATGGGCTGCAAAATCGACCTCCAAAAATTAGGCTGCCCCGAACAAGTCTGTGTCTATGGTCTGTGGACCAGTTATGCGGCTGCAGAAAGGACCGCATAATCACCTAATGAAATGCTTCATGCTAAATCTGTGATGGAAGTGTGGACCGCATAACGATTATGCGGTTGCATAATGGACCACAAAATAACCTTCGAAATCTAATAATTGTTTTGCTCAACTCGGCGATGGTTATGCGGCCCGCAGAATGGATCTGCGGTCACGAATGTGACTGCATAATTGCCTTCTTCTGCCAAATTCCACCAACTCTTTGATGCATCCTATCACCCAAAATTTCTGCACTGCGTCCTCCGAACACATTAGCCTACCTCGGTACCGCAAAACTTTAAATTCCTTGAAAAAAATTATAGGGCCTTACATGTATAGTTCCCCTGCTACTACAGTTGTTGTGAATGTTGATTCTATTTCTGAAATTTCTTGGCAGAAGTTATTGCATCTGCATTGCACTTGTAATGGCCTTAGTATCTGAGGCCCATTTCCTACTCATACTACTGTGATGATGTTTCATGATGTAAACTTGGACAATTAGGAGTGCTCCAATTAATTATGTTGTGTCAGCCATAACCATGAGAAGATGTGGAGGCCAGACGTGGTGGTGAGACGATTCTGTGAGTCTTTTGTGTCTGAAAGTAGGGGTGTCAAGGAAGTCCTGCTAGAATTGGCCCCTGATATGAGGAGACAGACTAGAAATGTTGGGGAAGTATGTAAATGCATTGGGATCATGGCTGAGTTTAGATAGTGAATCAGCAGGATAGTTGGCCTCTATGTACACATGGGAATATTGGATCTCCTCACACTGAAAACAAAGGGTTCTCAGCTTCTGCAGGTTCATCTTGATGGTCCAGGGGGTCAGTGTTACTTGTTAACCAACTGATCAATAGAGTAGAGTCAGCCTCCAGATGGACTTTGTTATACCCATTGACAATGCACCACTAGATGCCCATGAGAGCTGCTTCTATTTCTGCTAAGTTGTTGGTACCCTCTCCTAAGGGGGATGTAATTTCCTGAATGAATTCACCCAACTGATGTCTGATAATAGCACCACCACCTATCCTCCCAGGGTTAGTCAAAGCATTCCCATCACTGTTGACTTTCACAAAACTAGTTGTAGGTCTAGTCCATTTAACTTGTTGGGCAGTAGTGTGATGTTTGATATCCTCAATGATAGAGTGTAGATTCAACCATCTATAAGTCTAATTAATAGTAGGGTAATTGGTATGCAAAAGTAGATGGACATCATAGTTGTTGAAGAAAATTACTCTGGCTATTTAAGAACCCTTTGAGCCATACTTTGCACTACATCTGTTTTTCCACAGGTTCCAGTATATGATGATGGGGAGCGTTGCAAGAACCAACTTTTACACCTCACTGTTTCTCTTATGTAACCACTAATTCATCAAAATCAACATGAGTGGCATATTATCTGTTCTAATTCCAGCTGGACCTCCATATTCTTTCCACACAGTTTTAGCAAGGTTTTCTTGACTGAAGATGTGCTCTATTGTTTCAGCTGTAGGTCTGGTACAACATACACACCTTGTAACAGTAGGATTTCCAAAGGAAACTATCCTGTCATCAGTGGGTAATTTGTTTTGAGAGCTCTCGAAAGGAAAAAAGACCATTTAAAGGGGATTATTTTGTGCCATGTTATTTTGTTGGTAAAATTGGGCTGCTTCTTTGTTCTTATCACTTCCCACGCAGAGGCACATGTAAATTTTCTTAACTCTGTGGATGTCCATATAGGTTGATTCTGGGATTGTGGCATGTAATAGATGGGGATTTTCATGATATCATAAATCTTATGATTCGAGGCAACTTTATTCAATTCCTGTAAATTCCATTGACCATTTTCCGAAAATTGAGCAACTGTAATGTTCCCAGGTCTGCCTCCTTCAGTTCTATAGCTAGCAAGTGCACTTGTGCCCATCCAATTGTCCCACCAGAAGCTGCAACTGCTATAGTACAATCTCTAGTGAATGTGTTTCTCAACCTCCTTTTTGTTGACCATCATTTTCTTCTAGGCTTGTGACTGTCTAGTATTCCATTTCTTGGATATTAGGTTTGATCTTTGACATTATTTAGCTCTAAGAAAATTTTTTCATAATGACTTCTTAGTTCTAAATAATCACCATTGTTTGTATTCCATAGATTGACAAACATCTTCCATTGTTTTGAAGTTTATCCCACCTTCACTCACTGGAAAAGATAGATTTTGCCATGAGGAACGGTGATACTTAGCTTTGTCATTCTCCATTCCCCAGAAAAATATAGCATCAAATTTTTGTATTTGTTTTAGGATATTTTTAGGAGGGGAAAGAGCTGATAGAAGATGTATGGGTATTGACTGTAACACATACATGATCAAAGTAGCTTTGCCTCATTAGGATAGAATCATGTTATGCCAGCCTTTGATTTTGTTAATTACTTTAGCCAAAATGAAGTTGAAGTGTACAATTCTTTTCTTTCCTGTATAGAATGGGCATCCCAGGTTTGTGAGAGGAGATTCTTTCATATTTAATCCAGATACTTGTTGTATTCTTATCACTGCAGTGCTAAAGGTAGAAGGAGAAGTCATGAAATGACTCTTATGTCTATTTATTTCCTCGCTAGAAGTGTATTCATAGATACTGATAATTTCCATGATTTTCTGTAAGGATGTTCTGCCCCAAGAAGTAAAGATGATAATGTCATCACCATTGAAGCCATTGAAAAACTGATCATGGGTTAAGTTGTTGAGCATTCTAGACAGTAACTCAGCTCCAATGATAAACAAGGATGGGATAATGGATCTCCTTGTTTCAGGCCCTTGGTTGAGTTCAAAAATCCACATCTAGTACCATTTATAATGATAGAATATCAGTTATTGGACATAGTTCTCCAAATCATGTCAATAATCATCTCATTGAAGTTCATTCATCTTAGCATTATGCAAGTAAATCACCAGGAAACTCTGTCATAAGCTTTAGCCATGTCAAGCTTGATGATCACATTTGATCCAATGCTAGGTTTTTTAATTCCATGAACAATTTCCTGTGCCAACATTATATTTTCTGAAATGCTTTCACCTTTGACAAAGCCAGCCTGGTTAGCCGAAATTATTCTAAGAAGGACAGGTGCCAATCTAGAGCCTATAACATTGGAGATGATTTTGTTGATGAAATTGCTGAGGCTAGTTGGCCTAAACTCTGTCAGTGACTTGTGAAATTCCAACTTAGGCAAAAGGACTAGACAAGCACTAGTCATATATTTTGGTATAGTAGCACCGCCAAAGAAAGCCAAGACCACATTTAGCAAATCAAACTTAATGATGTTCCAGCACGATTGAAAATATTTTCCATTAATACTATCAGGACCAATAGCACTATTAGAATTCATGGAAAATACAACTTCTTTAAGTTATGCCATGGTGGGATCCTTAGATAGTAACTCATTATCCTCCTCTGTAATCATGGATGGAATATTGGACAATAGATCATCTCTGATGACCCCTTCTGTTTTTGTGAAGAGATCTTGAAAGTAGCTGCAGACTGTTTCGCCAATAGATTCATCACCATGAACCCATTCCTTTTCATCATCCTTGAGTTTATGAATGAACAATTTTCTTCTTCTACCTCTGATCAGGCTGTGAGAGTATCTGGAGTTAGCATTCCCTTCTTTGAACCATTGCAGCTATTTTTTCTATTTCAAGATGGATTCTTCTAATTTCATGTATCTCACATACTGAGCCTAGACCTTATGGAATGCCACTCTATCATTACCATCATTTGCTTGAGCCCAAGTCATCTCAGCTTACTTCAGCTTTTTTTTATATTCTTTTGCCTTTTGAAAGATATCCCCACACTATTGTCTGGACAATATACTTGAGGCATTATAAAGTTCATTAAGTTTTTGGTGAATGATCCACATATCATTAATTGCCATTAATGTCTTTATTTTAGATTTCCTATACAAGTGGGATAAAGCTCTCATTCTCAACCCATCAATCGAGGAATTTGAAGTATCTTTTGCATGTGACTTGTCGCACATTCATCTCCATAACTAAAGGATTATGATATAAACCTGCTGAGGAGAGATGAGTGATAGTTGTAGCAGGGTAGGTGTAATGCGCCGTAAAATTTTGCCTAAAACCCGGGGTTTTGTGGTGCCGAAGTAGGTTTATGTGTTGACGATTGTAGAGATCAGTTTTGACTTTTTGGGTTGAACAGTGCGTTGAGGAGTTGATGAAACTTTTTGGAAATGCAGGGCCTTTCTGCGGCCCATTCTACGGTTGCAGATTTGATATGCGGACCACATATCTTCCGCAGACTGAGGCAGAAATCTAGGCAAAATGTTTGGACCATTATGTGCTCCATTATGCGCTTTCATCATCATAAATTTCTGGGCCGCATAACCCATTGCATACCCAGCACAAAACAATTCCGGAGGACAGTTCTGTGGCACATTATGCGACCGCAGAATAGGTCTGCGGACCACAGACCGATCGCAGAGTAAAGCAGGGGTTCCTAGTTCCGGAGTGCCATTATGCGGTCCATTTTGCGGACCGCAAAAATACTATGCAGTCACATATGCGATCGCAGATCTGCATCGGCACTTCATTTTTCTAACTTTTTAACCCGACCCTATCTCTATAATTAGACGTAAAGGGCCATTTCTAAAAGGGATATCTGGTATTTTTAGCGTGAGGGAGTGCCCTAGAGTGAGAGGTGAAATCCCTAAGCTAATTGCTCCTCAAAAATCTTGTCCAAGCTTTGAAATTCACCAAGAAAGCTCACAAGGCCTTCAACCAAGAGGTAAGATTCTAGCCCTAACCCTCAATTACGAAATTTTGTTTGGGAATAGGTAATGGGGAGGAAGGTTTTGAGGATGAGGATTGTTGTTTATGCATGCATGTGCATTCATGAGTTGTGGAAAGGTAGTTGAACTCAAATGGGTAGATTTTGGATTGTGGGGTTAAGGAAATCCTCCATAGGAGATGCTAGTAACAATAATGCCCACTTAGTGTTTGATAAAATGCTCACATGAGCTGGAAACATGAACTCCTTCCTAATTTATGTTCAATTTTTCTATATCTCTAAATAGATCAAAGTTGCTAAGATTCTGGATCTGTGTAGTGAATTAAGAAAAGCTCAAAGCAAGGTATGTTGGTTAAAATCTTCTCTTAGAATTGAACACCACGATATCCTTGTTAGTTCCGTGTTACTCATTATAAATTGATTTTTTCTAATAAGCCTTGTGTCCAAAAGATATATGCTCAATATGTGGTCTAAATGTTTTTGTTATGTTATGTGCTATTTGAAAATGTGTTTGAAGCATGGGTTGTATATCTAAATGTTATAACTTCTAAGTCGTAATCCAAATGAAAGCTATTATGACAAATTGTGTAAGAAATCTCAATATGCTTAACATTCTTATTTATTCACATGTGGACTTAAAATCTTGAATAGAAATGCTTTGTTGTTGATGATTCATGATGATGTTTGAAAGTGAAAGAAGCGAGTATGAGATGTAGAAATGTGGCCATCGTGCCAAGAATGAGAATTACATTTGTGGCCAATAATGCCAATGAAATGAAAGAATGTGTGAAAGATTATGAGATGAGTTTTGACTCCTTTATAAAATAATGTTATTAATGTCATATGATCACCCATAGCTAGTACAAGTAAGTGATAGTATGAACATGAACTCTGGCCGCTTGCCAAAATGAGAATCATGAGGCATTGTATGTTCCAATGGTTTCAACTATAGTTGTATGCTTCTGAAATAATGAATGTAAATGACTTCGATGTTAGGTCACTGAGAATCATGAACTTAGCCAGTGACCTCAAGAGGACAAGGAGGTATAATGAGGTGGAAAAGAGACGTCCTATGCTAAATGATAATGAACCTTATGAAAAGAAACTGGGTCCATGCACCATTGAAATCTACTTAGTGATTTTCCATGCATGTGTTAATGTAATAAACTGTGTTTCTCCATGATGAGTATGAACATGAGGTATCCCAATAATTCGGGAACTTACCACCTTAACGGTAATGTTAATCAAGTCGCTTGAGTGTAAATATGATCGTGTGCATGGTGGTATAATATGTGAATCCTATGGACGGTCTATAAAACGCACAGGTGTATAATATGAATGAATCCTATAGACAGTCTATGAAATGCATAGGTGTATAATATGAATGAATCCCTATGGACGGTCTATAAAACGCATAGATATGTAATATGAATGAAACCCTGTGGATAGTCTATGAAACGCATAGGTGTATAACATAATATGTGAACCCTATGAACGGTCTGGTAAGACGCATAGGCAACACGAACAATAGGTGTCACTTCCATTGCCCTTGTTTGTACATGTTGGTACCTTTAATATATATTTTGTATTCCACGCATAGTCCACAGGGCATGCTTGATCCTTAAAGAAGTTCAGAATGATGTAAGTATAATAAGACTTGTCATGTGTTGCTATGGGTCATTTCGTAGTTTCTTGACGTAATTTATTTGCCTCTTACTTGAGTTACTGTATTTACATGTGTTGTTCTATTTGCCTTACATACGAGTACTATTCCACATGTACTCCCATCCTTTTTTTTCGGGGGCGCTGCATCTTTCAATGGATGCAGGTAGTTCCATAGCAGGCGGCATCGATAAGTGATAGCAGTACATTCCTACTCTCAGCTAACTTGGTGAGCCCCACTTCATATCGGGTCATGTATCTTTTGTTTCTTATGTATTGTATTTTGTGTATAGCCGGGGTCTTGTTGCCGGTACTATCCTAGTACTCTTTTGTACCCATTAGAGGCTCCGTAGACGTGGTGTGGATTGTACGTTGGTAGTGGGAAGGTCAAACTAAAGATGTTGTACTTGTATCACATGTTCCACTTCTAAACTATGGATGTGTAATGTAATATTTTGGGGACTTATAAATGAAGTAGCTAATAGTAATGGATTGGTATTATATACGTGATCGCCTTATTCTCTAATTAATAAAAATATATCTTCTCATTATATATGGGCGAGTTGGGTAGAAGGCATTGTAAAGGCTTGCTTGACCGGGGTATTCTGGTTGAGCGTCGGTCGCGCTCCGTGAGGTCGGGGCGTGATAGTAGGAGATCAATCACTTATCAGTGACCAGACCTCTATCTAGTCTCCTCCACACTATTGAGCATTGACCCCTTCCATTTGACCAGGTGTATCTGCTGCCATAATAACCTAGATCCACTAGACCACAATCTTATACCATACTTAGAAATTCCAAGCTTTTGTTCATCTGATAGGGAAGGCCCCTAATATTTTCTTCTATAGATGTTATCACATTGAAGTCATTAATAACACGCCACGGAATTGTGCATGTCATGGATTTCTGTCTTAGTACCACCAAAGTGGTGGTCTTCTTGGTTCTATTTAACATTTAGCATAAATTATAGTGATGTGAAATGGCTCCCCTACTTCAGTATGTTGTAGTTCCATGGTCAACTGTTGTTCATCCTGATCAATAACAGTACCAGTGAAGTCTTGATTCCGAAAGACCCAAATTTTATTGTTGACATTAGAAGCAGAATTTTGCATGGACAACTGGATTTTATAATGGTTGACATGGGTGTTGTCAAGAAAATGTTCCAGGGTGTAATAAAGGATAATTTATGAAGTTGTTTCAAGGTTATGAGTCTTTCAATGGCCCAAAAGTTTATGATACCTCTTGCATTCCATGTGATTGTGCTAATCATAAAAACTGTTTGGGAGTTGTTGTTTCTGCTGTTACTTTAGATAGTAAGGGGTGTTACCTCTGAATATAAGCCATAAGATTCAACTACAATATGAAAATCTAAAGTTTGAATAGTATTAGGAAGTTGATTGCAAGTGTCATCTCCCTCCAAATCATCATTGTGCTCATCATCTGCCTCATCACCAAAGTTCCCTTCATCTTCAGACTGTATGTGGTGGTATTCATTTTCCTCAATTCCAATAGGTGGGAGTATAACCTCATTCTGTGGGCCTACAATGTTTGCTTCTTTGATTGTGTTAGCTTCAGTCTGTGTAGGTGAAAGTGTAGAAGAGACAAGAGAAGGAGCAGGGGAAGTAGAATGTGTAGGGGAACAAGTAGGATTGGTGTGAGATGTGGGTGTAGATTGTGGTGTAGGTGAGTGCTGCGGATAGGGTTGTCATCTGGTGGGATCTTCAACTGGGTACTATGAGGATCAGTATATGTCAAAACATGATGAGCCAAGGACTCAAGATGTGTCATAATACTTTCTTAGGGTATTGCTTATGTATTGAGATGGTTCATAGCATCCCTTTATTTCCTTGTATGTCTTCTCTTTTTCTGACTAGGATTGTTCTTTGTTTCTGTTGCAAAA
Source organism: Nicotiana tabacum (assembly GCF_000715075.1). Classification (NCBI taxonomy): domain Eukaryota; kingdom Viridiplantae; phylum Streptophyta; class Magnoliopsida; order Solanales; family Solanaceae; genus Nicotiana; species Nicotiana tabacum. Next base: position 21,445,331 of record NC_134098.1, read on the forward strand.
TCTTCTGGAGTCTGAGGAGTTTTTCCTTTAAAAACCTTGTCAATGTGATCCCCATCATTGGAACTGGAAATCACAGATATTTCTACCTCTACTTGAGGTGCTACCTGAGTACTTTTTAGTTAAGCAGTGGTTGTAGGAGGTATATAGTCCAATCTAGGGTTACCAAATGCCAAGGCACACTCAAAGAGAACATGAGAAATATCCACCCCTTAGGATTCTCAACCTAAGCTTTCTCCTGGTCATCCTTCCTTACTCCAATATCATCAGCAGGTAGAATGTGAGGAGTGGGTTGAGTCTGAGCAACAGGATCAGCATTCCTCTCAAGTGGAGTTGGAGGATTGTTAAAGGTAGTACCTGAATTTTGATGGACATTATGTTCTTTAGTTGTTGGCCCTGATTGTTGGTTGTTATGTTATTTTGGAATTTAGTTAGCTTGTATTTTCTTGGTATGGTTTTGTATTCCTTTGAAGTGCTTCTTCTTCTAAGTTTTTCAATCCTTGTTTGAAGGTCAACCCGTGCATTTTGGTGAACCTCTCCTGTCTGCTCTTCATTGGTCCGATGAATACTTTTGTGATTGTTCTGCTGAGTCCTCTGGTGTTTGTTTGCATGGTTTTGACTGTTTTGGTACTGGTTGACCACTTGATGGTCATGCTTCTCCTTCAGAGTTCTTTTCATTAGAAGCCATGTAGGTTCCACTTCTTTTCTGTATTCCTTCATCATGCAATCTCTTGGGGAAAGTGTGTGGCAAGTGACCAATGTGCTTGTAATACAAGCAATAGCCAGGGACACTCTCATATTGAACTTCTAACTATTTTCCATCCCCATTCATATCTTGATCTTCATCAAACCCCAACCAAACATGATGAGGTATTTCCTTAGTGAGGTTAATCTGCATCTTGACCTTTGCTACACTACCTCTTATTTTTTGAAAGGAAGCCACATCCAGAAACAATGCTTTTCCAATAGATGATCAAAGAGGGATAAGGATCTCCCTGTAGTAAAAATGCCATGGGAGTTCTGGGATGACTACCCATAATGGTTCAATTGGAGATTCTTCATTAGGATTGAATAGTGGAGACCAGGACTCAATTATCACCATTTTCCCCTGAATATACATTTACTACTTGTTCTATACAGTTGCATGATCATATTCACTGTCCAAGTTTATATAAACAGTCCTTGAATTGAAATGTGCAATCTTCACTCCTCCTACTAACTTTGTTCGAGTGATGAAACTTCTTCTAATAACCTCCATTCTAGGCATTGTGTTGGAAAACATTCCAACCACAGTAATTGATATTTGGTAGCCAATTTATGTAATCCTCCTTTTTGAAAACTATAGCAGGCATTCCTTGCTTAGTGGTGATTTTGGGAGGGGTAAACTCAATAGGAACTCTTTCCTCAGTAAGTTTGGCTCTCATCTTGGTGGCATATGAGCGAGTGACAATAGGAAATGGAGCTTCGGGGGGGGGGGGGGGAGGGGGTTTTGAGACCTCTTAACTTGGTGTTTTGGAGGTGTGACATGTGTGAGGGTATTATCAGGAACTTCAACAGGATTGTGAACAAGTGGTTTGGAAGTTATAGTTTTGGTAGGTCTATCAAAGTTGGCTGAGACTTTTGGTTGTCTATGATTATGAGCAGGTTTGAGATGTTTCTTTTCCTGTTTGTTTTGCACATTTACATCATTGGCAGAGCCTTGATTAACAATGGCTAAAGACTGATTAGCAGCATTATCTAAGGGTAATTTATTAGCAGTGGGCAGAATTGGTTATTTGGTTGGGCCACTCTCCCTATTACTTTTAGGCTTAGAATTATTTACCCGATCCCCTTGGTCAATTGGAACTCCATTGTCGACCACATGAGGTTGTGGTGAAGATGAAATGACTGTTGTTTGACTTCCAAGAATTTGATGAGATTCACATTCAGTAGTAGCGTGTATTCTGTCACATTGCTGTACAATTGGACTGAAGGAGTTATCTCTGGTATTTTGTTGAGCACCTGAGTTGCTGAGTTGAATTGGAGTAGTACTTTACAAAATCGTGGAGTTTGGCCGTTTGAGGTCCGGTGAAGATGATTTGGGCCCTTCCTTCATTGTACTAGGAATCGTTTAAAATCAGTTTTGGTCAGATTGGACCACTAGAACATCATTTTCGATAAAATCATTTCAAGACAAGATTTTCATGGGAGAGTTGCATGTGGTCAGAAGTCCCAAATCCTGCAGTTAAATGTTTTGAAAATTGGTTAGCAACTACATCTTTACGTGGGGAACAAACTCCAACATTTGGCCTGGCTCGATTTGTTTCAGTAGTGGCCGTTGCACCAAGAGGAGTATCCATAACAGCTAGGAGAGATTTTTAAGAAGCTGTTTGTTGGGGATTGTTCATAACTCAAAGAGGGTTTTTTAGAGGTTGGTCTGGTGGTTTTTCACCACCGGACGGGGGAGCATTTTCCATATTTCTGGATCGATGCTACTGTACACTTTGATCATTTGTATAGAGAGGTGTAGTTATTTAAGCTGTGGGTTGGGATGCGATTACTCGACTTTGGTTTTGGAGGGATGGTGACTTTAAGAGAGAAATTAGGGGTTTTGGCTAAACTTTTCTAAAGTCAAAAATAGAGATATGAACCCCGTTTGGAGTTGGTTTTGAATAAAACTTGTATACTTGGACTCGTATTCGAATGATTTTTCGGGATTTGTGATTTTTGTCAGGTTTCGAGGGGGGAGGGGGGGGGGGAACACCTGGCTTGACTCATTGGTTGACATTGAGTATTTGATTAAATATTCAACCTTTATCATTTGGGTTTCATTTCTATGGCATCATTTGATATTATTGATTTGTTTTTTACTAGATTCGAGCCGTTTGGAGCTCGATTTATACGGCAGGTATTTTTAGAGTATTGATTTAGCTTGTTCGAGGTAAGTATCTTGCCGAGCTTTAGTTAAGGTAATTTTTTCAAATAATTGATATTGTTTGATACATGTGGGGTGGTGTATATATTAGGTGGCGAGCGTATATACATGTGCCATGGGTATTCATACTCATGTTAGATTTTATATTACTCTATATGTTATTCAATTAATTGACTACGTGAGCATAATAAATCAGGCTAGAGCTAATGTTAAGGCTATTGGTGTTTTAGTTTGAACATGATGAACTAATCTTGAGATTTATGCTAAACTTGTCTCAGAAGTAAATACACATATGTTACTAGCACACATCCGTACTTGTTCTTGTGTTGTGGCATGATTGGGACGTGTGCACTCTGTGATAGATATGTGATCCTTTGTATGACTACTTGATCTTGGTTATTGTATTTGATTTTGTTGTACTCATATTTTATATGTTGAACCTCATCCTCATTTTTTATTGTTATTATTTCTTTGTGTACTTTATTGATGAGTTGTGAGGAAATGTCTCTTGATGATGATTTGTTATCTTGTATTATTATGATTGTGAAATATGTGGACATGCTTGGCGGGTTGATTTGAAGGATGACATGATATTTTTGTTATGCGGTTGTGATAATTGTGATTGTGTCAAGCGGAGTGATATAGTTGGATATTATAATTGTATCAAGGCAGAGCGATATGGTTGAATATTCTGATTGTGTGAGGGCGGAGCGATAAGGTTGAATATTGTGATTGTATCAGGACGGAACGATACAGTTAGATATTGTGATTGTTTCAGGGCGGAGCGATACGGTTGTATATTGTAATTATGTCAGGGCAGAGAAATACAGTTAGATATTGTGATTGTGTCATGGTGGGGTGATACGGGTAGATATTGTTATTTTGTTAAGGAGGAGTGATAAAGGTGGATATTTTTATTGTGACAGAAATGTGGGCACGAGGTATCATATTTTTGTGTTTCTATTTGATGACTTGTTGTTTAAAAAAACTGGGTGTTGCCTTGATTGTGCAAGTGAATTCTTTATGATTTGTCGTTCATTTTACATGTCTTAACGTGGCATCTAACATGTCAATCTATGCCTTTACACTATTTGATTATTTGATTGTCAGGATAGAATTATCTTGGTTACGTTGATATCTCCTGTTTTATTGAGTTGTTGGTAGCATAATAGATTGATGTAAAAAGGAAATTATCATCATGCATTGATATACTTGATTTTCGAAAGTTTCGCTTGAACATGTTATTTAGCAATTGATACGGGATTGGATCGTGTTGGGCACCTTTACTGTTGATATTCTTTATTCTGTAACTATCTTTCTGGAATATTTTCTCTGTGTTATACATGTTATTGAGCTGCACAAGTTATGCAAAGTGAGTATATTTTGACTTAAAAACTTTGGCACTTCTTCTCTGAGATAATCAAGATACTTACTGAGTATATGTGGCCTTAATCTATGTCTCTGTTTTTGGCCGTGAACTAGCGAAGAAGATGAATTGTATACTGTATTTGGTGTAGAATGTTTAATTCAACAATATACAATTTATTGCAACTGTATATTACTATAATATACAATATAATGTAATAATATACTATTACAGTAGAATGTTTAATTCAACAATATACAATTAATTGCATCCCTTTTCAATTATTCAATGGAGTTCTCATGTTTTTTTAAATTATTTTTTTCTTAAATGATATGTATTATGAGGTCTTATAGATGTATTATTTACTGCACCTGAAGTTGATTCACAAATACATATAAAATAATAATATACCTATTTGGTATATTTATATACCATTTAGATATACTATTGTGACAAATATTTTGTATAACACTAAATACTAATATATTAAATTGTTATATGGATATGCCATTTTGCTGTAGTGATATAATATTTTGGATAATGTATGCAAGATATATTTATAGTAATGCACATATCTTAAAAAAGAATGAAAGAAAGAAAAATAAAAAGATATACTATATAAGTTATTTTTGATAACTGATGTAGAAAAAAAGAAAAACAATATTCTATCAGTTATATACAACAAAAAAAAAAGAAAACATAGATGAAAGTTTGTAATATTAGTTATCTTTTTTATTATTAAAAATAAAAAAGCGCAAAAAAAAGTGAATGAAATCAGATTATGGAGAAAAAAGAAAAAAATGAATTTAATTAGAAAAGGAGAAAGAAATAAAGAAAATGAGAAAAAGGAAAAAAGAAAAAAGAAAAAAGAAAAAAAAAGAAGAGAAATGAAAAGGAAAAGAAGAAAAAAGGATGAAAAAGAAAAAAAAAGTAAATAAAAAAGGAAAGAAAAAAGAAAAAAAATAAGGATCAAGTGGCATGATAAGGGAATGTGAGAGTTGTGAATTAAATTAGTAAAATAGGAAAACGACAATTATTTAATGAGTATAGACGATAATTTTTTATTGGGTATCATTATAAATAAGGCAAATGTATTAATGGATAAATATTTTGTATTCTGTAAGCAATTGTAAATTTTTCGGAAAGTAGCGTCGACGCCTTACTATGTTTCTTATTAATATAGGCCCTCAGTCCAAGTAACAGAGGATTGGCAATATTATAAATCCTTAAACATAAATAAACTAGTTGAAGCGTGAAAAATATATGTCATACATTTATCCCAGCCAAGTAAGAAACCTAGTTAGGCGTAAAATTATCACGTCTCTCATGCAAACGAGTCTATTTCCTAATTTTCTTTTCATTCTTGTCAAATTTCTAAGGCTGCAAGATTTTGGGTAAAAGAGGGGTCGCCCTTGTAAAAAGCCGAACCATAACATAAGACACGACTAGTTTAAGGGGTGTGGTTGGAATACGGCCATGTGTCTCATGAATAATTAATATATCCCAAATCTTGATAATCCCATATTCTAATCCTACTCCTAGAATTATAATAGCATTCACAATCATAACAAATGAATACAAGATCATGATTACAACTAACATTGCTAGCTAGGCGAACCACACAATCTACATAATAAATTTCTATTATACCAAACAAGGATTATGAATGTTGTCTAATAAAAAGGCGTAGATAGATAATCATAAATCTGATATAATATAGAAATACTAACACAAATCCCCGAGAGCTTGTAATACAACGTCATGAATGACAATTACGAGTATAATATAATTATCTTGAAAATAATACGAATATGTAACTACGTGGCCGGTCGTTTTGTGTATTGTAGCCTCGTTCCCCTATTTATTTACACTTCTATGTTCATTTGTGGTTGTGTGACTTACCGGGATGATTGGATTGATTTTGGGGAAGTTTCGGAGTGAATTGAGACACTTAGTCCCAAAGTTGAATGCTTAAGTATAAAGAGTTTACCAGAGTTTAATTTTTGTGTAGACAACACCGAAATGGAGTTTTGATAGTTCCAATAGCTTCATATGGTGATTTTAGACTTAGGCAAATGTCCGAATGTTGATTTGAAGGTCCATAGGTTGGTTTGAGGCTTTTTCGCGAAAATTAGAAAGTTGAAGGTTTGGAAGGTTGAGAGGTTTGACCGAGAGTTGACTTTATTAATAACGAGACGGTATTTTGGTTCCGTGAGTTGGAATAGATCTGTTGTGTCATTTGGGACTAGTTTGCAAAATTTGTGGTTATTCAGTGTTGGTTTGATATGGTTCGACATTTGTTTTAGAAGTTGAAAGTTTATTAGTTTCATTAGGCTTAAATTGGGATGTGATTCATGATTTCGATGTTCTTTGATACGATTTGAGACTTTGAGTAAGTTCATAATGTGTTTTAGGATTGGTTGGTGTATTTGGATGGTGTCCCGAGTGTAATGCAAATGAGTTGCGGATCATGTTTGGACTTAGTGGAATTGCTGAAGGAAATCTGTCTTCTGGTATTTTCGCACCTGCGGTGGGATTGACCGCAAGTGCACCCTACTGTGCACAGATGCGAGGTTGGCTGGATCTGGAGAAGGCCACAGATGCGAGGGATATTCCGCATCTGCGATGCCACAGATGCGTAAGAAGTTTCGCAAAAGCAGAGTTTTGCTTGCTAGGCTTGAGCCGCAGATGCGGAAGGGATCCGCGGGTGCGGATGCATAGGAGCGAGGATATGACCGCAAAAGCGGTCCCATAGGTGCGGAAAGATGGACCGCAGGTGCGGCGGTACGGGACTTAAGTGATTTCTGCAGAATCGGAATTTAGACCGCACAAGCACCATCGCAGGTGCGACAAATTAAGCTGCAGGTGCAGGAATCGTTGGGCAATGTTAAAAACGAGGGGTTTGGTTATTTTTTTCATATTGGATTTGAGGAGCTCGGTCTAAGGCGATTTTTAGGAGACTTTTTGCTACAATTGAAGAGGTAAGTGAAGTTTAATCATTTTTTATGTTAAATTTTGATTACCTATAGATTATTACACCTAGTTTATGTCAATTTGGAGTGAAAATTGGGAATTTTAGACTATGTGGTGGGAGAGTGACATTTGGTGATTTGGGGCTCTATTTGTGGATGAAATTAGTAAGGTTGGACTCGTAAATGAATAGGTGTTCGAAATTTATGAATTTTGCCAGATTTCGAGGTGCGGGCCCGGGGTTTACTTTTTTGGGTTGACTTTGCATATTTGATTCAAGACTTTAGCTTTATCATTTGGATTTATTTCCTTTGGCTATTATTGATGGTATTTAGTTGCTTTGAGTAGATTCGAGTCGCTCAGAGGCCGATTCGCGAGGCAAGGGATTTTTGGAGTATTGAGTTGCGCATTTTGAGGTAAATAACATTTCTAAACTTGAATTTGAGGGTAATTATCCACTGGAACCATGTTATATGCAATGTATTAGGGTGACGCACATGCTAGGTGATGGGCGTGTGGGCGTGTACCAGAGAAATCATGATCCGAGTTGACCTTTTGAATATCATGTACTATTTTATCTGTGTTTTACTACTTGTTAGATTAACCGAGTTATGATTTATGTTAGAAATCATATTTGGGCTATGTGATTATTTGATTGAGACCTAATGAGGCTATTTCTGTTGTTTTGGGCTGTCTGGATTAACTTTAATTATACACTTAGTTGTGCTTCTTTATTTGCATAACACATTTCAGTCTCTGTTTATCATTCATCGTTACATTACATGTTGTCATTGTTTTTCCATATGTGGTGCTGTTGGGCTAAGTGATATGAGATTGTTAGCCCTTGAGACTTGAGAGGTTGATGACTGAGGTGGGCCTTAGATCCGTGTTGAGAGTGTTATTTGGATCCGGATGCACCTCGTAGCAGGCTATATTGGTTCTATTACTATAATTATTATTTGGATCGGGCTCCACGCCACAACAGACCATATTGGCTTTGATTAGGGCTTGGGCAGGATCCGTCCCTTCGGAGTCTGACATACAGTAGTGAGCTCACGCACTGTTATATATACACGAGCTTTAATGAGGGGCATTGATGCCAGACACCCGTACAGTGCTGAGTGATTCTCTATTATATCTGTGTTGTCATTAATATTAGTTACTGACTGTCTTCTTCTGAGCTCGTCACTACTTTCAGCCCACGGTTAGTTTTGTTACTTATTGAATACCTGGGGTCGATTATACTCATACTACATTCTGCACTTTGTGTGCAGACACAGGTACATCTGGACATTGTGGTTGCTAGAGCTGTGTTGGTACTGGTATTTGGAAACATCGAGGTAGTTGCTATGTCGTCCGCAGACCTTGACTCTCTTTTTTTTTATTTCCCTTATTATTGTTCTATTGTCCAGACAATTGTACTAAGGATTTGGCTTGTATTTTGATACTCATTAGTTCTCATGTACTCGTTGACACCAGATTTTGGGGATGGTTGTAGTAGTATTGTTATATTTCTATTGTTAAGTTTATCAAACCATTTTTATTCTAATTCAAAGTTATTATGTAATTGGTGGCTTGCTTGGCAAGTAGTGTAAGGTGCCATCGCGGCTCTGGTGGGAGTTGGGCCGTGACATAATACTATTTGAATGAAAACAATAGTAATGACTAGATAAGAGAAGGTAACTCCAATGAACTGCAGATTTAGCAATGTCACGACTCAAAAGTCCACCAAGTCATGTTGGCACCTAATAGAACCTTCTACGTAAACTAACCATCATATAACACAACTCTAATAGGAAATCATCAAATAAACAATAAATAAGCTTGCGAAAATAAATATAATTATCCCAACGATTAGTAGTACAAGTCACGAGCCACTAAAATTTAGATTCATAATACTGGTACGAATGAAATACAACATCCATTGGGAATATAAATAAATATAAATACAAGTCCTAAACTACCATGAACAAAGTGGTACCTTGCAACTGGAATGTTGGTACATCTTAAAGATTAGCCTTCATCATCCACAACAGCTCAGCTTAAAGATCTGCACGTAAGGTGCCGAAGTTTAGTATAAGTATAACTGACTCCATGTACTCGTTAATTATCAAGATTAAACTCAACAAAATAGTGACGAGGTTTAGTCCAAAAGATACTAACTTTATATAACATGTACAGGTCAATTGCATATATAATATAGATAGGTATCCAAGGAAACAGTCATAAAACAACAAATATCAAAAATAACGTGAACAATTTGAGAAGAAGGCAGTAATCATGTTTTTCAAATAACCAAATCAAAGCATGTACCATTGCACCAAATATGCGTATCAATACGATTTGCACCAAGAATCTCTAACTCAAGTACTTTTACATAATAGCAAAGAGGCTATGCATAATAAAGGTCCTTTTCTCGCCAATTTTCAAATAGAATTTATACGAATACTCCAACATGACTATAAGTGTTAATGCATGATAAAGACTCAATATATACATCAAATCTGACACTCTCCAAGTGTCCAACAATCCACTAAAAAGTCTCACGTGTGTGAAAAATGCTCGAATGTACATATATCAATGTTATTTGTGAATTATTTTACATGAGTCTAGTATGTCAATACACGCTCAAGGCTCCACTTTTCATTATACCCCGGTATTTCTAGATGTACTAACATAAGTCTAAATCTGTCAATACAATCATGCAAATCGAAGTTTCCAATACAAGTCACAATACATCATAACCTGGTACAAGGTCCATGTACCCAACTTTGCCAATAAATCTCATGCATGTATGAATCAATAAATCTCATGCATGTAAGAAATGTGCCATATGACATATGTAGATGATATGCATGAAGATATATAAATATGCATGAACACACATACCCAACACATCATCCATGTGCCTAAAACCATCCATGTGCCCCAGTACCAAGCACTTTTCCACGTGTCTATGCTCACAGAGCCCAAATTAACATGGATAATTACCTAACTCTGGAGGAATGAATCCATAACCAAGTGTCAATAAAGGAACCCATCATCATGGAAACCCATCGTGTCATATCAATATAAATATCATAATAATATGCACGGTAGAAAAATCATGCCATAATAATACCAATATTACAATATCGCACAATAGAAACCTCGTGCTATAATCATCTCAACTACACGGAGAACTCACATGCTAAAATCTTGGCCCATATAATGGAATCATATGCATATGAAAAAGAGATGATCTCTATGCATGATATATGCATGTATGTAACGTATGATTGTAACTCCAATACGTAATTCATACTACAAATAATCATTATGTCCAATTAAAAATCCAAAAATCTAAACATGATCTCTAACATGAAATATGAAACTCAAGTAGTCATACAACATTTTAAGGTATATTACAAGGATAACAATTGAGGATGTATGTTCATAATATAATGGGTGACTACGGCCAAATCAAGTATATCAACAAATCTCAAGAATTTCTCGTCGGACGTAAATAAGATGTCATAAGTTAAAATATAATTTCTACGCATGAATAATTTTCCACGTAGTCATAAAAATTAACTAGAAAATAAGTTACGACGAATATACACCTAATCAAAGCATATAAAAACCTAGAATCTATGAAAAATATGGTATAACATATGTATCTACATATACACTCATTACCTCGCATATACGTTACCCCCAAAGCACAGAGAATGTAACAAATAATTTTATTTTTAAAAAAATGATCCCTCAAATCGAGATTAGGCAAGATACTTCCTTATCTAGGCTAGCCTTCAACCCCAAATCGTGTCTTTTTTTTCGTTCTTGACCTCCAATAGTCCAAACCTAGCCGAACATCATTCACGAAAGTCAAACATTGCTAAAGAAAATGATCTCAATCAAGAAAATTTGACATTTGAAGAAACCTCAAAAAGTCAATCAAAAAGTCAAAATAGTCCCACTTGGTCAAAACCCGAGACTAATACTAAATTTTGGCAATACATTCCTCCACGCGTCCAAATATGTACATAGATTTTTATTTGCAGTCCATTTGGATATTCAAAACTCAATTTGGGTGGTTCTAGCTTTAAGTTTCAAAAACCTGTGTTTCTCTTATTCAAATTCATATTTTGATGTTAATTTGGTGATAAATCTATGTACAAACCATAGATTTAGGTTAGAATTACTTACCCCATGCTTGTAGGTAAAACCCTAGCCTCAAAACACTCAAAATGAGCTCCAAAACTTTTAAAACAAAATAAAAATTATAAAGTTCGATCTTAAATAGCTTCGGAGAATTGCTACAAAACAATGTGCCCAGGTGCCCGCATAACATGTCTGCGGCCCGCAAAAATGGAATGTAGGCTGCAGATCTATCGCAGAATGATCTAGTACTCAAGATTGTACTAACAAATTTAAGTAAAATGGCTATACTCCCCGTACAAAAGTCTAAACGACGAACGGTTTGAACTACCAGAAACTAGACTCACAGTACTACAATCTCATAAAATGCTTATCCCAAATATCTTTAAGATAAACGATTTGAACTACCAGAAACTAGACTCAAAGTACAACAATCTCATAGAAAGCTTATCCAATAATTCATTATGGATTGGGAGATATGCTCTTCCGAAGTCAGGTCATCTATAGAAAAGCCTTGTTTCAGTAACTCAATTCTTTCTGAACTTGCCTAAATATGTCGAAACTCACCCGAGCTCCTTGATACTTCATCCAATCATTCCTAAAAGTCAAAATACCCTATATGGACTTGTCCAAAGGTCAAAACCCCCATGGGAATATCACAATAAATAATCGAGGCTCAACCCGAATAGGATTTCTCTTAAGTTCTTAAATTTTTGTTCTTTCAAAAGAGTGTCTGAAAACCACTTAGACACTTCGGATTACTTTCAAACTTTGCAAATAAATTCAATACAACCATATAGATCTATCCAAAGTCTAGGAACATCCATTGGAGTCCAGTAACATCAAAGTGAACACTTGGTCAAACTTATGAACTCTTAAGTTCTTCAAATTGCCAATTTTCAACAAATGGTGTTAAATCCTTCTAGGAATATCCAAATTATAATCCGAACATACGTACAAGTATAAAATCATTATAAGAGCCTACTAGAACCATCAAAACTTGATAATGATTCTATTTATCCAAAAGTCAAACTTTGATAAATGTTTTCAACTTAAAGCTTCCAATTAAGAATTTATCTTCCAAAATACTCCCAAACCTCTCAGAAATCAAAATCAACCATTTGCGCAAGTCGTAAAACATAAAATGAACTTACTCGAGGTATGACATCACAATGAAATGCTAGAACTCAAAACAACCGATTGGGTCATTACATTCTCCCCCACTTAAACATACGTTCGTCCTCGAACGTGCCAAGAGTCATTCCACAACCGTCAAAATCCATATAAACTCACCATACATATTTCTGCGAGCGATCACATGCCACCCCTATCAATACACATCTGTTAATACATCTTGGTTGAAGTATTATCTTGAACTTTATCTCACAAGCCTTCAAACCCAACTTCAATATCCGGAACCTTATTTGAAAAGTTGATTCTTGTATATGTTCATTAAATCAATATCACGACCAAAAATCTCAGTGAAGCCGTGGCGACGCCTAACAACACTTGCTAGGCAAGCCATCAATCAATAAGCAGAAACAAACTCAAATAACAGTATTGAATAGTCTCATTAGCGGAATAATCATAAATAACTGAAGCCAATAACAACAATACGCTAAAACTATCCCATGATATTGTGTCATCGAGTACATGATCTGTATAGAATAAATAAATACAATGTCTTAGTCAAATACAATATTGGTCGACAGACTAAACAGTGTTAGCATGAAATAAGGAAAGGAATTTCAAGTCATGCGAACGGAACAACGGTTCTACCTTGAGATCTCCTACTAATCCGGAATTGGCTCATAGGCAACTTCCACGATCAACAACACCTAGATATGCACACGAAGTGTAAAGTATAGTATGAGTACAATCGACCCCATGTACTCAATAAGTAGCAACTAGCCTCGGGCTGAAATTAGTGACGAGCTTGGAAAGGTCCGATGCTCACTCTCCACAACCAACTAAAAACAATAACAATAACAATAACAATAGAATAATAGCATATGAAAGAAAATAACTCAAATAATGACAGGTTTAGCTTAACACAATAGGAGGAGAAATAGACATGCTTTTCATATATAACAGTCAAGGCATCAACTGCGACATAATTCACTTAGATAGGTATTTAACAAGATAAAAACGTGATATCAAACTCTAACATCAAGTAGAGTCATCAATTACCAATTAGCATGAGGGATAATATAGCTCTATGCCAGCATGTCAGTTATACATGCCAAATAAAAAAAGAATCATAATTTAAATATAAAGTACATATAATCGCATCACATTCATCCTGGTACAAAGTAGCCCTCAATCATACTCTAAGCACGCTCCCGGTGCTGGGCTCAAAGCCTATGGACCCTCATAGGCACACACATACACACACTCAGCACTGTATGGGTGCCTAACACAAGTCCCTCACCTAAGCACATATATATGACCATGTGCCTGCGCCCATGGTTAATACCAGACTTTGGAAGGGCGGGTCCTTGCCCAAGCGTTGATTGAATCAAAGTCAACAATAAATATCATCTAGCCCAATATGGGGCTTGGCCCACACGTCACCTCAATATCAATACAACTCAGCCCATCATGGGGTATGTCGCAAACGTCACCTCAATATCCAAACCAATACCGCTCTATGGCCCAAGATCAGTAATCAACCCGCTCAAGTCTCCATAGGCCATCATCTCACAGAAACATAATTCAATATACCACACGGAATATACCAACATACTACAATTCATCTCAAACTCGTCTCACGTACAAACATCACATATCAAAAGTGCACAGAGAGAGAGTTATAACACACAAATATAATATCATGGTTGAACAGTATGACTACGGCTAAGCAAATAGCTCAACATAGCAAAAATAACCATATAATATCTCAAACAAATAAGCAAATAGATTAGACATGATTTTTTAATACGAAAAATGATACACGTAGTCATACAATGGAGAAAACATGATATTAAAGATGCATGATAGCAAAACAAGGAACTTAATAGCCTAAGATTCTACCCGGATCATGAATTATCATGGTGCACACATATACGCTCTTTACCTCATATAAACGTCACCCTCAACATATAACAAACATCATAGTCAATGGGAATATTACCCTAAAACCAAGCTTAGGCAAGATACTTACCTCATCCGAGCTAGTTTTCAACCTCGAATTGCGTCAAAACCTCAATCTAGCCCTCCAATCGCGCAAATCCAAGCCAAACATCATCCAAAGAAGTTAACAATGCCATAGAAACGATCTCAATCCATAAAACTTTGACCTTTATACAAATACACAAAGTGAACCAAAACGTCACAAAGTCAACCCGGGTCCACACTTCGAAACCCGACAAAACTCATAAATCACAAACATCCATTTTATTACAATTTCAAATATACAAGTTTCATCCGAACCGACTCTAAATCGGGGTTCAAATCTTTATTTTTCATTGTAGAAAAGTTATGCCAAAACCCCCAATTCTTTACTCTTAGATTCACCAATCCAATGCCAAAAATCAAGATAGAATCATGAATAATAATTAAATCCGGGTCAAGAACAATTAGCCAATCCAAGTGGGTGCAAATCGCCTAAAGAATTTCCTTAATCCAAGATCCCAATCTCAACATATAATAAAATGAGCTCAAAGTCTGGAAATGACAACTCAAATAGTCTGCCTAGCAGTGTACTGCGTGAACATGACCTCAGACCTGCGTTTGCCAAGAATAAAATAACCCAGTGCCTAAAGCCTTTGTTGTGAACATAAAATTCATAACGCAAATACAAAGGCCAATGAGACTCCCAACTGCGCGAACGCAACAGATCAAGCACGAACATGAAAGGATGACTGACCTTCTCCAACAATTCGTGAATACGAAGCTACGAACGTGAACCCACTAGCCAACATCCACACTGCTCCGCGAACACGAGGACGTAATCGCAAATGTGAAGAGCAAATTACCAGTGGACAAAATTATTCAATGTGAATTCGACCCTATGGCCGCGAACACGAAGAACATCAGAACATCAGCAATCACAAAGTTGTCCAAATATGATCCAAAAATACCCCGGAACTCACCCGAGCCAATGGGTCCTCGTCCAATCATACCAAGAAGTCCAAATACATTATCCAAACTTATCCATAGGCTACAGATACTGTAATTAATATCAAAACCAAGAATCACCGATCAAAATCGATCTCTTAAGTTCATAAACTTCCAACTTCAAACCAAGCGTCTGATTCCTATCAGACCAACTCGGAAAGCTACCAAATTTTTCACACAAGTCACAATTGACATAACAAACCTATTACAAGTCGCCAAATGACAATCCAACCGATAGCCTCAAAGTAAACTCCCAGTAAAACTTATGAACTGTCCAAACCTTCAAATTTTCAACTTTTGACAAATAGAGCAATTAAACCTAGAACCTCCAAATCCAAATCCGAACATTCGCCCATGTCCAAAATCACCATACGAGCCTATTAGAATATCAAAACACTAATCTGAGATTGTTTACACAAAAGTCAAACCTTGGTCAACTCTTTCAATTTAAAGCTTCCGAATTAAGAATTATTCTTTCAAATCAAATCTGAACCCTCGAAAATCAATACCAACTATACACATAAGTCAAAATGCATAATGTGAAGCTACTCAAAGTCTCAAACTCCCAAACAAAGTGTTGAAACTCAAAATGACCGGTCGGGTCATTACTTTCCCCCTTCCCCCCACTTAAACATACGTTCGTCCTCGAACGTGCCGAGAGTTGTTCCAATGCTACCAAATAACTGAATTACTCATCATACACATTCCCCTGGGTAATCTCACGTCACCTCCAACCACATAAGGCCATTACATAATCCGGGCTGAAATTTCTTCCTTCAACCATAACTTGCAATCTTTAGAACCAATTCCTAACTTCCGGAGTTCCCTCTAAGATTTGATTCTTTTATATATATATATATATATATATATATATATATATATATATATACACACACACACACACACTATATAAATCTCAACAAGTTGTATCAAAGTATAATTATACCCCCAAGATATAACCACACCATATACCGCATAACTCATAGGCCCATAGCAATATCTTCTGACTACCATAGCTACTCATTACCAAATCCGGTACCACTAATATACCTCATGACACATAAAACCTTGTTCCAAACCTCGCAATGCTTCAAATGATGAAGAGATGTGTAGAATCATAGCCACGCGTCAAATCTATAGTTCATCGAGTTCTCCTGCTCAACATGAACCATTGCCAAACTCTAAGTTTGTTAGTGACATTCTTCTTCCAACATTTATTATACAAATATGATAGCACTGATTCAAGGTCCAATAACATTGTCTCACCCAGTACATGCTGCTCGACTGGACATGCAACATCTAATACAACCAAGATAAGTATAAACGTCTCCATACCGATCTACAAGTCTTTACTAGGCATGCTCATGACTCGTGAGACCTATGCAACCTAGTGCTCTGATACCAACTTGTCGACCCAATATTCCACCAGAGCCTTGATGACTCCTAACACCATTTTCTAGGCAATCAATCAATCAATAAGCAGAAACAAACTTAAATAACAGTATTAATAGTCTCATTAGTGGAATAATCATAAAATAATGAAGCCAAGAACAATAATAAACTAAAACCATCCCATGATTTGGTGTCATTGATTGCATGAGCTCTATAAAATAAGTAAATATAAGGTTTGAGTCAAATACGATATTGTTCGACAGACTAAACAATGATAGCATGAAATACAGAAAGGGACTTCAAGTCCTACGAATGGATTATCGGTTCTGTCTTGAGATAGCCCCTAATCCAGATCACGGGCAACTACTATGATCAACAACACCTAGATCGGCACACGAAGTGCAAAGTGTAGTATGAGTATAACCAGCCCCATTTTTTCAGTAAGTAGCAAGTCTAACCTCGGGCTGAAAGCAGTGAAGAGCTAGGCAAGGGCCTGATGCTCACTCTCCCCAGCAAACAACAACAATAACAGCATAATAATCACATATAAAAGAAAACAACTCAAATAATGATAGGCTCAGCTTAACACAATAGGAGGAGAAATAAACGTGTTTGTCAGATATAGCAGTCAAGGCATCAACTTCCATAGAATTTACTTACACATGTATTTATCAAGATACAACTGTGATATCAATATCTAAACATCAAGTAGACTCATCAATTACCAATTAGCATGAGGGATAATAATTCTATATGTATGCATGTCATTTATACATGCCAAATCAACAAAGAATCATCATTTAAATATCAACTACACATAATCTCAACACATTCATAGTGCCTGGTATAAGGTAACCCTCAATCATACTCTAAGTATGCTCCTCATTGCCTGGCTCAAAGCCTTTGGACCCTTATAAACACATACATACACACACTCATCACTGTACGGGTGTTTGACACAAGTCCCTTACCCCAGCACATATATATGACCTTGTGCCTATGCCCATGGTTAATACCTGACTTTGGAGGGGAGGGGGGGGTCCTTACCCAAGCGCTGTGGGGAAAGTCAATGATCAATATCGTCTACCCCAATATGGAGCCTAGAACATATGACACCTCAATATCAATACCAATTAGCCCATCATGGGGCCTAATGCAAGTGTCACCTCAATATCAATACCAACACGGCTCTATGACCCAAGATCAGTCATCAATCCACTCAAGTCTCCATATGCCAACATCTCACAGAAACATATTTCAATATACCACACTAAATATAACAAAGTACTAAAATTCAACTCAAACTCGTGTCACGTATAAGGACACTAACAACATGTGAGATAATATACCAAAAGTACACAGAGACAGAGTTGTACGACACATATATAATATCATGACTGAACATTATGACTGCGGCTAAGAAATAGCTCAGCATGGCAAAAATAGCCCTATCATGTCTCAAACAATAAAGCCGATAGCCTAGACATGATTTCAAGCATGATAAATAACTCATGTATTCATACAACAGAGAAAACATGATATCAAACAAGCATGATAGTGAAACGAGGCATATAATAGCCTAAGATTCTACCCCGATCATGAATAACCATGATGCATGCATAAAAGCTTGTCACCTCGCATATACGCCACCCTAACATATAACAAATATCACAACCAAGGGGCAAATTACCCTCAAACCAAGCTTAGGCAAGATACTTATCTCATTTGGGCTAGTATTCAACTGCGAATCGCGTCAAAACCTCAATATATCCCTCCAATTATGAAAATCCAAGCCAAACATAATCCAAAGAAGTCAACAATGCCATAGGAAGCGATATCAATCTATCAAGCTTCGACCTTTATACAAATATTCAAAGTCAACCAAAAAAGTCAAATCCGCACCACGGAACCCGAAATAACTCACATATCCCAAACACTCATTCCAATACGAGTCTAAATATAAACGTTTCATCGGAATCAACATTCAAATCTCTATTTTTTGCTTTAGAAAAGTTTTGTCAAAACTCCCAATTCATTCCTCTTAGATTCACCAATCAAATGCCAAAAATCAATATAGAATCATGAATAATAATCAAATCCGAGTGAAGAACACTTACCCAATCCAAGAGGGTGAAAATTACCTAAATATCTCAAAATATAATAAAATAAACTCAAGTCCGAAAATGACAACTCAAATAGTCTGCCCAACAGTGTACCATGCGAACGAGACCTCAGGCCCGCATTTTCTGAGAACAAAATAACCCATCACCTAAAGCATTCATCGCGAATGCGACATTCATCACGTGAATGAGAAGGACAACTGGCCTACCAATTGCACAAAAGGAAAAGGCTGCTAACTAGCCTTCTTCAACACTTCGCGAATGCGCTAGCCAATATCCACACTTCTCTACGAAGGCGAGGATATAATGTCGAATGAGAAGAACAAATTACTAGTGGCGAAAATTAGTCTATGCTAACGCGACCCTATGGCCACTGACGCAAAGAACACCAGAGCATCAACAATCACAAAGTGGTCCAAAAATGATCTGAAACCACCCCGAAACTAATCTGAGCTCCACGCGACTCCGTCTAATCATACCAACAAGTCCAAATACAGTATCCAGACTTATCCAAACATCATAATTAACATCAAAACCAAGAATCGTCGATCAAGATTGATTTCATAATTTCATAAACTTCCAACTTCAAACTAAGCGTCTGATTACTATCAAACTAACTCGGAATGTCACCGAATTTTGCACACAAGTCCCAAATGACATGACAAACCTATTCCAAGTCCAAAAACGACAATCGGAACCTGATATCCTCAAGGTCAATTACCAGTCAAACTTAAGAACTCTTTAAGCCTTCGAACTTCCAACTTTTGACAAATAGAGCCAAATTAACCTAGAACCTCCAAATCAAAATTAGAACATACGCTCAAGTCCAAAATCACCATACAAAGGTATTGGAACTATCAAAATAAGAATCTGAGATCGTTTACTCAAAGTCAAACCTTGGTCAACTCTTCCATTATAAAGCTTCCGATTTGAGAATTATTCTTCCAAATCATCTCCGAACCCCTCAAAAATTAAAACCGGCTATACACGCAAGTCATAATGCATAATTTGAAGCTATTCAAAGTCTCAAACCCCCGAATAAAGTGCTGAAACTTAAAACAACTGGTCGGGCCCTTACAATCAACCCCCAAAAATTGTACCAAGCCATAAAGTTACTTCCAAGATGAAACCACATGATTCATCCCATAACTCATATACCTATAGAAACATCTTCTGACTGCAATAACTGCTCATTACCAAACCCGATATCGGTAAAATACCTCATCTCAAATAAACTTGTTCCAAGCCTTTGCAATCCTACTAATGATGAAAGAAACTTGTATAATCTCATAATCACACATTATATCGATAGGTCGTAGATTTCTCTCATCCGGTAAGAATCACTGTCTGTCCTAGGCTTCCTACAAGCATTCTTCTTCCAAATATTCCGTATCCAAATCCGATCATGCTAATTCCAAGTCCATAAGTTTCGACTTATATAGTACAAGATGCTCCACCTACAAGTCATACCAAATTCCATATGGACAGTCAAACGACATGGTTTGCACAATATAAGTAATAACCTAAATATGGAAACACTTTGAAAAAGTAACTCATCACCCAATGACTCCCTAAGTTTGTGGTGTTCTAAGTCTACAAGTCTATGAGTAGCTATACATCTTATTCCACTTGTCCGTTGTGCAACCATTAAGAAAACTCAACGAAACATAACTGGTGTACCCAAACCACCTGGCATAACTGCCATAATCACATAGTGAGTTATTACCATATCAAATTCGATAGTAAAAATTATACCATATAACTGTAACCTTTTTGGATGCCACACCCATATGAAACCATGCTTGTACAAGCAAATCTGACCCGCCATGGAATGCGCATCCTCAATTGCTCTATCTGTAGACACCTAAACTGACCCTACCTTCTTTTGAAGTAGTACTAAGCCTTCCATAAGCTAATAAGGACCCATTCCAACCTCTGCTCATGGACACACATGAGACCTATAAGCTACCAACCTCAACTATGAACATATACTTGCAAGCCTTTATCAATCCAATTACCAACTACCCAACTCATGATCAGCTACAACCTCATGAAACCCAATAGATTAAATATACATATCCTTGATCCTCTAAAGTCCTTACTTAACATGTTCATCATCTCAACACACAAAAATAATGTCAACAACCTCTTGAACCATACTCCTCAAACCAAGACCTATGAGAAGGATAATCTTGCTATATATAGGAAGATTAAAGCACATCAAATACCATGAACCGGAAGTTCTATAAAGCATAATCTCCTCAAATCTCCTATCTAGAATGCATACAACCAGCTACCTAACCACTACACACTTCCACTTACCACAAACAAAGAGACAGTCCCACTTCTAGAAATTCATTCTTTATACCTCAAATGTGCAAGATCTTTTACCATAGTGAACATGCTTATTCAAACACTACTTTGAAGTTGCACTCGCAAGTATCTCGAAATATGTGTTTCCATATATTCCTCCATGTCGGCAAATAAAATCTGAACCTCACCAACTGACTATCATACAAATGTTGTAGCGCTTAGTTGAATTGTCCACAGACCCCATATGTAAGCATCTTCTACAACACATTCCCATTCTCGGTGATACTGAAATTTGTACTAGTATGCTTCTTAAGCAACACAAATCATTTGGGTTATCTTTGATCTCAAACCTTCTACCCGAAGATGAACCGCAAACTCGCAAAGCAACCCAAACCTTGCACGACTCCCCACATCCATCATGAGATCATATCCAAGTACAAGAATCCCTTTATCTACTCCAAGTCACAAGTAGGATAGTCCCCGAGCTCTTATAAATCCACATACACAATAATCAATCATTGAAGCTGAGTCTTTCCAAGCCAACCAAGTCACACAAGCTTCCAAACCCAAAGTCGTAACGCAAGAGTACCTGTTATGCTGATCCAACTTCCTCAAATTACTCTTCACCTGCCTTAAAGACATCACTTTGCTTTCCCAAAACTATGTTGCCTTTCACCAAAACTCATCCCAAGTGACCCCAATAGGAAACTACGTCATCCTAAGATCTGTAAGCCACTTTACTCCCTTTTATGCAACCAAAAGTACCTTAAGCCGAAGTGTTTACTCTAAAGAGACCTTCAACGAATTTGAAGTTGTTCCTTTCATCTCCTCAATATTGCATTGCAGAATAAGTGATGACACATAAGCACTCCGAGCCTCTTCCTTAATCCAATACAAATCTCAAATCCTTAGTCGCAGAATGAATTTGGTAAATCCTTAAGGATACCATCGTGGAACTTGAACCCACCAGAACCATTCTCGAGTCACCCACTCTGTTCTAGTCCTCGATGCCTAGCCAAACATGTCGAACGACTCTTGTCCCGTTAGCAAATGAATACTCTAAAGAATTAATGTCACGACCTAAAATCCCACTGCAGCCGTGATGACACCTAATGTTTCTCGCTACACAAGCCAACAACTATTATGCATAAATAAAATTCAATTAAAGTACTAAATAGACTCAAATTTGGAATTATATAATTAAATAAAGTCAAAATACTGATACAACGATAAACTCTCCCAAAATCTAGGGTTATCAAGTACATCAGCTCTATAGAATAGGTAAATACAAGGTCTATTCAAATACAATATTGTTCAAAAGACTAAACAATAATAACATGAAATAAGAAAAGAGACTTCAAGTCTTGCGAAGGGAACAACATTGCTACCTCAAAATTTCCAAACTAACCCGGATCTGGTTTACGGGCAATTACCATGATCAACAACACCTGGATCTGCACATAAAGATCAGAGTGTAGTATGAGAACAACCGACCTCATGTACTCAATAAGTAGCATGCCTAAGCTCGGGCCGAAAGTAGTGATCAGCTTGGCAAGGTCTGATTCTTATTTTCCACATCCAACAACATCAATAACAGTAGAACAATGACATATCGGGAAATATAGCTCAAATAATAACAGGCTCAACTCTAACAAGTAAGATGAGAAATTGTCATGCTTTTCATATATAACATTCAAGGCATAAACTCTTCAACATAATTCACTTAGACAAGGATTTAACAGGATCAAACTGTAATATCAATCTCTCAACATCAAATAGATATATCAAATACCAATTAGCATGAGAAATAATACGACTCCATGGCTACATGCAAAATATACATGCCAAATCAACAAAGAATCACAATTTAAATATCAAGTATACGTAATCTCAACAAATTCATAATGCTTGGAACAAAGTACAACTCAATCATACTCTCAAAACTCTCACGGTGCCTAGCAAAATGCCTATGGACCATCACACACATACACACAATATCTCTCTCTCTCTCTCTCTCTCTCTCTCTCTCTCTCTCTCTATCTTTATCTTTCTCTCAACATTGTACGGGTGCCTGACATAAGTCCCTCACCAAGAACATATATGATCCGTATGCCTGCAGCCACATATTATTACATGACTCTGGAGGGGCGGGTCCTAGTTCAAGTGCTGATTGGATCTAAGTCAATGATCATTAACAATTAGCGCAATACGAGGCCTAGAGAAAGCGTCACCTCACTATCAATACCACTCAACAACATGGTCCTGACGTATGCGTCACCTCATTATCGATACCAACATGGCTCTATGGCATAAGATTACCCATTAATATGCTCAAGTCTCCATTTGCCAACATCTCATAGAACATCATTCACCATACTATACGAAATATACCCACGTGCCACGATTCAACTCAAATTCATGTCACACACAAGGACATCAACAACATATGAGTTAACATATAAAAAGTGCATAGATATAGAGGTATAACATAGAGATATAATATCAAGACTAAAAGTGTGACTACGAGTAAGGCAAATTGCTCAACATAGCAAAAATAGTCTTATCATGCCTCAATAAATAAGAAAATAGCCTAGACATGATTTCTAGTATGAATGGTAGCTCACGTAGCCATACAAATGGGGAAAACACGATATCAAAGAAGCATAACCGCAAAATAAGGCATATAATAGCCTAAAATCTACCCGGTTCATGAATAACCCATTGCATATATATATATATTCTCGTCAACTCGTATATACATCACCCCCAACATATAACAAATATCATAGACAATGGGGAAATACACTCAATCTAAGCTTAGGCAAGATACTTACCTAATCCGGCCTAGTCTTCAACTTCAAATCGTGTCAAAACCTTGATCTAGCCCTCCAATCACGCAAATCAAGCCAAATATCATCCAAGGAAGTCAACAATGTCATAGGAAGCAATCCCAATCCATAAAGTTTCGATCTTTGAAGAGATCCCCAAAAATCAACTCGGGCCGACATACCCGAAATCCGAAATCAATATAAAAATTTGATGACCCATAACCTACCGAGTCCTAGTATATAATTAGTTTTGAAAACCGAATCCAAATCGGCACTCAAATACCTAAAATACACTCTTAAAGTGTAGGCAAAAACACCCAGATTTCACTTTTAAAATACTATATTTTTTGTGTAGAAATCTATTGGGAATCAATATATAAAATCAAACATAAGGTAGAAAGACTTACCCCATGAGGTTGGAGTGAATTCCTTTGCAAACATCACCTCAATCGTCGTTCCCTAGCTCCAAAAATAGTGAAATGAGCTTCTTAAAAAATGTCCAAATAAACACTAATGTGGTCACTAAAATCCCGTTTCCCGTCGCGAAAAGTATAAAATATGGTCACTAAAAGTGCGCACCATAACCTACATGCACCAGCCACTTATGTTTCTCTAAAAAGACACTAACTCACTCATATGAAATCGGAATTCGATGATTCTTGTTCCTATGAGTCCCAAATTATAATACAAACGTAGTTGTTCAGTCAAAACTCAATTCCGAGTTGATTCGCTCAATGCGATACCAACTCCGCTCGTTAAAGATTTAACTCATGCTTCACGGTAATATCCCAAATGGGACTTTCTAGAATTAAACCAAACATTCTAGATCAGTCCTATAAATTATTATCAAACTCCCGAAAATCGTAAAATTGAATTCCGATCTCTAGAACTAAAAATGAACCTTTGGATCATTACATGCTTATGCTCAAAATAACGCCAAACACCAAATACGTTAAAAACCCATCCAAAACTCATCTAAACCCCTCAAGAACCTGTCCAATCATTCTTACAAGTCTAAATAACCTATATGGACTTTTTCAAAGGCTCAAAATACATATGGGAAAATCACAACAAAGAATCGAGGCTCAAACCGAATAGAATTTGTTTTAAGTTCTTAATTCTTCATTCTTTCAAAAGAGTGTCCAAATCACAATTACACACTTCATATTACATCCAAACATTGCACATAAGTTCAATTCAACTATATAGACCTACGAAAAGTCTCAGAACATCAATTGGAGTCCCATAACATCAAAGTCAACTTTTGGTCAAACTTATGAACTCTTACGTTCTTCAAATTACCAACTTTCGACAAATGGTGTTAAATCCTTCTAGGAACCTCCAAAAAAATTCAAACATACACCTAAGTCCAAAATCATTAGAAGAACCAATTGGAACCTTCGAAACCCAATTTCGATTCCGTTTACTCAAAAGTCAAACATTGGTCAATTCATGCAACTTAAAGCTTCCAAATAGGAACTAAGTGTTCCATATTAAATCCAATCCTCACAAAATCCATTCGAACCATGTACGTAAGTCATAAATTACCATATGCATCCAAGGAAAGGCTCTAATTGGGAAATGAGGTTCAAGAACTCAAAACGGCTGGTTGGACCGTTACATTCTCCCCTACTTAAACATGCATTCGTCCTTGAACGTGCCAAGAGTTGTTCCAAAGTTTCCAAAACATTGTATACCTCATCATACAGATACCCATGGGTGATCTCACCTCACCTCAATCCATATGATCTATTACAAAATTCTGACTGAAAATTCTTCCTTCAACCTTAGCTTGCAATACTTAGAACCAAATTTTAACTTCCAAAGCTCCCTCTCATATCCGATTCTTATATATATACACTGTATCAATCTCAACAAGCTGTATCAAAGCACAAGTATACTCCTAAGATGTAACCACATGATATACTGTATAACTCATATGATCATAGCAATATGTTCCGAATACAATCGCTGCTCATTACCAAACACGGTACCAGTAATATACCTCATGATACATAAAACCTTATTCCAACCCTCGCCTTTTTGCAAATGATGAAAGAAACATGTACAAACTCATAACCACCCACCAAATCAATATGTCATGGAGTTCTCTCGCTCGACAAGAACCATTGCCAAATTCTGAGTTGATTAGTTACATTCTTCCTCCAAACATACATGAAACAAATCTGATAGCATGGATTCCAAGTCCAATATCAAATACCATCAAGAACCTCGTATGATGTGATCTGTGCGCCAAAAGAAGCAGCTTGAATATGATCAACAATGGATAGAGAACCAAAAGGGAACTATCCAACAATTTAACATCTACAAACACAAAAGCCTAATGCTATGAATCCATCCCACAAGGGAGAAACAAAACAAACATAATAGACATAAGGAATCATATGCATCATAAACCCGTTGCAGCGTACAAACCGAACCACACCTAATACCATTGAAATGTCCAACCCAATCCACTACAGATACCCATCAAGCCATAATGCGCATACTCACTAAACACATGTGTAACAATAGCAAGCACGTAAAGTGCATAAATATGACAATGGGGAGATGGATTGCATAATGCGCTATGAAAAAAGGCCAAGCACGACTAAGGTGAAATAAGCAATTCAACATCTCAAGAGCCATTTCGCTGAAATACTGCCACAAGGCCTAAACAAAAGCACAAAATGTGTGTGAATAATCAAGTAGCCTCACAACCGATTATAACATAATAAAGTAACACATAAAGTAGAGCAAGGCTTGAATAACATACATTCCGCCTGATGCCACACTTATAAAAATTCTGCGCTGAATAAGCGAATCCAATCTAGTGTAGAATACACATTTTCATTAGCCCGACCAATGGGCCTCCCAACTAATTCAAATCATCCCAAAATTGGTCAATATCCTTCCAAAAGTTCACCATGACCCTATCTATGACACATATTATTAGGTATCAAACCCCGAACACTTTTACGATCCACATCCAGAGGGATAGTCTGCCTCTCGAAAATATTATCTTTAAACCGCAAGAGTACCACAATCTCTAATTCTTTTCTTAAATGCTGACACATCATACATACATAATTACCCCATAGGAGATACTCCTGTAACATTCCCCACCAAGTAGCAAAACCTAAAAATCAATGGCTACCAACCATGCGATTTCTGTAGTACTAGTCAAGCATCCGCAATCAATACACAATGCATCTTCCACAAAAAATACCCTTCTCAGGCGATACAACAGCAGTGATAGAAATTTACTAAACATCTTATATTTCTCATGCTGCCTAGAACACATGATATTCTTTTCGAAACTGAACCACAACCTAGTTCATGCAATTCCAATTCCACACAACTCACTGCATCTACCATGCTAATATGCTAAAATATGAGAATCCCATTACCAACTCAGAGTAACGAATATGATACACACTACATCGACCAGAAACCTCCAGCTAAACTCAATTCAGTAGAAATTGCAACATGCAACCAAATTTTCATGCTTGGAGAAGACACCAACCGCAAGTCGTGGTAAAAAACATCGCAAACGCTTTGGAATCCATATGCACATAATCAAGCCAGCTGAATTGCATCCCTCTAAATCACCCAAATTACACAAACTAATAAACCCAACAGTATTACCACAAAAAGACTTATAAATCCCTATAATACTAAAGGAACTGATTGTCTCTATTACTATGCTAACCAAAGTCTCTACTAAATGGACCCAACTCCTTCAGATTACTCATGACCCGTCTTCACCGCACTGCCACTCTTCCCAAGTATACTATGGACCCCAATCAAAACTCACCCCAAGGATCCCAGTACGAAATCTCGTAGTCCTAAGACTCGTGAGCCACGTTGTTCCCTCTTATATGTCCGGTAGTATTTCCAACCCATGTACTTGTTCTGAAGAAGCCTTCTACGGATCTGAAGTTGTTTCTTCCATCTCCCAAACACTACCTCATAGAATTGATAATGATATAGAAATTCTCCAAGTATCTTTAGCAATCTAGCACAGTCATACAAAATCCGGAAATCCTTAGATACCACTTATTACATCTTGAATCCATTAACCTTCTTGAGAGTCACCCACTCAGTCTTAGTCCCAAATATATAGTCAATCATGCCGAACGATTAGTGCTCTATCACCACATGAATACTCCAAAAAGAAAACAACCGCTCGAATCCTTCCTTAGAATGCTACCTCCATAGAAGAGTATAAAACATGAGTCCTCCCACAACCTCCATATATCACCCAAGGTGAAATATAATACGCACTCAGTAAATTTCTTGCTCGAATCATCCTCGAAGTCATTACCCTAAAATTATATCTAATCACCAAACGTCCCTTAGTGTAAATTCATAACAACACATGACTAGGTTACCTAATTACCGATGGTACACTCTCCCACTTGGCTCTAAGCCACAATCACATAACCCAATAACCCATAATGATTGCTCATCTTGAACTGCCATGTTCACAAACTGTTACTATACTTAATTTCTCATAAGCTCATGTTGCGCTAACCATAATGCATCCCAATAACGAACCCATATCGTAGCGCACACACTCCACTAGATAGAAGGTAAAACACTTCATAGGTACCTCATAAGAAATCATGCAACCCCTAACTTCCTCACATGAGATAGCCCACTATGTGACCTCATATCAACATCTTTTTATGACCTGACATGGTATAACGCTATGTAATCAATGACTTTCCCCGATTTCACACTCGTCCACCAGCTGCAAAAATATATTTCATTCAACAATGAACAACTGGTAGACCCTTCAACACATCCCAATTCAAGATGGTACTGCATATCAAGATGATAATCAAGCATTCACAATCCCTTAGTAGCTCAAGCAAACCCTTCTCATCAAATTCGAACCCTCAAAATCTAAGAAGCTGCTACAAATATGAAATGCCCTCAATGGTCTATAATGAACTCATAGCATCAACATCCTCAAAATTCGTGGCAATTCTAGCACAAAATCCACAAAGATATTCTCTCTCTTCCACACCGGTATAACCATCTTTTAAAGTAACCACTCGGTCCCGGATGATCATTCTCGACCTTCTGACAATCACACATCATGAGACATGCCTAATAATGCTGCCTCGAATTATGATACCTCTATGTAACACCTAGACGAATAGAATATCACAACTAAGTCCTCCTCACGGATCATCTCCCTCTAATCATCAACACTAGGAATGCAAATTTGACCCAAAAGTCATAACATATCATCCATACAAAGAACCACCTCCTTAGAACATCCTAACACACTGTGTCCCTAAGGTCGAGCAGATAGAAACCATTATAATCGATCCTTAATGTGCTCAAACAAGGATGACTACACAAAAACACTAGTGAGGACTCTACTAAGCTCACAAATACCCAATCTTGCAACTATATCAACCAAAGCCTGAACATCCATAGTCCAATACCTCATCTCCACAGAAATAAATTCCAAACTCCAAATCGCGAACTGGATAATCCTCCTTATAGGGCTGCGACTGCCGTAAGCATAAGCGATCACCATACCATTTTGCACCAACACCGCATTATGACCAACGCTCAAAATATCACAATACATTGTATATGGCCCTAAACAAACGGGAAACACCAACACTAGGGCTACAATAAATGACAACTTATCTACAAGGCGATAATAGCAGTAAGACCTCATCACGAGGGGGAAAAAATCCCACACTACATCTGTATGATCATCACAACTCGCTGGTGCCCAAATGATATCGAGGACTCAATATCGCATATGGATGATTGGGAACGAATCGAAGATATATGCTGTAATTCGAGATAAAGTCGCACGATAAGGAATCAAGAAAGGAAGTTTTAACCATGTAGCCTCTCAAAGATAAATACATACATCTCTGTATCGATCCGAAAGACTCTATTAGACCTGCTCAAGGCTCGTGAGACCTATGCAACCTAGAGCACTGATACAAACTTATCACGATCCAAAATCTCACTTGAGCTGTGGTAGAGCATAACACTGCTTACTAGGCAAGCCAACAACCATTATGCATAAATAAAATTCAATAAGTAAATCCAAGGTTTGAGTAAAATACAATATTGTTCGAAAGACTAAACAGTAATAACATAAAAATAAGAAAAGAGAATTCAACGCTGGCGAACAGAACAACAGTGCTAGCTCGAAATTTCCAAGCTAACCCCCAGACCTGGCTCACTGGCTACTACTATGATCAGCAACACCTGGATCTGCACACGAAGTGCAGAGTGTAGTATAAGTACAACCGACCCCATTTACTTAATAAGTAGCAAATCTAACATCAGGATGAAAGTAATGATGAACTTGGCAAGGTCTGATGCTCACTTTCCGCAACCAACAATCACTACAGCAGAACAATGACATATAGGAACAAATAACTCAAATAATAACTGGCTCAACTCTGACATATTAAGACGATAAATTGGCATGCTTTTCAGATATAACGGTCAAGGCATTAACCCTTCCACCAAATTCATTTAGATAGGAATTTAACAAGATAAAACTTTAATATCAAGCTCTAAACATCAAGTAGAGACATCAAATACCAATTAGCAAGAGGAATAATACAACTCGATGCCTGCATATTAGATATAGATGCCAAATCAACAAAGAATCACAGTTTAAATATCAACTATACGTAAACTCAGCACATTTACAGTGCTTGGCACAAAGTATCCCTCAATCATACTCTCATCACTCTCACGGTACCTGGCAACATGACCTCCCCCCCCCCCACACACACACGCACTGAGCATTGTACGAGTTCCCGACAAATGTTCCTTACCAAGAACATATATGAACTGTATGCCTACACCCACAAGTTATTACCTAACTCCAAAGGGGGTGGTCGTAGCCCAAGTGCTAATCGTATCTAAGTCAACGATAAATAAAAATTAGCCCAATATGGGGCGTGGCGTATGCGTCACCCTACTATGAATACAATTCAGCCCAACGTGGACCTGGCGTACTCGTCACCTCACAATTGATAGCAACATGACTCTATAGACCAAGATCAGTCATCAATCTGCTCAAGTCTCCTTATGCAACATCTCACAAAAATAAAATTCAATATACCGTACGGAATATACCGACGTTATCACGATCCCAATCTCCTCCGTAGGATGTTGTCACGACCCAAAATCCATAAAGGTCATGATGGTGCCAGATACCACTGTCAGGCAAGCCAACAATAAATACTTAATTAGGTTCTCATTTTGTTACTATTGAAATCATATTTTCCTTCAATTTAAATAGTAAAGAATGGGGATTTACAGAGTAAATAATAATACTTTTAACAAATTCCATACCGAACAACCCATAATCATCCCAAAATCTGGTGTCACAAGTGCATGAGCATTTACTAGGAATATAAAATAAAATACAACAGCTGCCCGGAATACAAATTGGACAGAAAAAATGTAAGTACTCTGAAGGAGGCTCTGCTGGCTGCGGATCTTAGTATAGAATGCAGCTCACCTATGTCCCCGCCATAACCGCGCCTCTGTGCCCACAAGGCCACCAAACATATATGCACCTGCACAAAATGTGCAGCAAGTGTAGTATGAGTACAACGCGTACCCAGTAAGTATCCCGCCTAACCTCGAAGAAGTAGTGACGAGGGGTCGACTTTGACACTTACTACGGGCTATAAAAGGATATCAATGATATAATTAAGTATGGATTATATAAAACGGTTGCAAGCTCAATATTTTGAAGTAAGTAAGCAGTTCTTTTATAATTAAGAAATCTCCAAATTTATTTCCCATAATTTAACAATTTATCTCAGGCCAAGGAGGCAATATTATTTATTGTAAATTCCAAAGCAATTAATTCAATCATGCGCAAGTCATGTCGAGGTGGTACGGCCCGCTCCAACATAAGTATTTAAACTGTGTACTGCCGAGGGTCGAATGACGCGAACCATAGATGCATCTATTTAATCTGCCGAGGCGTTTGGCCCGCTCCACAAAATATAAACACATTCAACAGTCAATCAAGAATTCTTTAAGGTGCAATTATCCAAGAAATTGTCAATTCTCATTTAGCGGTCAAGAAAAACGAAGTTTAACCTTTTACAAAATTCATTTACCAAGTTCAATATGATTTAAGAAATTTAAATTAACAATGAGGTTGCAAATATCGCAAGTGTAGCATGATTTGGGTCCTAGACTACCCGGACTTTGCATAATAGTAGCTATGCACGGACTCTCGTCCCCTCGTGCGTATGTAGCCCCCATTATTTCACTCTTACAAGGTTATAAAGGAGACTTACCTCGCTCCGAATTTCCATCACCGGCTCCCAAGCCCTTCCAATAACTCAAACCGATGCCCAATGCTCCAAAACTAGATATAAACTTGCAAATCCATAAATATACACTCTAATACTTATTATAATCCAATTTATAACGATTCCTAACTCCGCTTGAAAAGTCGATAAAATCACCCTCGGGCCCACGTGCCCGGATTTCGAAAATTTTCGAAGATAAACCTTACCCATATCACCACAAACTCAAATATATAATTTATTCCAAGTTACACATCCAATTTCGTGGTCAAAATCAAAAAATAAAATTTCTAGGTTTTCTACCAAAACTCCACAATTTATACCAATTTCCATGAATATATCCTTATACAAATCATATATTTAACTTGCAATAGGTGGGAATCATTTACCTTGTGTTTCTTGATGAAAATCCATCCTTGAAGCTCTCCAAAATTTCCTCAACCAAGTGGAAAATGAGAGAAGAAGAGCCTCAGTGACCTCTCACACCTACGGTCCCTTGACCGCTTTTGCGGTTCCGCAGCTGCAGCCAAATTACCACTTCTGCGGTCCTCCTTCATGCGGCTCCACGTGCGCAGGTGCGGTCCCGCTTCTGTGGAACTCGACCGCATCTGCTGTCCCAACCTAAGCCGCTTCTGCGACCCTCACAACCGCTTCTGCAGCTCTGCACCTGCGGCCCTAACCTCGCAGGTGCGGTTACACCAGAAGACATCAGCCTCACCACCTTCATAAGGCCAAATTCAATCCATTAACCCTCCGAAATCTACCCGAGGCCCTCGGGACCTCAACCAAATATACCAACACGTTCCAAAATACATTATGAACGTAGTCGAGGCCTCAAATCATGCCCAATAACATTGAAAGTATGAATCACCCTCCAATTCAAACTTAATGAACTTTGAAATTCAAAACTTCTAAAATTGATGCCGAAAACTATAAAATCACGTCCGATTGACCTCACATTTTGCATACAAGTCATAATTGACATTATGGACCTACTCCAACTTCCAAAATCGGAATACGACCCCGATATCAAAAAGTCCACTACCGGTCAAACTTCTCAAAATTATCCAAATTTCCAACTTTCGCACAAATGACCCCAAAATGACCTACGGACCTCCAAATCCAAATCCGGACGCGCTCCTAAGAGCGGAATCATCATACAGATCTATTCCCATACTCGGAATCCGAAACAGACATCGATATCATTGAAATTCACTTCAACTCAAATTTATAAAATTCTTCCAAAATGCCAACTTCCACAATATGCGCCGAAACGCTCCCGGGTGATCCAAACACCGATCCGGATATACGCCCAAGTCCAAAATCACCACAAAAACCTGTTGGAACTTCAAATCCTGATTCTGAGGTCGTTTACTTAAAAATTACACTTTAGTCAATTCCTCCTACTTAAAGCTTCCGATATTAGAATTTTCTTTCCAAATCAACTCCGAACTTCCCGAAATTCAATTTCGACCACGCGCACAAGTCATAATACCTGAGGTGAAGCTACTCAAGGCCTCAAACGATGCACTGCAGCTCAAAACGACCGGTCAGGCCGTTACATATGTCGTGATGGCACCAAGTCTTTAAGAGTAGGTAAGCCTAACATACAAGAAGGAATAACATAAATAATAAAAGAACTACAATCTAAACCAAACGGCTATCATAATATAATTCCACAACATAGCTGACAATAACTCCCAAATTCTGGTGAGACTGAGTCATAAGCTCTACACGAATATACTTAACAATCCCTAATACATCAGTGTCTAAATAAAGAGTTAAAAGTAGAAAAAAGACAAGGATAGAGGGTGACTCTGAGGCTTGCGAACACCGGCTGGTAAGAAGTACTTGGATCTGCACAAAAAGATGTGTAGAAGCGTAGTATGAGTACACCACAATGGTACCCTGTAAGTATCAACCCTAACCTCGGTAGAGTAGTGACGAGGTCAAATCAAGACACATACTGGAATAAATAAAGAAGCTGAATAGGTATGGTACAGTACAATAACGGAAACCATGAAATGATACAACAAAGAAATACAGCAAGATAAGCTATACT
Organism: Nicotiana tabacum; assembly: GCF_000715075.1. Taxonomy (NCBI): domain Eukaryota; kingdom Viridiplantae; phylum Streptophyta; class Magnoliopsida; order Solanales; family Solanaceae; genus Nicotiana; species Nicotiana tabacum. The sequence goes on from NC_134098.1 coordinate 21,479,885, forward strand.
GAAATCAAGGCAATAAAGGCATCAACAGAGAAACACATAATAAGAACACCAAGGAAACAATGCAGACATACACAAGTGATGTAAATGAAAGATAACAACAAGAATCACGTCCGAGGTACCGCCTCGTATTCTCATTTCATAATTTCAATCACAATCTTCCCTTATATCACCGTGGGGGCCTTACATTTAGTTTTGAAAATTATTTTTCCTAAAATAGATACCCACATTTTAGCCTACCTTATCACACCGCGTGGCTTTAAGTAGTTCCCCTACTAGCAACACACGTATCAAGTACACTTTATATCACCGCATGCATATCAACCCCTATCCTTATACCACCACATGTGAATCAATATTACAACATATCACAAATCGCACCTCAAGTGCTCAATACCACAACTTGCCAATGAAGTCAACAATAACAATGTTTCAACAATAAATAGCCAATGGCTCAACCACAATATGTACAAGAGTGTCAACAATAGCAACCAAAAGTGAATAACTCAACAAGAATGGTATTTGTATAATTTTCAACTTTTCCTCAATGCGATCACGACTTTTACAACTTCAACACCAAAACTCAACAACAAGATATTCTAAGAAATAACAACTTCAAGTAAGCTAACTAAACAGTTAAATACTTAACAAGGTAATGTGAAAACAGTAAATTCAACTAAGCAGTAAGGGAAAATAACAAGTAAGAGATGAGACAAGTATTAACAATGTCAAGTGAAGCATCTAAGGATAGATTAACGATGATGAATATAACATGTTGTGACAATTCAATTAAAGGCATGAAAAGAATCGACATAGCTTAAATCAGTCAATTACCACATTTAGCTCCTGTACCCACTCGTCACCTTGAGTACACGGCTTTCATATACTACAATTAACACAAAACACACCAATCCTAAGGGGTGATTCCTTCACAAAAAGCTAGGCAAAAGACTTACCTCAAAACACGCTAACTCAATCCACTAGTAACCGTTTTCCTCAAATATCCAACTCTGAACGATTCGAATCTAGCCAAAATAACTTTATAACATATATACAAACCATGGGAAACTATTTTGAATAATAAAGTTGAAATCTTTAGAGAAAATAAAAAAGTCAACTAAAAAAGTGAACCGCCGAGCCCGCATCTCGGAACCCGATCAAACTTACAAAATCTGAACATCCATTCAATAACGAGTCCAACCATACTAAAATTACTCAATTCCGACCTCAAATCCTCAAAATATAGTTTATGAAGTTTTCACAAATTTTCCCAATTTTTCCAACTCAAAACACTAATTAAATGGTAAAAACAGTAATGGATTCATGTATAATAGCCAAATCCGAGTTAGAATCATTTAGCCCGATCAACCCCTTGAAAATCTATCTCAAAATCGCCCAAAAATCGAACTCTCTAACTCAAAGTATGGAAAACGAAATAAAATGCTCGACCTGCCCTTTTTATGCCCAATGATTTCGCTTATGAGAACCTACAGCCACATCTGCAGCTCCGCACCTGCGAAAATCCCATCACAGGTGCGGCTTCCACTTAAGACCAGGGAATATCGCATCTCCGAACTCTAAAGCGCATCTGCGCTTGTGCTTCTACAGATCCCAGTCGCTTTTGTGCGTCCTCTTTTGCGGAGAAACGACCGCACCTGCTGTCACAGCTTGCCAGCCCAACCCTCATTTTTGCGGCTTGATGGTCGCTTCTGCGGTACAGCACCTGCGGCCCAAAGTGCGCAGGTGCGATTGCACAAGACTCAGAAGTGGTTCAGCAATCAACCAAGTCCAAAATGGTCCTCAGATTCAATCTGAATCACACCCGGGGCCCCCGGGACCCTGTCCGAATATACCAACAAGTTTCATAACACATAGCGGACCTACTCGAGGCCTAAAATTACATCAATCATCACCGATTCTATGAATCGCAACCCAATTCAAACCTATTCAAATCATGAACATCAAACTTCCAAAACTAACGGCGATTCATACCAAACCAACTTAGATTGACCTCAAATTTTACACACTAGTCATAAATGACATAACCGGCCTATTCCTACTTTTGAAATCGGAATCCGACCCCTATATTAATAAAGTCAACTCCTGGTCAAACTTCTAAACCTCCCAAACCTTCAACTTTCTAACTTTCGCCAATTCAAGTAAAAACGACATACGGACCTCCAAATCAATATCCGAACACGTTTCTAAGTCCAAAATCACCATACGAAACTATCAGGACTGTCAAAACTCCATTCCAGAGTCGTCCACATAAAAATTAAACTCCGGTCAATCCTTTGAACTTAAGCATCCAACTTTGGGACTAAGTGTCCCATTTTACTTCAAAACTCACCCGAAACCAAAACCAACCACCCCGGCAAATCACATAACCACAATATAAATGGAGAGACAATAAATAAGGGAACGAGTCTAAAATACTCAAAACGATCGGCCGGGTTGTTACAACCTCCCCCTCTTAAAACAAATATTCATCCTCGAACGAGTATAGAGACATACCTGAAGTGATGAAATGATGAGGATACCGACCACACATATCATGCTAGGTCTCCCAAGTCGCCTCCTCGACTTGCTGGCCTCTCAACTGAACCTTTACTGAAGCAATACTCTTTGACCTCAACTTTCGGACCTGCCTGTCCAAGATGGCCATCGGCTCCGCAACATAAGAAAAATCCTTGTCCAATTGGAATGAGCTGAAATATAACACATAATACAGATCAACATGATACTTCTAGAGCATAGAAACATAGAATAACAGATGAAGTATAGATAGACTATGTGAACAACTAATTTTAAACTACGCCCAAATTCTATACTATTTTAGTGTAAATATTTCTTTTAGGTCTAATCTTGAAATTTTAATCTTTTATCTTTCTTTTAACATGATTTTTTTTTTGAAAAAAACAATTATTATTACAAAAAAAAAAAATCACCTACTTATAGAATATAGTTCATTTCTACTTGTAAAGAGAAAATAAAAATTTACAAAGAATACTTGGTTTATTTTAATTAGTATTTTAATAAGTAAGCTATGGCATTTTTAGTATTATTTAAATTATATGTAAATATTTATTTTCTTATATTTTTTTTTTCTTTTCTTGGTTTTAAAAAAGTTGGTGATCAATATTATTATTTTCATAACTTACCTTATCTTTCAAAATAAATGATAAAAATAAATAAATAAATAAATAAATAAATGAAGTTAAAATAGGTCAAATTAGATAAAGTTTTGTTTAACAAAACTTCCCCACTGACCATCTCACGTCCCATTCCCCTAACTCTCCCCACCTTTCACGTCTCACTAGCACACACACAATCACACACATTTATTTTAAACCATCTGCACATCTTTATCGTCACTACTAGACATATGCATATATATAGAGTAAAAGATTTAATCAAAAGGGGGGAGTCCAATATTTTAAGTAGGAGAATGAATCTAAAAAAAAAAGGGAAGAAAAGAAGAGGATCTAGCAACACCACAACTTTTTCATCTTCACAAATCAAAAACAAAAGCTTAACTCCTCTTCTCATATACACTGTGGGAGCTCCGTCATCTTCTCAGTTTCCCCGCTAACTCCATCGTTTCAGCTTTTCTTTTTCATCATCATCTCACCATTAGAACCAGCTCTTTCCCTACCACAAGAACCTGCTGAAATCAGCCTCAAAACAGTCCCAAATCCAGCCATTAGAGCCAACCAAAATCAGCTACTATTCACGTCAAAATGCAGCCAAAATAGCCCCGAAACACTACTGAAACACAGCAAAATTAGCTGCAAAAACCATTAAAAACAATTGCAGAAAAATCGATCCTTTTGGTAATTTAGTTCGGGGTAAAAACAGTCGAGTCGAGGTTCAAAGTTCGTTGAGGTCTTCGTTCGCGGTTCGAAATTTCAAAATGATTTGTTGCTGTACATTTGAACTTCTCTTATTAATATATTGGAAAGCTTATTCAAAGGTTTATCTTTTATCCTCTTATCTAATTTTATTTAAATATTGCTATGGCATTTTATATTTTAATATTATTGCATGATCATCTGAAATTCATGAATTAGGTTCTACTGCTTTGGTTTGTAGTTTCTCTTTTAGTCTTAAATAATATTAATAAAGAAAACAAATACATTATGGGGTGGACTTAGATGTAATCTGATTAGATAATGCAAATTAGTTTATTTGGTTCTAGCACTCCGTAAGGCAGTATTATTTTCATATCCGCTTATAGTTTGGGCTCTTATTGATTTTGACGCAACACTTAATAATTGGCCTAATAAACGAGAAAGGTCCAAGGTGCTTTATTTATGTTATTTTATTAAATGAATTTGATCATTCAAGTCTTGGTGTGAATGATCAAGTCGACCCATTTCTATTTTACTACCAACATTGTTTCACATAAATTCTTGAATAATTCAATAAATCGTACACTTCTCAGTAAAAACTTTCATAAATCATGACCTCCCCACAATCTCAAATTAGTTTCAGAGAATAACTCTAAATACACTAGAAAAAGTTTAGACGCACTTTCAATATTAGTCCATGTGTTCATGCTCGAACCTTGGGTTAATATGCTTAAATACTAAAAGGATCATGTGCGCATTCCGCGTCTTGGTACTTTTAAATTTACAATAATTATGTTTTAACTATGTGTACATTTTCGTACCTTGGTTTGACATCAAAAAAAAATAAATACCTTGTGTGCATACCGTATCTAGGTCAAAATAATTAATAAAAATATAATAAATAAATTAAGTGGTGCATACCGCATCTGGATCAGATCATGCACCATTGCTAATGACATATGGGGTGCAGACAACCAATTTTGTCAAGCCTTTTAGATTCTTGAACTTTTGGAGAAAGCATGCTACATTTATGGATGTGATGAGGTAGAATTGGGAAGTTGATTTCATAGGGGATCCGTTTTTTTTATGTTCAAGCAGAATATCAAGAGGGTGAAGGCAGCACTCTCAAAATGGAGTAGGGAAACATTTGGTGATATCTTCAAGCAATTGGCTATTTTGGAGGACATTGTTAGGGTGAAGGAGATGTTGTTTGAAGAAGAGCCTACAACTGAGAATAGGATTGTGCTTCAAAAGGCTCAATCTGAATTGAAGAAATACTTGAGTATTGAGGAGCAGTATTGGAAGCAAAAAGCTGGGATGACTTGGTTTGCTGAAGGAGATAGGAATACAAGTTTATTTCACAATCATGTCAATTGCAAAAGAAAGAAATTGCAACTAAAGAGGATCAAAAGTGGCAGTGGGGTATGGATTGAAGACCAGGAGAAATTGGCTACAGCTGCAGTGGACTTCTATCAAAAACAGTTCACAAATGAAGGTGATGCTTCTGAATTTTCCTTGCTCAATAATGTACCTTCAATGGTCACTATGGATCAGAATTTGGAACTTAGCATATTGCCAACAACTGAAGAAGTAAGGGCAACAGTTTTTGAGCTTAGTGGGGAGAGTGCTAGTAGTCCTAATGGATTCACTGGCCTGTTTTATCAAACATGCTGGGATGTTATTGGTCCTGATATACACAACATGGTGCTACACTTCTATGGAGGAGCTGCATTGCCTAAATCCATCACTCACACCAATCTAGTGTTGCTATCAAAGAAACTTAGAGTAGAGACCTTCTCTGACTTAAGACCTATTAGTTTGAGCAACTTCATTAACATGGTCTTGTCTAGGGTGTTACATAACAGATTGGAGAGTTTTTTTCCATCTCTAATAACTCTTAATCAATCCGGATTTGTAAAGGGTAGGAGTATATTTGAGAACATCTTATTGACTCAAGAAATTATCAATGACATAAGGTTAAGGGGAAAGCCAACTAATGTGGTGATCAAGCTTGATATGGCCAAGGCCTATGATAGGGTTTCATGGAAGTACTTATTGCATGTGCTAAGAAAGATGGGATTTTCTGAACACTTCATCAATATGGTGTGGAACTTGATGTCAAATAACTGGTATTCAGTATTGTTGAATGGGCAGTCCTCAGGGTTCTTTAAGTATACAAGGGGTGTGAAGCAAGGGGATCCCCTATCTCCAGCATTGTTCATTCTGTCAGCTGAGGTACTTTCCAGGTCTTTGAATAAGCTCTTTGAAGACAAGTCATTTGTGGGATTTGGAATGCCTAAGTGGTCTGATCCTTTAAACCACTTGGCATATGCTGATGATACGATAATCTTTGCATCTGCTCATCCTCCCTCTTTGAGCAAGATTATGGCAGTGTTGGGGAACTATGAGAAGATATCAGGTCAGATGATCAACAAAGATAAGAGTTCATACTACATGCATTCAAAGGTTGCTAATGGATTGTTTCAGGCAGTTGGAGTTATTATAGGATTTGCAAGAGGTAAATTCCCCTTCATATATCTAGGGTGTCCTATCTTTTTACACTATAAGGAGGAAGGACTATTATGAGGATCTTATCAAGAAGGTGAAGACTAAATTGCATTCATGGAAAGGAAAGTTGTTGTCATTTGGAGGAAAGGCAACACTCACCTCTAGTGTGTTGCAAAGTATGCAAATTCACATGTTATCTATCCTTGATCCACCAAATAGCATCCTGGGCATTTACATAAGACTTTTGCTAGGTTCTTTTGGAGCACAAAGGAAGAAGGTAGAAGTAGACACTGGGCTTCATGGTAAAATCTTTGCCTTCCTAAAGAGGAAGGGGGCCTAGGTTTTAGGTCCTTACATGATGTCTCAAGGGTACTGTTTGCTAAACTATGGTGGAGGTTTAGGACACAAAATCTTTGTGGTCTAATTTTATGTGGAATAAGTATTGCAAGAAGGAGCTACCAACAATGGTGCATTTTAGGGGAGGGTCTCATGTTTGGAGACAAATGCTGAATGCTAGGGGAAAAGTAGAACATGAGATCGTCTGGGAATTGAAGAGTGGAACAACTAATATTTGGCATGAAAATTGGATTGGATTGGGTGCACTTTATCACATATTACCTGAAGACTTTCCAATCAATGAAGATCTTCAGGGGGTGGCAGAACTGCGGTAAGGGGAAGTATGGGATGATCGGCTGCTAGATCAAACTATCAATGAGGAAATTGCAGAACATATAAGGCTAAATGTGCATTATGAAGGCAGTGAGGGATATTGGTATAGGCCATACTGGATGACAACTCCTTCAGGCAAGTTCAGTGTTAGCAGTGCTTGGCATATATTAAGGCATAGGGCTGATCCTAATCAGGAATTCAAGTTAATTTGGATTAAAGGTTTTCCATTGAAGATATCCTTCTTCTTGTGGAGATTGTGGAGGCAGAAAATAGCCACCGATGACATGTGGAAGAGGCAAGGGCAAATGGTGATGTCTAGGTGTTGGTGTTGTCAGCAGTCCCAAGAGGAATCCATTGAGCATATATTTGTCACAAGTCCTACTGCCTCTAAGGTATGGAACTTGTTCATGGGGGCTGCTAGAATTTCGGTGCAATTGATTCAATTGAAGCAGATTATAAGGCATTGGTGGTATGCTCAGTGTTGTCAAAAATTAAAGCCACTATTTCAAGCAGTACCAGCTATCATCACTTGGGAGCTTTAGAAGAGAAGAAATGCAGGTAAAAATGGTGGTTCAGTGTCCACAAATAGGGTGATTCATGAGATAAATAGGACATTGCATCAACTGGCAAGGGTGAGGTATGCTTGGATCCCTAATATTCCATTGTTATGGCCAGGCATGATTCAATACTTTGAAGGATATAAACCTATATTGATCACTACAAGAGTAACATGGCAGCTTCCTTTTCATGGTTGGTACAAATGTAATACCGATGGAGCTTCAAAGGGCAATCCTGGACCTAGCTCCCTAAGGTTTTGTGTAAGGGATGATGAAGGTGATGTGGTGTATGATAGGGCAGTAGACCTTGGAGTGACAACTAATGTGGTAGCTGAAGCTAAGGCTATTCTTCAAGTGTTGGAATACTGTGTGGAACATGATTTTCACCCTCTCATATTGGAGACTGATTCATTGGTGATGAAGAAGGTGATAGAAGGGGAATGGGATCCTCCTTGGGTAATTGCACAGGATGTGAAGAAAATTATAGAGATGAAGGACAACTTCAATATGATCTTTCAACATGTGTTCAGAGAAGGCAACTCAGTGGCAGATTTTATAGCTAACATTGTATTCTCTTTTGCAGGTACATCTGAGTTTCATTCATTCTCTGAACTGCCTAGTGTAGGGAGGAGGTTGATCAGTCTAGACAAATCTCAATCACCTAACCTTAGAGTTAGGATAGCAAAGAGAAGAACCCCAGACTGATGGCTTCACAAGTTTGGACTCTACACAAACCTGTATGTTTATTTGTCTCATTCAGTATGCTATTAAGGTACTTTGCAATGGTATTAGCATGGTCCCATGCTCATTCTGGGGTTGCTTTGATAGTGTACAGAAAAAATGCGATAAGAAGGTGTGGGATGGTACAATTTATCCTACTTCTGATATGTCCAAATGCTAAGGAAAATGATGAATCCATCATATAATATTTTTGGAGATTGTTGAATCATTTCTCAGTGGTATTAGCATGCTTTCATGCTCAATATGAGGATGGTTTAGCAATATTTAGAATGATGTCTACATTAAAGGTTCTAGTAGGGAAGGATCTAAGCTTACAAGATCACAAAAAGGCACAATTTCAATGCCTGGCTTTTGCCTTGCAAAACCGGCCTAATGCCAGCTCATGCCTGGCTTCTGCCTTGCAAAGCCTGGCTAAAGCCAGCTCATGCTTGGCTTTTGCCTTGCAAAGGCTGCCTAAAGCCAGCTCAAGCATGGCTTTTGCCCTACAAAGCATGCCTAAAGCCAGCTCAAGCCTGGCTTTTGCCTTGCAAAGCCTGCCTAAAGCCAGCTCATGCCTGGCTTTTGCTTTGCAAAGCCTGCCTAAAGCCAGGCTCATCTTCTACCCATTAATTTTGATGAGTGAGCACGTGATTAATACTTGGACAAAATCAGTCCACTGCACATGGAGATCATATAGTAGCTACACTTGGAAGACTATGCTGGCTTCAACTCTGTGGTGGAGATGTTTGGAATTCATTTTAGCCTATGGACATTATACCCTAGAGCCTGGTGAGAGCTTGATAGGTGCTGCTTGGTATTTGCCAGTGACAATTGGATTCACATACACTAATAGGAGAAGGAAACATTCAACTTATCATGTTGTAATAGCTAGTTCATTAGATTTTTAGCTTTTCTATCTTCTTAATAGCTAGTAGCTTCATGCAACTTTTATTTTGGTGTGGCCATCTTGTCAACTTTGGACCCATTTTGGAATTTTATTTATATATTAGCCACTAGGCAAGTGCTGGCGAGTGACATAGTTACTTAAAAAAAATCAATTCCATGTGGTGACTCTAAATAATAAATTATCCCTTTTCAAAACGTCACTTCAATTAGAAAAACTCTTCTCACTCAACCTCGTAATTCAATTGTGTGGAAAAAAGAGGTGTGACAGACTAGGTGGCAATGCAAGCTTGTAGGCCACCTCACCAATCCTCTCAAGAATCTCAAAAGGTCTGATATACCTAGGGCTCAATTTTCCCTTCTTCCTGAACCTCATCACACCCTTCACGGGCAAAACTCGGAGCAAGACTCGCTTTCCGACCATGAATCCAACATCACGAACCTTCCAATACGTATAACTCTTCTATGTAGATTGGGTTGTATGAAGATGATCCTGGATCATCTTGACCTTCTCCAAGGCATCTCGAACCAAATGGGTGCCTAATAACTTAGCCTCTCCCGGCTCAAACCAACCAACTAGAAAACGAGTCTGTCTCCCATATAGGGCCTCATAAGGAGCCATCTGAATGCTCGATTGGTAGCTGTTGTTGTAGGAAAACTACGTAAGTGGCAAGAACAGATCACAAGAACCCCTGAACTCCATAACACAGGCATGAAGCATATCTTCCAATATTTTAATGGTGCGTTGTCCGTCTATCTGGGGTTGTAATGTTGTACTCAACTCAACCCATGTGCCTAACTCATTTTGTACTGCTCTCTAGAAGCGCGATGTAAATGGCATGTCCCGGTCAGAGATAATGGATACCAGCATGCCATGAAATCGGATATTCTCGCAGATATAGACCTCAGCCAGTTGCTCTGAAGAATAGGTAGTCACAACCAGAACAAAATAAGCCGAATTGGTCAACCTATCCACAATCACCCATACAACGTCAAATTTCTTATGAGTCCGTGGGAGCCCAACAACGAAGTCCATGTTAACTCACTCCCATTTCCACTAGGGAATCTCATGTCTTTGAAGCAAACCACCTGACCTCTGGTGCTCATACTTTAACTGCTGACAATTTAGTCACCGAGCTACATACTCCACTATGTGTTTCTTCATTCTCCTCACCAATAGTGCTGCCTCAAATCCTGATACATCTTAGCGGCACCTGGATGAATGAAGTATCACAAACTGTGGGCATCCTGAAGAATCAACTCACGTAAGCCATCCACATTGGGCATAGATAATCGGCCCTGCATCCGCAACAAACCGTCATCTCTAGTGGAAACCTCCTTGGCATCGTCGTGCTTCATCGTGTCCTTAAGGACAAGCAAATAGGGGCCGTCATGCTGACGCTCTATGATGCAATCATATAAAGAAGACCGAGAAACCATGCAAGACAGAACCCAACTAGGTTCCGAAACATCCAATCTAACAAACTGTTAGCCACGTGAACATCCAATGCTAATGGCCTCTCCGCTGCTGGTAGATATGCTAAACTGCCCAAGCTCTCCGCCTTTCGACTCTAGGAATTGGCCACCACATTGGCCTTTCGAGGATAATATAGAATGGTGATTTCATAGTCATTAAGCAACTCTAACCATCTCCGCTGCCACAAGTTAAGATCCTTCTATTTGAACAGATGCTAGAGACTTCGGTGGTCGGTATAGACCTTATAGGGGACACCATACAAATAATGCCGCAAAATCTTCAAGGCATGAACAATAGCTGCTAATTCCATGTCGTGGAAAGGATAATTCTTCGCATGAACCTTCAACTATCTAGACGCGTAAGAAATCACCTTACCGTCTTGTATCTACACCATGTCAACGCCAACACGGATCGCATCACAGTACATAGTGTAAGACCCTGAATTCGTAGGCAACCCCAACACTGGGCTGTAGTCAAGGCAATCTTGAGCTTTTGAAAGCTCTTCTCACACTCCTCGGACCATTTGAAAGGAGCACCCTTCTGGGTCAATATGGTCATAGGTGCAGCAATATATGATAAACCCTTTACGAAATGATGGTAATACCCGGCCAACTCTGCCAAAGAAACTCCGAATCTCAGTAGCTGAAGACGGTCTGGGCCAACTCTGCACTGCTTCAATCTTCTTCGGATCTACCTTCATCCCCTCGCTCGACACCACATGACCCAAAAAGCCACCGAATCAAGCTAGAATTCATACTTCAAAAATTTTGCATACAACTTCTTTTCCCTCAAGGTCTGGAGCACAATCCTCAAATGCTGCTCATGATCCTCGCAGCTGCGGGAGTACACCAAGATGTCGTCAATAAACACAATGATGAATGGATCCAGATAGGGCTGGAATATACTATTCATCAGGTACATGAAAGTTGCTGGGGCGTTGGTCAGCCCAAATGACATCACAAAGAACTCGTAGTGACCATACTGTGTCCTAAAAGCGGTCTTCGAGATATCCAGATCCTGAATCTTCAGCTGATGATAACCTGACCACAAATCAATCTTTGAGAACACCATGGTCTCTTTAGCTGATCAAATAAGTCATCAATGCATGGCAATGGATACTTGTTCTTCACTGTAACCTTGTTCAACTGCCGGTAATCAATACACATATGCATAGAACCATTCTTTTTCTTCACAAACAACACTTGTGCCCCCCCAGGTGACACACTAGGCCGAATGAAACACTTATCAAGAAACTCTTGCAACTGCTCCATTAACTCCTCAACTCCACTAGTGCCATATGATATGGTGGAATAGAAATAGGATGGGTGCCCAAAATCGATATCCCTATCGGGTGGCATGCCTAGAAGATCTGCCGGAAATATATTTGGATAGTCTCTCAACACCGGAACTGACTCAACAGTAGGAGTATCAACATTGATATCTCTCACAAAGGCTAGGTATGCATCACACCCCTTCTCAACCATCTGTTGTGCCTTAAGGAATGACACAAACCTACTAGGAACATAATCTAATGTACCTCTCCAATCCAACTGCGGTAAACTTGTCATAGCCAAAGTAACCATCTGGGCGTGACAATCAAGAATAGCATGATAGGGAGAAAACCAGTTCATCCCCAAGATAACATCGAAGTCTACCATACTGAGCAATAATAGATCAACTCTGGTCTCAAAACCACCAATAACAACTAAACACGACCGATACACACGATGAACAATAATAGAATCTCCCACAGGCGTGGACACATAAATAGGAGAACTCAAAAAATCACCATACTCAAACAAGCTCTCGGATTGACTGCTGAAAGCACCCCGTGCAGGAGGTGCACTAGACAGTGGCGGTGCATACTGGGCAACCTGAGACCTGGTGTTGCACCCTATTTTGCACTAGTCAAAATAAGATTCAACTTGTGGTTTCTCTGTTGTTGTTGAAAGAGAGTCGTCACCTAATATTTAAAGGTATACTAAGGTACCTATTTAATTACTATGTCATATTCTTTATTAGTCTGATAACCTATGAGATTATAGGTAAGGGTTCTTGTTCTTCTAAGGGAAAGGTGTTATGCATCCCTTAAAATCTACCTGAGGTAGCTCCATAGGACTTAGACTAGATTTGGAATCAATTATTTATACTATGCCTTAACTAGTGTTCTAAAAATATGGCTTACCGTATATTAGGACATAATTCTTACAAAGGGAAAGGGTATGAATTTATAGAGGAAAATAATGTTAGTGCATGTATACTTGAAAGGTGCTTTTGAAAGAGATATAGGATGTTTGTATTTAAGAAAGTATGTGAAAAGGAGAACTAAATTAAAACATTTGTTTCTATGATATTGAGGTGCATATTGTCCTAATGAGATGAAGGTACTATGCGAGTAAGTCTAAGATGTACCTTGATTTTTAAATTTGAAGAAAAACCATTTTGGAAATCCTTTTGGAGCGACAACACTTCATTTTTTAGAAATAATTTAATTTCCTTTTTGAAGATAAAGCTTGTGTTTCGAATCTAATTTTTACTTTTTGAAAGTGGAGCTACTGTCTTTTACTAAGCTTTTGGGCTTCAAAATCCTTTAACAAAAAAGGTGAGCGAAGAAATAGTAATGTTATAAACAATTTATAATTAGCGAACGAGGGATTAGTTACTAACTAATTCTTCTTTTAATCCTATGTTATTTAAGGTTTGGCTATGTTTTATATGACTTAAGATATAAAGTAAAGCATTCAATCCAATATATAATCGTTGTATACATGTGAGATGAAATAACAACCAGAACGCAGCAAAATGCGATAAGGCAGTAAAACTAAGGCAATGAAGCAGTAATTAATAAAGGAGTTAAAGGAGAAGATTGGACTCAGGTATTTGGGCATCAAAGGGGCAGGCCCAGCAGTAATAGAGATGGCGACAACTGGCTCCAAATTTTAAAAAAAATGGCAATACTGGACTTGGGCTTGAGTTCCTCAGGAACTCAGCAGGCCCAAACGAATGTACATGTTCAAAAAAATAAAGAGAAGATGATTAGATACATATTATGTATATTCCACCATGCATGAAACACATAAGTAAACAATTGAGCAAAATATAATGAACTATCACTACTCAAATACCATAAAAACTTATACTAATGTGGTGGTTATACATGACAAATAATTTACATTGAAAACTTTTCATTGTCATTAAACGCTAAACCAATGAGAATAACAAGTGTCAATGAATTAAGGGCTAAGAAGAGAGTTCCACTCAAGGTCGATGCCCCCTTTGAATCCCCCCGATACTTCAAAGTTCCCAAGGGTCTCAAGGCCTAAGTCAATGCTTGTGTCGGGGAGAGCAGCCCAACCTAGAGTAAAACTCTATTCCCAAATACCCCTAACCACTAACGACTCATTTTTCACCATGGGTCTAAGCGCCAATGAGGCTCTTTCAATGTAAAGCGACTACCATGATACCCCTACCCCAGAAGTATACTTTCTCTTGGCAGAATAACATAAGGGCACATAAGTAATTTTATTCTTATAACTACATTTCCAATACTAAATGACACACACATTAACAAGTCTGAAGGTCGGATTCCAAACACACATAGAGATAGAAGTACTTTTGATGTCACTGCCAAAAGAACCAAACACTTGAGATCCCATCTAAAAGAACACACAGTTCAGATGTGCAATAATATAAATGCCTCTATCTTAGCAGACTAATCTCATATTGGTTAGCCTAAGTCTTACTACTAGCACACACATAGGTTAATAATACTACTTAGAACTCTTTAAATAATCAACAAAGGTTCATACCTAAGTCATAGTTAACAGCCTCTACAGGTGTTATTAAAGATACCAGAACATAATCAGATCTCTTAGCATGACTACAGGCTTACAGGTTCATACATGGAATCCTAGAGGTGCTTAACAGGTTCACAGTTTATCAATCCTACTCCATTTGTAATTGATGGCAGAACCACATCTTCATGAGAATACTAATTTTCTATTGAAATAGGTAATCTATTATGTCCAAGCAGTAGCAATAAGAAATTCTCTTAGGATTTACAACTCGGATTCAGTTGCATGCTCAGATTAGCAGGAAGGAGAGGACAAGGTGCAATTTCAAAACAATGTACATGAATGTGAAATCATGAGGATAAACAAAGGTATATGTAGCATTTTTAATCCAACTACACATAGATACTTCAAATGAGGTTATAATCTTACATAGACAAGGAGAGTTTCACCTATTATAAGACCAAGTTAGCAATGCTATAAAGGGGATGAAAGATATGGAAGATATTGTACTCAGAATAAGTTTAACTAAGATTAATATCTAAACATGGAGCCAGTTATGCTCAGCTTGAAAACAACTCTCATTCAACTATAACAAACATAGATATAACCTACTTTCTATGAAAAGATGACTTGATCTTAACAAAATATATGCAGAAGAGTTACTGATATTCATAAAATTTCACCTTAATAAGACCATTTCATATAGATGCAACCAACAGTTAGATATGAACATAAGAATGTCATAGTAATAACTCATAAGCTGCTCTCTGAGTTAACAAACACTGATATAGAGAAGGAGAGCACTTAAACACTTAAACTTCTCATTCTTCAGTTAAATGGTGAAGGATTAAACTATGAGCTTTCAGGTTTATCCTAGTTAGAATTATCAAACAACAATCTCGACTACAAAACAACTGAATGTAGGAAACAATGTGTAGGGATATAGATCACAACAAAAATCATTAAGAGAAAATCTGAAACCTAGGCAAGCATGAGACGTCATTTGAGTAATGTTAAGTAAAACTTAATCATGTGGATTATTTGAGATCGGAATGAAAGTCATTAATGTCACATAACAGCTTAATCAGCACCAATTAGAGATATTCAAAGTATGATAAATGATCACAAATTAACAACACATTATCACGAATTGGAAATGATATTTATACACTAATGACAAACATCATAAACGAACACAATTGACAAAAGACAACAGCATGTTCATGATATTCAAGTAAGACAATCAAAAGAGAGGAAGGTGAGGGTGTACTGACCTTATCTAGGGCAACAGACCAAACATGGATTCCTTTTAATTGCCTAGGACCCAAATCTTCAAGCTTGAAGCAGTGAAACCACTCAGAAACAAAAAGAGAAAAATAGGAATCAGCTAGAAACCAAAGCTTCCTGTTAGGTCTGGTCTTGTTAGGTGAGAGCATTGAAGGCTCCTTTTACAGTGGCATTCAATGCTTCTAGGGTTCAACAGGATTCAAAATGATTGTGGAAGATGACGAGGAGCAGATGATTTGAGCAAGACTAGGAAAACTCTAAATAAACGGAGGCAGAAATTATGAAGCTTTACTTGAGCGAGGGGAGGACTTCCCGTTGACAGCAAAATCTACCGGATAAAGACCCAATGTATAGAGGTCTCTGCGATTGACCTATGGACCAAGAATAATGATAATTAATGCTGTGAGATGGCTATGCATGCCACCAATTTTGACAGAGCATAAAGGATTCTGATGATTTGACCTTGCACCGATTAGTCTAGTGTATCAAATTAGGATTTTAAAATCCAATCGGTGAGAAAAGTGAAATAAAGCCACAAACTTCACAGCCTAGGGACGAGGCAGTTTGATTCTGCCAGTTGGATTTGAGAACAAAACGAAAATGGTGCTTCGATTTTATTGCTCATGCTCTGGCATTTCAGATTCAAAGAGCAAACGGGAAACTCTGCGGGATTTTGGGATGGAGAAGTAGGGAAGGACGATTTTATTCAAGGATTTTACAACCTTGCACTGATTTGTGCAAGGTTCTTTCATTGATGTCCATGGATTGACATGAGAGAGGAGAAGATGAAAGGGCAAATGGTGGCGGCCGTTTGTTGTAAATGAGCTTGGGTTAGAGAGTAGGGGTTTGGCCGTCTCTGGGTTAAGAGTGAGACACAAAATCTGGGACATTGGATCTGTTGATCTACGACCCTGATAATTTTAGCAGTTAAGAGTTTTTAAAATATTAAAAAAAATGAAAATATGAGAGCCGTTAGATCTTTTATTTTCAACGGATGATATTAAATCGGATAGTAGGTTTAAAATTAAAGGAAAAATAAAGATAAAACGAGGGTCGTTGATCTGTAAGATGGATGACCCAGATTGATTATGTTTCTTTTGAGAGTGATAGATATGAGTGATATGGCGTGCTCTAATTAGTTCTCATGGAGTGGAAAGGATTTCCACCTTTGAATGGAGGGATCTTTTGGACTGGGTCAGATAACGATTGGGCCTATGTGTTGGGCTAAGTTTATTTTAAAATAGCCAATTTGTTTTTAATTGGAGATTTGCAATTGTAGCCTTTAGCGTCTTTTGACCCCCTTTCTAATTAAATTAAATAAGCTTGATAATTTTTAATAAAATGCAGTAAATTATAATCATTATATACATTACTAACTATTGTAATTAATAGTTTATAAATATTTCATTTTTTAGCATTAATTTAGAATTATTGACATAGTAGTCTAATTAACTAGAAATTAAGGAGTAATTCATAAAATTAATTATAAGGCATATGTTATGTATATAAAAGTTATTTTAATAATCCAAAAATAGTAAGTATATTTGTAATTACATAATACTAACACTAAGTGGTTAATTTCAAAGCTAATACTTAATTAGTTTTCATAAATAGGTGTTTATTGATAGAAGATACTTTTAAAATATTTATTGTAAATTATTAAGTATAAGTAAATTAATTTGAAAAGAGGGTCAAAATTGGTCGTCAACACCCGGGAGTAGCTGGAGTACCACTAGAACCTGGAAGTACTGAATGAACTGGACGACTCACATAGCCTCTACCATAATGGGCTACAACTGGGGCACGGGCACCACTATACCCGCCAGAATCTCGAGGTCTCTTGGCCTCCCTATTCTCTCTCTCCCAGCCCCGCATACCCTCCAATCTCTATGCGATCTCTACCACCTTCTGATATAGGGTATCTGTTTCCAACTCTAGAGCCATGGTTAATCTAATACCATAGTTCAGCCCCTCGATAAATCGACGGACTCGCTCTCTAACTGTGGAAACCGAGGCAAGTGCATGTCTGGACAACTGAGTGAATCTGACAGCATACTCTGACATAGTTATAGTACCCTGGCGCAGCTGCTCAAACTCTGCGCACCATACATCCCAAATGTTTTGGAGAATAAACTCTCCCAACAACATCTCTGAAAACTGAACCCATGTGAGTGAAGGTGCATCGGCTGGGCTACCCTCATAAGCCTGCCAACACTGAAACGCTGGAACTGATAGCTGGAATGTAGTAAAAGCAACCCCGCTCGTCTCCACAATACCCATGGTGCGGAGAATACAATGGCACTTCTCCAGAAAACCGCGTGCATCTTCTGTAGCTAGGCCACTGAAAGTAGGAGGGTGGTACTTTTTGTACCTCTCAAGTCTAAGCTCCTCCTCCTCATATGTTGTTGCCCTAACCATAGGCTGAACTGGAATAACCGGCTGCACTGGTATAACCTCAAGGACATTGTCAACATGGACTCACTTCTCTGGGTACAGGCCGCAGGAGACTGAGATCCTCCCCCATCCTAAGATGTGGCTGGTGCAAGTGGAATCAAACCCGCCTAAGCTAGAGTACCAAACATGCTCAAGAACTGTGTGAGGGTCTCCTGAAGTGCAGGGGTGGAAACAGGCACCTCACGTGCCTGGCCCCCAACTGGATCTATTGATGGCTCCTCTGTCGCAACTCGGGCAAGTGCTCTGGCTGCACCACGTGCCGCTCTTCGGCCTCTCGTGGCCCTAGTAGTGGCGTGGATGTCTGCTCGTCGAATCCAATGATGCATGTCCTTACTATCTGTGAGAGAATAGAAAGATAAAGATTGAGAATTTCGAAGTTAACAAATTTTCACGATAAGGAATCAAAGAAGTGAAGTTTCCTAACAGATCCATAGCTTCTCGAACAAATTTATAGACGTCTTTGTACCGATATGCACGACTCTACTAAACCTACTTATGACTCGTAACACCTATGAACCTAGAGCTCTAATACCAACTTGTCACGACCCCAATTTCCCTTTGTAGGATGTCGTGATGGCACCTAGTCTCAGTGACTAGGTAAGCCTAACATACATGAAGAAATAACAAAAATAGTAAAAGAACTGCAATCTAAACAAACCGGCTATCATAATATAATTCCACAACGCAACTGACAATAACGCCCAAAATCTGGTGAGACTGAGTCATAAGCTCTACATGAATATACTGAACCAATCCTTAATACATCACTGTCTAAATAAAGAGTAAACAATAGAAAAGAGACAAGGACAGAGGGTGACTCTGAGGCATGCGAATGCTGGCAGGTATACCTTGAAATCTCCGATCTAAAGCTTAACTAACAGATGCTTAGCCTGGTATGAAGTACCTAGATCTGCACAAAAAGAAGTGCAGAAGCGTAGTATGAGTACACCACAATAGTACCTAGTAAGTATCAAGCCTAACCTCGATAGAGGAGTGACGAGGACATGTCAAGACACCTACTGGAATAACTAATGAAGTTGAACAAGTATGGAACAGTACAATAAAGGAAACCAAGAAATGATACAATAAAGAAATACAACAATATAAGCTACACTTAAATTAAGGCAATAAAGGCATCAAGGGAGGAACACAAAATAAGAACACCAAGGAAATGATGTAGACAAACACATGTGATGTAAATGAAAGATAACCACAAGAATCACGTCTGAGGTACCGCCTCATATTCTAATTTCACAATTTCAATCATAATCTTCCCTGATATCACCGCGGGAGCTTACATTTAGTTTTGAAAATCATTTTACTCGAAATAGCTACCCGCATTTTAGCCCATCTCATCACACCGCGTGGCTTCAAGTAGTTCCTCTACTAGTAATACGTGTATCAAGACCACCTTATCTAACCGCATGCATATCAACCACAAGTGCCCAATACCACAACTTGCCAAAGAAGTCAACAATAATAATTTTTGCCCAATAAATAGCTCATGGCTCAACCACAATATGTACAAGAGTCTCAACAATAGCAGCCGAAAGTAAAAAATTCAACAAGAATGGTATTTCAATAATTTACAAGTTTGCCTCAATGTGATCACGACTTTTACAACTTCAACACCAAAAATCAACAATAATATATTCTAAGAAATAAAAACTTCAAGTAAGGTAACTCAACAGTTAAATATTTAACAAGGCAATAAGAAAATAGTAACTTCATCTAAGCATGTAAGGTCAAATAATAACTATGAGATTAGACATGTATTAACAATGTCAAGTGAAACGTATAAGGATAGATTAGCGATGATAAATATAACATGTTATGACCATTCAATTAAAGGCATGAAAAGAATCTACATAGCTTAAACCGGTCAATTACCACATTTAGCCTGTGTACCCATTCGTCACCTTGCGTACATAGTTTTCACATACCACAATTAACACAAACAACACCAATCCTTCGGGGTAATTCACCCACACAAAGTTAGGCAAGACACTAACCTCCAAACACGCTAACTCAATCCACTAGTAAGCCCCTTTCGCGAATATCCAATTCAGAACTGCTCGAATGTAGCCAAAATAACTTTATACCATAAATACAAACCATGGGAAACTATTCTGAGTAATAAAGTTGAAATCTTTAAAGAAAATAAAAAAGTTAACTCAAAAAGTCAACCCCGGGCTCGCGTCTCAGAACCCGACCAAACTTAAAAAATTCGAACACCCATTCAATAGCGAGTCCAACCATACTAAATTTACTCAATTCCGACCTCAAATATACCATCAAATCCTCAAAGTATAGTTTATGAAGTTTTCATAAGTATCCCCAGTTTTTCCAACTGAAAATACTAATTAGATGGTAAAAACGATAATGGATTCATGTATAATAGCTAAATCCGAGTTAGAATCACTTATCCCGATCAACTCCTTGAAAATCTCTCTCAAACTTGCCTAACAACCGAGCTCACTAACTCAAAATATGGATAATGAAATAAAACCCTTGATCTGCCCAGTGATTTCGCATATGCGGATTTACAGCCTTATCTGCGGTTCTGTAGCTACGGAAATTCCATCGAAGGTGCGTCTTCCACTTAAGCCCAAGGAATATTGCATCTGCGGACTCTAAAGTGCATCTGCGGATGCTAGCCACTTCTGCGTTGAAATGACCACACCTACGGTTATAGCTTGCCAGCCCACCCCTTGATTCTGCGGCTCGATGAACACTTCTGCAGTGCAGCACCTGCAGCCCAAAGTGCGAAGGTGCAATTGCACCATACTCAGCAGTGGTTCAGCAATAAACCAAGTCCAAAATGGTCCTTGGATTCAATCTGAATCACACCCGGGGGCCCCGGGACCCCGTCCGAATATACCAACAAGTTCCAAAACACATAGCGGACCTACTCGAGGCCGAAAATCACAAACACCGATTCTACAAATCGCAATCCAATTCAAACCTATTGAAACCATGAACATCCAACTTCCAAAGCTAACGTCGATTCATACAAAACCAACTCCGATTGACCTCAAATTTTGCTCACAAGTCATAAATGACACAACGGAAGTCATACGCCTCCAACTTTGGGACTAAGTGTCCCATTACACTCCTAAAATCCTCTGAAACCAAAACTAACCACCGCAAAAAAATACATAACCACAATATAAAATAGAGGAGGCAATAAATAGGGGAACGAGGCTAGAATACTCATAACGACCGGCCGGGTCGTTACACATGTGTCACAATTCAGCTCAAACATGTTTCATGCACAAGGACATCAAAAACATGTGAGATAACATATAAAAAGTGCACAAAGATAGAGATATAACACATGGATATAATATCATGATTGAAAAGTATGACTACAGCAAAGGTAAATTGCTCAACATAGCAAAAATAGTATTTTAGCCTAAACATGATTTCTAGCATGAAATAGCTCATGTAGTCATACAAATGGAGAAAATACGATATTAGCATAATATTAAAAAAGGCATATAATAGGCTAAGATCTACCTGGCACATGAATAACCACGGTACGCGCATATACACTTGTCACCTCTCATATACGACACCCCCAACACAAAGAAACTATCATAGCCAACAGAGAAATACACTCAATCCAAACTTAGGCAAGATACTTACCTTATCAGGGATAGTCTTCAACTTGGAATCGCATCAAAACCTTTGATATAGCCCTCCAATCGCACAAATAGAAGCCAAATATCATCCAAGGAAGTCAACAAAGCCATAGGAAGCGATCCCAATATATAAAGCTTCTATCTTTGAAAAAATTCTCAAAAGTCAATAAAAGTTAACCCTAGCTCACATACACGAAATCCGAAACCAATACCAAAATCCGATGATCCATAACATGTCGAGTCAAAATATATAATTAGTTTCCAAAATCGAGTCCAAATTGATACTCAAATCCCCAAAATACACTCTCTTAAAGTATAGTAAATAAATCACCAAATTGCACTTTAAAATTCAATATATTTGGTGTAGAAATCCATGGGAAATCAAGATATATAATCAAATATATGGTAGAAACACATACCCATGAGTTTGGAATGAATTCCTCTTCAAATATTGCTTCAATCAGAGTTCCCTAGCTCTAAAAATGGTGAAATGAGATTCTAAAAAAAACTGTCCAATATAAATGCTAATATGGTGGCTAAAAGCCCATTTCCCGTCGTTAAAAGTACCAAATCTGGTCGCTACAAGTGCGCACTAGAACCTGCTTGCACGATCCACTTTTTTAACTAAAAAGACTCTAACTCCCTCATACGAAATCGAAATTTCACGATTCTTGTTTTGATGAGTCCCAAATTATATACGAACCTAGCCGTTCAGTTGATACTCAATTACGAGCTCATTTGCTCAATGTGATACCAACTCACTCGTTAAAAATTTAACTCATGCTTCACTGTAAAAACCCGAACGAGACTTACTTGAATAAAACCAAGCATTCCAGGTCAATCCTATAAACTATTATCAAATTTTCGGAAGTCTTAAATTGGATTCCGATCTCTAGAACAAAAAATGAACATTTGGATCATTACATGCTTATGCTCAAAACAACACCAAAACACCAACTACGTTAAAAACACATATAAAACACATTTGAACACCTTGAGACCTTGTCCAATAATTCTTACATGTCTAAATAACGTATATGGACTTTTACAAAGGCTCACAATACCTATAGGAACATCACAACAATGAATTTGATGCTCAAATCAAATAGAATTTCTCTTAAGTTCTTAATTCTTCTTTCTTTAAAAAGAGTATCCAAGTCACACTTAGACACTTTGTATTACTTCCAATCTTTGAACACAAGTTTGATTCAACAGTGCAGGCCTATCCAAAGTCCCAGAACACTAATTGGAGTCCAATGATATCAAAGTGAACTCTTGGTCAAACGTATGAACTCTTGAGTTTTTTAAATTGTCAACTTTCGACAAATAGTGCAAAATCCTTCTAGAACCTCTAAAACCAAATCCCAACATATGCCCAAGTCAAAAATTATCATAAGAACTTATTGGAACCTTCAAAACTGATTCTGAGTCCGTTTACCCAAAAGTCAAACCTTGGTTAACTATTGCAAGTTAAAACATCAAAATAGGAATTAAGTGCTCCAAATTAATTCCAATCCTCGCAAAATCCATTCCAACCATGCAAATAATTATTAAACCACCAAAAACATCCATGGAAAGTCTCCAATTGGGAAATGAGGTTCTAGAGCTCATAACGACCAGCTGGATCATTACAAGTAACCTCATCCTTAAGCAATCGAGTGAATACTTTATCCTTGCACACTATCCACACAAGAAGTAATAAAGCTAAGTCATTCCAAATAATTTATGTATCAATAAAGTGTAGTGCGTCACACATCCACAAAATTCCTTTTTCCAAATCATCCTCGATGTCATCCTTCTCAAATCATAACCAATTCATAAGCGTACCTCAGTTCAAAAACTACTACAATAATGTTTATATGATCTGATCATATGGAGTCAACTACCCCACTTGACTTTAAGTGACAATCACATCATTTGCTAATCAACAATAACTTCTTTCCTTAACTACCATGATCTTACACTGTACCCAGCTGAATTTCTTATAAGCTCATGTAGTACTAATCAGAACACATTCCAAATTATCTGCCCAAATGCATACAGCATCCTTGTGACACTCATGCCACCTTCTTCATGCAATCCAAACTCTCTCATATCACAAACATTCTACTAGATAGAAGGAAAACTATTCATAGGACTCTCATAAGAAATCATATAATCTTAAACCTTCTTGCAGGAGATAACCCATCTGTTTAGCCTCAAATCCACATCTTTCTATGACCTTACCATGGTTACAACCACTAGGCAATCAATTGATCCTCCCGAGTATACACTCATCATTAAGACATAAGAATCCATTGCATTCCACTAATGAACAAATAAAAGATCTATCAACACATCCACAACTCAAGAGTGTATTGCACGTCAAGATGATAATCACGAATCCATATTCCCTTTTGCATCTTAAGAAAATCCTCTCCTCGTATCCAAACTATCTAAGTGCTATCCTCTGTTACATAATGCTCATATAACGCTACCTTGACATATGCGGAGCTATCAATCCCACTCATATGGATACTACTAGACATAGGAGCCCAAAATCACATGCTCACATAGCTGAATCTGCCAAGCCAACTGTGATCTGAACCTGGCAACAAGTCCTTTAGACTGACCCGTCCTCGTAACACTAAAAAATATCTCGCACCTTATCCACGACATCACAAGTTATCAGTGCACAACAGATATTTTGTACCCAATATCTCATACGAATGAACAGAAATGAATTGAAGTACACATCAAGGTGAAATAAAGTCACACGATAAGGGAACAAAAAAGGTATGTTTTCCTGGATGCCCTGTAGCTTCTCCTAGATAAGTATGGATGTCACCATACATATCTGCAATACTCCACTTGACATTTTCTCATGATCATAGCACCTATGAACCTACACCCGAAGAGCCACTTAGTCGTGATGGCACCTAACATAACCCGCTAGGTAAGCAAATCATCATATAACACAACTCGAAAAACAAATCATCAAATAAACAATAAATAAGCTTGCGCAAATTAGTACAACTATCCCAAGGATTGATAATATAAGTCATGAGCCAATAAGATTTAGATTTACAATGCCGGTATAAAGGAAGCACAACATCTGTTGGAATATACATTAATAGAAATACAAGTCCTAAGCTGCAACAGGAATATTGGAATCTTCAATGCTAGTTTTCATTATCCACAACTCAGCTCCAAGATCTACATGTAAGGTGTAGAAGTGTAGTATGAATGCAGCTGACCTCATATACTCAGTAAGTATCAAAATTAACCACAATGAATTAGTGACAAGGTTTAGTCTAAAAATAATCACTTTATATAACTTGTACAGCTCAATAGCAAATATAATATAAAGAAATATCAGTAGAAACAATCATAGAATAGCGAATATCAATAATAAGGTGAATAATTTGAGAGGAAACCAATCAGCATGCTTTTAAAATAACCAAATTAAAGCATGTACAACTGCACCAAATCCGCATATCAATATGAATTGCACCAAGAAGCTCTAACTCAAGTACTCTTACATGATCGCAAAGAGGCTATTTATAATAAAGGTCATTTTCTCAGCAATTTCCAAATAGCATTTATTCAGTGTCAATGCATGATAAACACTGAATGTTTTTACACTAGTTTAGGATGTCAATACATGCCCAAGGATCAACTTTTCATTATACCTCGGTACTCCTACATGTACCAACAAAGAGTCTCAGTGTCTCAATACAACCTTGAAAATCCATGCACTCATAATAAAATCCATGTTTGTAATACAAGTCACAATACCTCATCATAACCTGGTATAAGGTCAATATACACAATTCGTCCAATAATTCTCATGCATGTAGGAAATGCGCCATATAACATATCCAGATGTTATGCATGAAGATATGTAAATATGCATGAACATACAATCCCATCACATCATCCATGTGCTTTACACCATCCATGTGTCCAATACTAAGCACTACTACAAGTGCCTACGCTCATAGAGCCCAAAGTAACATGAGTAATCATCTAACTCCGGAGGGACAATCCATTTTCAAGCATTAACACAAGAACCCATCATCATGGTTCCTATCATGTCATATCAATTTCAATATCATAAAATCCATGCGGCAGAAGCCTCGTTCCATAACCATACCAATATCACACCTAACGCACAATAGAAACCTCGTGCCATAATCATATCTACTGCACGGAAAACCCACATTCCAAAATATCAATCCATATTGGGAAACCATATGCAGAGATGTATGCATATGAGTTAGAGATAATCTCTATGCATGATATACACGTGTATCTCATATGTGACTATAACTCCAACATGTAAATTCATCCTTCAAATAATTATTATGTTCAATTAAGCATCAAAAACCTAAACATGATGTCTAACATAAAATAAGGAACTCAAGCAGTTATACAAGAGTTTCAGGCATATCCCAAGAATAACAAGTACAGATGTATGATCATAATATAATGAGTGACTATGGCCAAACCAAGTATATCAATAAATCTCAAGAAGTGCTCATCGAACCCAAATAAGATGTCATAAGACAAAACATAATCAATAAGCATGAATAATTGCGCCACGTAGTCACACAAATAAACAAGAGCATGAGTAGAGAAGAATATACATACAATCAAGGCACAATGAAACCTAGAATCTACCTAGAACATGTTATAACCTCGGTAACTTCATATTTGATCGTCAACTCGCATATACGTTAACCCAAAATAATTGTTTTAGAAAGATATTCCTTGATGTCGGGGCTAAGCAAGATACTTACCTTATCTGACCTAGTTTTCAATCCAAAATTGCATTTTCCCCTTGTTCTTGACCTCTAATAGTCTAAAACTAGCCAAATATCATTCAGCGATATCAAATAATTCTAAAGTAAACGATCCCAATCAATAAAGCTTTAATCTTTGACGAATCCCAAAAAGTCAAAACGGGCCAATACCAAATTATGGTGACCCATTCCTCCATGAGACCAAATATGTGCGTAGATTACCATTTTTAATCCATTTGGATACTCAAAACTTAATCTGGGTGATTCTAGCTCTAGGTCTCAAAAACCCTAATTTCTCTTATTCAAATTCATGTTTTGATGTTAAATCTGGTGATAAATCCATGTGTAAGCTATAGATTTATGTTAGAATCACTTACCCAAAGCTTATAGGTTAAACCCTAGCCTCAAACCTCTCAAAATGAGCTCCAGAAGTAAGAAAATAAAATAAAAATCATAAAACTCGGCCTACAATAGCTCTAGAAAGTTGTTGTAAAAAATGTGCCCAAGTGCCCGTAAAATAGGGCTGCAGGCCGCAAAAATGGAATGTGAACTGTAGATCCGTCACATAATTACCCAACACTCAAGACTACGATGATACCCTTCAGTAAAATTGCAATTACTCCTTGTACAATTGTCGGGTGGACGACCGGTTTGGACCATCAGAAACTAGAATTAATGGGCTACAATCCCATTAAAGTGTCATCCCAAAATGATTTATTTATTGGGAGAAATGCTTATTTTAAGTTAAGCCATCTGTAGAAATGCTCGGTTTCAACAACTCAATTCTTCTAGAACTTGCTCCAAATACGCCGAAATTCACCTGAGCCCCTAAAAAATCCATCCAATCCTTGCCACAACTTCAAATACCCTATATATGCTTGTCGAAAGTTTCAAAACACCCATGGAACCGTCACAACAAATAATCGAGGATCAAATTGAATAGAATTTCTCTTAAGTTCTAAAATCTTCATTCTTCCAAACTTTGCATAAAAGTTCAATTCAATTATGTAGACCTCTCCAATATTTAGGAACACCAACCATAGCCCAATAACATCAAAGTCAATTCTTGGTCAAACTTACAAACTCTCAAGTTCTCCAAATTTGTCAACTTTCGACAAATAGTGTTGAATCCTTCTTGGAATATCCAAAGTATAATCCACAGATACGTACAATTCCAAATTATCATAAGAACATACCAGAACCATCAAAACTTGATTCCAAAACACTCTCGAACCTCTCGAAATAATAACCAACTATTTTCGCAAGTCATAAAACATCAAATAACATACTCGAGGTCTCAAACCACAAAATTAAAGGTTACAACTCAAAACGACCGATTGGATCATTACAAGCAAAACATCTCACCTCAAGTCTCCAATCAAGCTCCAAAGGTAGGCTCCCGAACACCAATAATATTGGGCTTAGTATCTAGATAAAAATATACAAAAGCATAGTATAAGTACACCAACACCGTACTTAATTGGTGATGAGGTTTTAGCAAAATATACTCATCTTAAATAACATGTGCAGTTCATAAATGTACACAATAACAAAAAGGAGGCATAAAAATACTAAGAAAAGCTATGCACAGTATGAACATGTAAATAACGATATAAGGATATGCAACAAGTAGAACTTATGTAAAATGCATCAACATGAGTCAATACTGTTTATGCATAATAAAGACTAAATTTTTACATCAAATCGATACTTTTCAAGTATCTAAATAACATGCACGCACACTACTGGTTTCGACATTTAGTGACTATAGATGGATAGATTCTAATCCACATATAACAACACGACCAATTTAACATGCTATAATCATGATAAAATCGCACAAAATAATCTTAACTTATAATAACCATAACAAAACTACAAACCAATCTAATTGTGCCATAATCACAATAAAGTGTGTATCTCATATGTAGATGAATATGCATATGTAAAATACACGACTATCAATAAAGTATGTAATCCTACATACATGCAATCTATCATGTTAAACGTGAAGCAATTCCTATAACATGATACTAACATAGAAAAGATGCTAAAAAAGCCACGCAATACGAAGAGATCACATATAGAATATAAAGCATGAACTACCTAAGATACTCCGATAAGAAAAGCACATGGTACCCGCGTATACGCTTTTCATCAAGCATATGCTTTATTCCTAAACTACCCCTGACAACAAAGTGTGCATTACGATCGCGATGTCATGATCCAAAACTCCCACCGTAACCGTGAGGGCATCTAACACCACTTGCTAGGCAAGCCATCAATCAATAAGCGAAAACAAACTTAAATAGCAACATCAAATGATCTCCACAATGGAAATAATGATAGTAAATAGTCGCAATACAAATAGACCATCCTACGACCTAGTAGCATTGAGTGCATGAGCTCTAAACAATAAGTAAATAGAAGGTCAGAATCGAGTACAATACTGACTGAAAGACTAAATTGTGTTAACAAAAATAAGGAGGGACTTCAAGGCCTATGAACAGAACAATAGCGCTACCTCGAGAATTCCCACTAATCCGGATCCGGCTCACGGGCAACTACAATGATCAGCAATACCTGTATTTGCACACGCAAAGTAGAGTGTAGTATGAGTACAACCGACACCATATACTCAATAGGTAATAAGCCTAACTTTGGCTGAAAGCAATGACGAGCTAAGCAAGGTCCGATGCTCACTTTCCATAGCTAACAATAATAATAGCAGTAGCATAATAGCATATGATAGAGAACAACTCAAATGATATTAGGCTCAACTCAACATAATAAGAGGAAAAATAGGCATGCTTTTCAGATATAACAATCAAGGCACCAACTTCCATAGAATTCACGTAGACATGTATTTAACAGGATAAAACTTTTATATCAAACTCTAATCCTCAAGTACAATTACCAAATGCCTACTACCGTGAAGGTTAATACAGCTCCACGCCTGCATGTTAGTCATACATGCCATATCAACACGAATTCACAGTTAAATAATCAAGTATAAAAACTCTCAGCATATTCATAGTGCATGGAACTATGCCCCTGAAATATAATCTAAGCACTCTCACGGTGCCTGGCTCAAAGCCCATGGACCCTCACGTACACACATACACATGCTCATCACTATACAAGTTCCTGACATAAGTCCCTCACTCAAGCACATATATGACCATGTGCCTATGCCGACGATTAATTCCTGACTCCGGAGGGGCGGGTCCTTGCCCAAGAGGTGATCGGATCTAAGTCAATAATCAATATCATATAGCTCAACATGGGGCCTGGAGCACACGTCACCCCATAATCAGTACCACTTAGGCCAATGTGGGCCCTGGCGTACGCGTCACCTCAACATCAATACCAACAAGGCTTTATGGCCCAAGATCAGTCATTAATCCGCTTAAGTCTCCATATGCCCATATCTCACTGAACCATAATCCAATATACCATACGAAATATAACAATGTACCACAAATTTAGCTCAAATTCGTGTCACATACAAGGACACCAATAATATGTTAGATAACATATCAAAAGTACACATAGACGAAGATATAACATGTAGATATAATTATCATGACTGAACAGTATGACTAGGATTAAGACAAAAAGATCAACATAGCAAAAGTAGACCTATCATGTCTCAAATAATTAAGCAAATAGCCTAGACATGGTTTTTAACATGAATAATATCTCACGTAGTCATACAAATGGAGAAAACATGATATCAAAGAAGCATGATAGTAAAACATGGATATAATAGCCTAAAAACTACCCGGATCATGATAAATCATGGTGCACGCTTATACGCTCGTCACCTTGCATATACGTCAACAGATACCATATCCAACGCGAAATTACCCTCAAATCCAAGTTTTGACAAGTTATTTACCTCATCTGGGCTAGTCTTCAACCTCAAATCACGTAATAACCTCGATCTAGATCTCCAACCGCCCAAATGCAAACCAAACATTCTCCAAGGGAATCCACAATGACGTACGAATCGATCCCAATCCATAAAGATTTGATCTTTGATAAAATTCCCAAAAGTCAACTCACGCCCTCGTACCAAAAATTCCAAAAGAATACAACAATCTGATAACCCATAACCTGCCGAATCCAAATATATAATTAATTTCCAAATTCGGGTCCAAATTGATGGTCAAACCCCAAAATTCACTCTCTTAAAGTGTAAGCAAAAATCCCAAATTTCCTTTCAAAATCCCAAGTTTTAGGTGTGGGAATCCATGGGTAATCAAGATATAAATCCAAATCCACGCGAGAATCGCTTACCTCCAATGTAGTAGTAAAAATTTCTCTTCAAAATATTCTCTTCTTCAAGTCTAGGGCTCAAAATATGAAATAATGTGTAAATTCCCGAAATTGGCAACTTAAAGAGCTACTCCAGGTAAATACTTTGCGATCTCGGTCCATAGCTTCGCGACCGCGAAGCACAAAAAATGTTGCTGCCCAATTAGGCCTCTGAGGCCGCAACCTCCCCCTACATGAACACATATCTCTCCTGCCATGCCTCAACTGCGAAAGCACTACACAATCCGCAAATGTATACAACAACTCCAGCCAGTCTCATCCTGTACGCATGCAAATGCATAGACCAACTCCTCTGCCTTTCGCGATTTTGTATCATACTCGTGAACGCGAAGACAAAAACCCATCTTCCACAATATCTACTATGCGATCGCGTGCAACCCATCACGATTGCGATGCATGCATGAACGCAAAAAAAACTAGCAACCCTAAAGGGGCTCAAAATGATCTGAATCCACCCAGAAACTCACCCGAGCCTCTTGGGACCCCGTCTGAACATGCCAACAAGTCCATATACATAATTCAGTATTTATATATTGCTTTTATTATGTTTGGCTTACCTATAAAATGAGTTAGGCACCATCACGATCGGTTAGTGGTTTTGGATCGTGACAAGTTGGTATCAGAGCCCTAGGTTTATAGGTTCTATGGGTCATGAGCAAGTTTAGTAGAGTCTTGTGGATCAGTAAGGAGGCGTATGTACTTATCTTTGTGAAACTACTGAACTGTCAGGTAAACTTCACTTTATTGCATACATGTGGTGCGAATATATTATTTTCGAAGTCTCAACATTTACTCTTTTATTCTCTCATAGATGGTGAGGACACGTTTAGCCGGATCGGGTAGGTAGGCACCAGTACCACCAGTCAGGGCCGCGAGAGGCTGGGGTCAAGGTAGAGGCCGAGATGGGGCTCGCACTACAGCTAGGGTAGCACCTGTGGAGCCACTAGTCACTCTAGTGAAGGAGCGGGTTTCAGATACTATTGAGCCGGCGGGACCAGCTCTGGTACCAACTGTACTTATTGTCATACCTAGTGTTTAGGAGGCCTTGGCACAGATCTCGAGTGTGTGCATAACTTGGCTCAAGCGGGTATGATACCAGTTGCACCTGCTACCTCAAAGGCTGGGGGAGGAGACTTGACTCCCGTTGCCCATACACTAGAGCAGGTAGCTCAAGGTTATCAGACACCAGGGGTGTTACCAGTTCAGCCAGGTTTTGCTGCTCGGGCTGAGGTTGGTCCACATATGTTCAATGAGGAGAAAAAGAGGTTGGAGCCATTTAAGAGGCTTGATCCTCCCGAGTTCAACGGGGGAGAGTCAAAGGATTCTTATAGTTTTTTGGATCGGTGTCATCGAATTCTTCGCACAACGGGTATTGTGGACACTAGTGGAGTTGCCTTTACTACTTTTTAGCTGATAGGGGCAACCTACAGATGGTGGAAGACCTATGAGTCAGGCAGGCAAGCTGGCACAACAGCACTTACCTGGCATCCATTCTCAGTTCTCTTCTTAGAGAATTTTGTCCCACAGGCTCGCAGAGAGGAGTTGAGCAGGGAGTTTGAGCAGCTATGCCAGAAGGGTATGACTGTAATCCAGTATGAGATGAGATTTTCAGATTTGGCACTTCATGCAATATGGTTGGTTCCCACTGAGAGGGAGAAGATTAGGAGATTCATTGATAGCCTCAACTAATTGTCACGACCCCCTCTGTAGGATGTCGTGATGGCACCTAGTCCCTAAGACTAGGAAAGCCTAACATACGTGCAGAATTTAACTGAGAAAATGATAAAAACTTTCAAATAACTCAACAACAATCATAAAAGATCTCTGCAACTCAACAAAACAAAATTCCCAAAATCTGGTGATGCAAATTCAGAAGCTCTACAAGAGTACATTGAACATCCATATACAACAGTATCTATAAAAAGAAGGATAATAAAATAAATCTAGATAGAGGGTGACTTTAAGGCCTGCGAGCGCCGGAAGATATACCTTGAAGTCTCCGATCCAAAATCGACTCACCGGTGCCAGGGCTGTTATGAAGAACCTGGATCTGCACAAAATTTGCAGAAGCGCAGTAAGAGTACACCATAATGGTACCAGTAAGTATGAAGCCTAACCTCGGTAGAGTAGTAACGAGGCTAGGTCAAGACACCAACTAGAATAAATAAGAAAACTGAACAGGTATATATGACAGAATGATAATGAAAGACAATGGAAAGACGCCTCCTCTTTGACCATTACTTTCGGAACTGCCTGTCCAAAATGGCCGGCGGCTCCTCAATATAAGACATATCCTTGTCCAACTGGACTGAGCTGAAATCCAACACGTAGGACTGATCACCGTGATACTTTCGGGGCATAGAAACATGGAATACCGGATGAACTGCAGCTAGACTAGATGGTAATGTAAGCTTGTATGCCACCTCCCCAATCCTCTCAAGAATCTCAAAAGGTCTGATATACCTATGGCTCAACTTTCCCTTCTTCACAAACCTCATAACACCCTTCATGGGCAAAACCCACAGCAAGACCCGCTCTCCAACCACGAATACAACATCGCGAATCTTCCTATCTGCATAACCCTTCTGTTTGGATTGTGCTCCATGAAGACGATCCTGAATCAACTTAACCTTTTTCGAAGCATCTTGAACCAAGTCAGTACCTAATAGCCTCACCTCACTTGGCTTAAACCAACCCACCAGAGACCGACACCGCCTCCCATACAAGACCTTATATGTAGACATCTGAATACTCAAATGGTAGTTGTTATTGTTGGAAAACTTTGCAAGCGACAAGAACTGATCCCAAGATCCCCCCAAAACCATAGCACAGGCGTGAAGCATATCCTCCAATATTTGAATAGTGCGCTCGGACAGCCCGTCCGTCTGAGTGTGGAATGTTGTACTTAAGTCAACCTGTGTGCCCAACTCAAGCTGTACAACTTTCCAGAAGCACAATGTAAACTACGTACCTCGGTCAGAGATGATAGATATTGGCACACCATGAAGTCAGACAATCTCGAGAATGTAGACCTAAGCCATCTGCTCTGAAGAATAAGTAGTCACTACCGGAATGAAATGAGCCGACTTGCTTAACCTATCCACAATCACCTATATTGTGTCAAACATCTTCTGAGTCAGTGGGAGCCCAACAATGAAATCTATGGTAACTCGCTCCCATTTCCACTCGGGAATCTCAAGCCTCTGAAACAAGCCACCAGGTCGCTGATGCTTGTACTTCACTTACTGAAAATTTAGACACCGAGCTGCATACTCCACTATGTCTTTCTTCACCCTCCTCAACCAATAATGTTATCTCAAGTCCTAATACATCTTAGCACCATCCTGATGAATGGAGTACCACAAACTATGGGCCTCCTGAAGAATCAACTCACACAAACCATCCATATTTGGCACACATAGCCGGCTATGCATCCGTAACACACCGTCATCCCTAATAGTAACCTCCTTGGCATCGCCGTGCTGAATCATGTCCTTGAGGACAAGCAAATAGGGGTTATCATACTGACCCTCTTTGATACGGTGATATAGAGAAGACCGAGAAACCACGCAAGCCAGAACTCGACTTGGCCCTGAAACATCCAATCTAACAAACTTGTTGGCCAAGGCCTGAACATCCAATACTAATGGCCTCTCCGTTGCCAGTAGATATGCTAAGCTTCCCAAGCTCTCCGACTTTCGATAAGGCAACGACCACAACATTGGCCTTCCCGGGATGATATAAAATGGTGGTATCATAGTCCTAAAGCAACTCTAACCATCTCCACTACCGTAATTTAAGATCCTTCTATTTCAACAAATGTTGCAGACTCCTGCGGTCGGTATAGACCTCGCAAGGGACACCATACAAATAGTGTCGCCAAATCATCAAGGCATGAACAAAAGCTGCTAATTCCAAGTCATGGATAGGATAATTCTTCTCATGCACCTTTAGCTGCCTAAATACGTAGGCAATCATCCCATCGTCTTGCATCAACACCGCGCCGAGGCCAATACGTGACACATCACAGTACACCGTGTAGGACCCCGAACATGTAGGCAACACCAATACTGTAGTCAAAGCAATCTTGAGCTTTTGAAAGCTCTCCTCAAAGTCATCGGTCCATCTGAATGGAGCACCCTTCTGGGTCAATCTAGTCATACGTGCAGCAATAGATGAGAAATCCTCTATGAAACAACGATAATACCCCACCAAGCCATGAAAACTCCGAATATCAGTAGCCGACGACGGTCTAGGCCAACTCTGCACTACCTCAATCTTCTTCGGATCTACCTTGATCCCTCACTCGACACTACATGACTTAAAAATACCACCGAATCAAGCCAGAATGCCGGCTCCGAGAGTACACCAAGATGTCGTCAATATACAAAATGATGAATGAGTCAAGATAGGGTTAAAATACAATGTTCATCAAGTGCATGAATGATGTTGGGGCATTAGTCAGCCTGAATGACATCACGAGGAACTCGTAGTGACCATACTTAGTCCTAAGATCAGTCTTCGAAATATTGGGATCCCAGATCTTCAACTGATGATAGCCTTAACGCAAATCAATCTTTGAAAACACTCTGTCACCGTGTAGCTGATAAAATAGGTCACCAATATGTTGAAATGGATATCTGTTCTTCACTATAACCTTGTTCAACTGCCGATAATCGATACACATGCGCATAGAGCCATTCTTCTTCTTTACAAACAAGACAGGAGCACCCCAAGGTAACACACTAGGTCGAATGAAACCCTTGTCAAGTAACTCTTGCAACTGTTCCTTTAACTCCTTTAACTACTCAGAGGCCATTCGATATGGTAGAATAGAAATGGGCTGGGTGCCCGGAAGATCCACCGGAAATACATCTGGATAATCCCTCACTACTAGAACTAAATCAACGGTAGGAGCATCAACACTGATATCTATCACAAAATGATAGATATGCAACACACCCTTCCCAACCATCTACTGTGCCTTAAGGAAAGACACCACCCTGCTAGGAACATAATCCAAAGTACCCCTCCACTCCAACCACGGTAAACTTAGCATAGCCAGCGTCACCGTATTGGCGTGACAATCAACCAGTCCATGCCCAAAATAACATCAAAGTCTACCATAATGAGCAACAATAGATCGACTCTAGTCTCAAATTCACCAAGAACAACTAAACAGAAGCGATACACACGGTCACCAATAATGGAACCTCCCACAAGCTTGGACATATAGACAGGAGAACTTAAAGAATCACATGATATTCCCAAATATGGAGAAAAGTAAGATGATACATATGAATAAGTGGAGCCTAGATCAAATAAGACTGATGCATCTCTTTGACAAACCGGAATAATACCTGTGATAACTGAGTCTGATGCAACCACCTTTTTCCTACTCGGAAGAGCATAACATCTATCCTGGCCTCCCCCTCTAGGGCGACCCTCCCTGCCTGACCTCCACCCTTAGCTGGCTGGGTAGGTGGAGTGGCAACTAGTGTAGTAACCATGGCCTGAGAAGTCTAAGGGGCCTGTGGAATACGTGGAGCTTGAGTGGTCCGTGGAGGTGCACCCCTCCTAAGTCTGGGGCAGTCACTCACCATATGAAGAGTATCACCACACTCAAAACAAGCTCTTAGGGGATGTGGCTGCAGAGACTAGCTCAGGCCTAGTCAGTTGGTCGGACCGCTGAAAGCACCTCGTGCATGTGGTGCACTAGACAGTGGCGGTGCATAAAGGTCAACCATAGATCTCGGAGTAGCCGGGATATCACTGGAAACTACAAGTGCTTAATAAATTGGATGGCTCGCATAGCCTCTATCATGATGGGCTGCAACTGGGGCACGGGCACGACTATATGTGCCAGAATCTCGAGGCCTCTTGGCCTCCTTGTCCTCTCTCTCCTGGCCCCGCATACCTTCCAATCTTTGTGCAATCTCTACCACCTGGCTGATATAGGGTATCGGTCTCCAACTCTTGAGCCATGCTGAAACTAATACCATAGTTGAGCCCCTCGATAAATCAACGGACTCACTCTGGAAACTAAGGCAGGTGCATGCCTGGACAACTCGCTGAACCTGACAGCAAACTCTGACACGGTCATAGCACCTTGGCGAAATTGCTCAAACTCCGCATGACATCCATCCCGAAGGCTCTGGGGAAAAAACTCTCTTAGGAACATCTCTGAAAACTAGGCCCAGGTGAGTGAAGTTGCCTCAGTAGAGCTACCCTCCTCATAAGCCTGCGACCAGTAGTATGCTAGTCCCGACAGCTGGAAAGTTGTGAAAGCAACCCCGCTCATCTCCACTATACCTATGGTACAGAGAATACATTGGCACTTATCCAGAAAGCCTTGTGTGTACTCTGTAGCTAGGCCGCTAAAAGTAGGAGGATGGTACTGCTTGTACCTCTCGAGCCTGAGCTCCTCCTCCTCAGATGTTGCTGCCCTAACCTCGGGCTGAACTGGGACAACCAGCTACACTATTATAACCTCTGGGACCTGGTCAACATGGACCCGCTGCTCTGGGGTATGGGCCGCGGGAGTCTGTTATGCTCCCCCAGCCTGACATGTGGCTGGTGCAAGTGGAATCAGCCCCGCCTGAGCTAGAGTACCAAACAAGCTTAAGAACTGAGTGAGGGTGTCCTGGAGTGCAGGGGTAGCAACAGGCACCTCCGGTGCCTACCCCCTAACTGGAGCTACTGGTGGCTACTCTGTTGCAGCTCGGGCAGGTGATCTGGCTGCACCACGTGCCCCTCTTCAGCCTCCGCCCAGGCCCCGTCCACTCGTGGCTCTTGCAGGGGCGTGGGTGTCTGATTGTCGGATCCAGCGATGCGTGTCCTCACCATCTATGATAGAATAGAAGACAGTGTTTCAGAATTCTTAGTCAACAAATTTGTAGGATAAGGAATGAAGGAAGTGAAGTTTTTTCTAATAGTTCCATAGCCTCTCGAATATAAGTACAGACGTCTCTGTACCAATCCGCGAGACTCTACTAAACCTGCTTATGACTCGAACACCTATGAACCTAGGGCTCTGATACTAACTTGTCAGGACCCAAATTTCTCTCTGTAGGATGTCGTGATGGCACCTAGTCCCTAAGACTAGGTAAGCCTAACATACATGCAGAATTTAACTGATAAAATAATAAAAACTTTCAAATAACTCAACAACTATCATAAAAGAACTCCGCAACTCAACAGAACAAAACTCCCAAAATCCGGTGATGCCAAGTCACAAGCTCTACAAGAGTATACTGAGCATCCCTATCCAAAAGTATCTATAAAAAAAAAGGAATATGAAATAGAACCAGATAGAGGGTGACTTCGAGGCCTACGAGCGCTGGTAGGTATACCTTGAAGTCTCCGATCCAAACTCGACTCACTGGTGCCTGGACTGGTATGAAGAACCTGGATCTGCACAAAATTTGCAGAAGCATAGTATGAGTACACCACAATGGTATCTAGTAAGTATCAAGCCTAATCTCAATATAGTAACAAGGCCAGGTCAAGACACCTACTGGAATAAATAAGAAAACTGAACAAGTATATATGACAGAATGATACTGAAAGTCAATGGAAAGATGAAAAAGGTTTCAAAATTTTTCCCCATATTTTCCAACCCAAATAACTAATTAAATGACAAAAATAACGATGGATTCATGTATAATTGCTAAATCCGAGTGATGCTTTCCTTGAAAATCTCTTAAAATATCGCCACTACCTGAGCTCTTTAGGTCCAAAAGATAAAAAAAATTGAGATAAAACCCTAGTTTTGAAATTTTAATATTGTTGCCCAGTCATCCTCCATCGCAATCGCGGACAAATACACGCGACCATATAGAACAATTCTCCCCAAACTTAAAGAACCTTCTTCGCGATCGCGTGAAGCCAGTCGCGAATGCGATGACCAGCTTCCTCCACCTACGCGACCGTGTCCCTGGCTACATGAACGTGATGAACAAAGCGTGCCTCAGCCCTAGCCTCACCTTCCATATACGCGAACACGATATACCTCACGCATTCGCAATGACCAAGATTAGCAAACTTTACGATCACACTCTTGCCTTTGCAAATGTGAAGAGAAAAATCCCAGCAATCCCTGAAGACTCTACTTGATCGCGGGAGAACCTTCGCGAATGCGTAGAAGGAAACCAGAACAGAAAACCAGCAGCTTCAGCAAATCAATTAAGTCCAAAAATGATCTGATTTCAATCCGACTCACAACCGAGACCCCCGCAGCCTAAAATCACATCAAACAACATCGATTCTATGAATCTCAACCCAATTCAAGACTATAGAAACTATGAACATCCAACTTCCAAAACTAACGCCCAATCATACCAAAATAATTTTGATTGAGCTCAAATTTTGCGCACAAGTCATAAATGAAATGACAGACCTATTCCAACTTCCGAGATTGGAACTCCGACCCCGATATCAATGAAGTCAACTCCCGGTCAAACTTTTCAACCTTTAAAACCTTCAACTTTCTAACTTTCGCCAATTCAAGCCGAAACGACCTACGAACCTCTAAATCAATATTCGGCACGCACCTAAATCCAAAATCATTATAGGGAGCTATTGGAACAATCAAAACTCCATGCTGGATTTCTCTACACAAAAGCCAAACTACGGTCAACTCTTTCAACTTAAACCTCCAACGTAGGGACTATGCGTCCCATTTCATTCTGAAACTCACCCGAAATCAAAACCAAAAAAAATATTTCATTTTTTCGCATTAATTTGGAATTATTAACATAGTAGTCTAATAAACTATAAATTAAGGAGTAATTCATAAAATTAATTATAAGGCTTATGTGACGTATATAAAAGTTATTTTAATAATCTAAAAATAACAAGTATAATTGTAATTACATAATACTAACGCTAAGTGGTTAATTTCAAAGGTAATGCTTAATTAATTTGTAGAAATAGGTGTTTATTGATAGAAGATACTTTCAAAATATTTATTGTAAATTATTAAGTATAAGTATATTAATTTTCAAAGAGAGGGTCAAAATTGGCCGTCAACACCTGGGAGTAGCTGGAGTACCACTAGAAGTTGGAAGTGCTGAATGATCTGGATGACTCATATAGCCTCTGCCATGACAGGCTGCAACTGGGGCAAGGGCACCACTATACCCGCCAGAATCTCGAGGCCTCTTGGCCTCCCTAACCTCTCTCTCCCAGCCCCGCATACCTCCAATCTCCATGCGATCTCTATCACCTGTTGATATGGGGTATCCATCTCCAAATCTCGAGCCATGCTGAATCAAATACCATAGTTTAGCCCTTTGATAAATCGACAGACTCGCTCTCTAACTGTGAAAACCAAGACAAGTGTATGTTTGGAAAACTCAGTGAATCTGATAGCATACTCTCACACAGTCATAGTACCCTGGCGCAACTGCTCAAACTCTGCGCGTCATGCATCCCGAAGGCTCTGGGGATAAAACTCTTCCAACAACATCTCTGAAAACGGAGCCCATGTGAGTGATGGTGCATCGGCCAGGCAACCCTCACAATCCCGCCACCACAGATACGTTGGACCTGATTGCTGGAATATAGTAAAAGCAACCCTCCTCGTCTCCACAATACCCATGGTGCGGAGAATACGATGGCACTTCTCCAGAAAACTGTGTGTATCCTCTGTAGCTAGGCCGCTAAAAGTAGGAGGGTGGTACTTCTTGTACCTCTCAAGTCTAAGCTCCTCCTCCTTAGATGTTGTTGCCCTAACCTCAGGCTGAACAGGAACAACCGGTTGCACTGGTATAACCTCAGGGACCTGGTCAACATGGATCCACCGCTCTGGGGTACAGGCCACAGGAGTATGAGCTCCTCCCCCAGCCTGAGATATGGTTGGTGCAAGTCGAATAAACCCCGCCTAGGCTAGAGTACCAAACATGCTCAAGAACTGTGCGAGGGTCTCCTAAAGTACAGGTGTTGCAACAGGCACCTCAGGTGCCTGGCCCCCAACTGGAGATATTGATAGCTCCTCTATCGCCGCTTGGGCAAATGCTTTGCCTACACTACGTGCCCCTCTTTGACCTCTGCTCCGGCCCCGGGTTCTCGCGGTGCTAGTAGGGGCATGCGTGTCTTATCATCGAATCCAACGGTCCGTGTCCTCACCATCTAAGAGAGAATAGAAAGACAAATATTGAGAATTTTGAAGTCAGCAAATTCGCACGATAAGGAATCAAAGAAGTGAAGTTTCATAAAAGTTCCATAGCTTTTTGAAGATAAGTATAGACGTATCTGTACCGATCCGCAACACTCTACTAAACTTGCTTATGACTCGTAACACCTATGAACTTAGAGCTCTAATACCAACTTTTCACGACTCCAATCTCTCTCTGTAGGATATCGTGCTGGCACATAGTCTCAATGACTAGGTAAGACTAATATATATGAAACAATAACATAAATAGTAAAAGAACTGCAATTTAAACAAACCAACTATCATAATATAATTCCACAACACAGCTAACAATAACGCCCAAAATCTTGTGAGACTCAGTCATAAGCTCTACACGAATATTCTGAACCAATCCCTAATACATCACTTTCTAAATAAAGAGTAAACAATAGAAAAGATAAATGGACAAAGTCTCCGATCCATAGATCAACTCACGGATGCCTAGCCTGGTATGAAGTACCTGGATCTGCTTAAAACAATATGCAGAAGCGTAGTATGAGTACACCACAATGGTACCCAGTAAGTATCAAGCCTAATCTCGGTAGAGGAGTGACGAGGTCAGGTGAAGACACCTACTGGAATAAATTATTAAGCTGAATAGGTATGGTACAGTACAATAAAGGAAATCGGGAAATGATAGAATAAAGAAATACAATAATATAAGCTATACTGAAATTGAGGCAATAAAGGCATCAAGAGAGGAACACAAAATAAGAACACCAAGGAAACGATATAGGAAAACATACGTGATGTAAATGAAACATAACAACAAGAATCACGTCTGAGGTACCGTCTCGTATTCTCATTTCAGAATATCAGTCACAATCTTCCGTTGTATCACCACGGGAGCCTTACATTTAGTTTTGAAAATCATTTTTCCCGAAATACGATATACGCATGATATCAAAAAAAGGCATATGATAGCCTAATATCTACCCGACACATTAATAACCACGATGCACGCATATACGCTCGTCACCTCCCATATACGTCACCCCCAACATATAACAAATATCATAGTGAATAGAAAAATACACTCAATCCAATCTTAGGCAAGATACTTACCTCATCCGGGATAGTTTTCATCTTGGAATCGCATCAAAACCTCGATCTAGCCCTCCAAGCCAAATATCATCCAAGGAAGTCAATAAAGACATCGGAAGTGATCCCAATCTATAAACCTTCTATCTTTGAAGAAATTCCCAAAAGTCAATAAAAGTTAACCTTGGGTCACGTACCCGAAATCCGAAACCAATACCAAAATTCGATTATCCATAATATGTCGAGTCCAAATATATAATTAGTTTCCAAAACAGAGTCCAAATCGGTACTCAAATTTCCAAAATACACTCTCTTAAAGTGTAGTAAAAAATCTCCAAATTTACTTTAAAATTCAATATTTTTGGTGTACAAATCCATGGGAAATCAAGATATATAATCAAATATAAAGTAAAAATATTTACCCATGAGTTTGGAGTGAATTCCTCTTCAAATATCGCCTAAATCAGAGTTCCACAACTCCAAAAATGGTGAAATGAGATTCTAAAAATAAATTTCCAATATGGTCGCTAAAAGCCCATTTCTTGTCACTTAAAGTACCAAATCTGGTCGCTACAAGTGTACACCAGAACCTGCTTAAACAAGCCACGATTTTCACTAAAAAGAATCTAACTCCCTCATACGAAATCAAAATTTCACGATTCTTGTTCCGATGAGTCCCTCATACGAAATATACAACCCTAGTCTTTCAGTTGATACTCAATTCGGAGCTCATTTGCTCAATGTGATACCAACTCTACTCGTTAAAAATTTAACCCACTCTTTACGTTAAAAACCCGAACGAGACTTACTTGAATAAAACCAAACATTCCAGATCAGTCCTATAAACTATTATCAAACTCCCGAAAGTCTTAAAATTGAATTCTGATCTCTAGAACTGAAAATGAACCTTTAGATCATTACATGCTTGTGCTCAAAACAACACCAAAATACCAAATACGTTAAAAACACATACAAAACCCATCTGAGCATCTCGAGACCCCGTCCAATCATTATTACATGTCTAAATAATGTATATGGACTTTTACAAAGGCTCACAATACCTATGGGAACATCACAACATTGAATTTGAGGCTCAAATCAAATAGAATTTCTCTTAAGTTCTTAATTCTTCTTTATTTCAAAAGAGTGTCAAAATCACACTTAGACGCTTCGTATTACTTCCAAACTTTCAACACAAGTTCAATTCAACAGTGCAAGTGTCATGCCCCAAACTCGGGGAGCGCGACCGGCGATCAACTGAGAGAACTCGGTCGAGCAAGACTATTAGATTTTCTACTACCCAAACTCATCCATGAATAAAGAGGAGATGTACT
Organism: Nicotiana tabacum; assembly: GCF_000715075.1. NCBI lineage: Eukaryota > Viridiplantae > Streptophyta > Magnoliopsida > Solanales > Solanaceae > Nicotiana > Nicotiana tabacum. The sequence continues at coordinate 21,523,441 of NC_134098.1, forward strand.
CCATTAATCATTCACTGAAAAGATTTTATTAACAACTTCCTTTTCATTCCCATTAGCAGTTTCATTCATAATTTCCAAAACATTACGAGTTTATAGAATTAATGAAAAATATGATTTCCAAGTATCAACATTTCTAGTTCAATTCCCAACATCAACCACAACCCACAGCCTGTCTACGGAGCCTCTAAATACAATAGAAGAGTAATATGGAAATGCCAGCAACAAGGCCTCGGCTATACCTCAAAATACAGTACATGAGAAACAAAAGATACATGACCCCGAAATGAAGTGGGGATCACCAAATCAGCTGAAAAGAGTGCACTGCTATCACTGATCAATGTCATTTGCTGTTGAACCACCTGCATCCATTAAAGATGCAGCGCTCCCGGCAAAAGGGACGTTAGTACTATCGAATAGCACTAGTATGCATATCTAACAGTCATCTTTCAAAATAGAATGCCCACATAAGAAAAGGTAACACATAGAAACAACAAGTCATAATCAACAATATCCAAATGTTCAGTTAAAACATAATAATTTTCAAAATACGAACTTCATATAAAATTTTGGTTGGGAGATCATTAGCACCGATATACCACTGTCTTTGTTAGCACGGAGTCCAATCACGCCCGATCGACTAGGCCATCTCCCCACAAACAATGTAGTTTGACATGTGATGCGAAAGAAAGTTGTTACCAAGAGTAGTACCACCATATGCGCAATATGGCGTCTGATCTCCACCCGATTAGCCAGGACGCCTTCCCACATATGCCGTCCGGGTTGACTTTTCCAATCCACAAAGGTTTCAGTTTCATCCCAATTAAGGGAAATAATATCACAATTTCTCAAAGGTTCCAATTTTATCCCAAATAAGGGGAATAATCACAATCCACCCCTACACCGGCACGTGTAGTTTAAGGTGTGGGCCTTGTGACTCATCCTTCCTCGATTTTGCTAATGATGCTCCCAAAAATATTTTTGATTTGATTTGCAACCAGAAATATCATAAATACAATTGTACTCACCTCAAACATCTTTCACATTGTATAAATTCTCATTAGTATTCCTAGTCATTCACAACGACAGTATTTCCTTGGCTCATTAGGCCATTCACAAGATTCTTTATTCCTGGTACAATGACCGTATTTCATATTCCACACTTTCACCTCTTTCAAATTCAAAGATCACCATCATATATCAACATATAGGATATGTCAGAAATCATATACTTCAAATCCATTTGAAATGGAAACTTCAAACACAAATGGTTTCTTCCCAAAGAATGAGGCATACCATCTAACAATAGAAACACACATGAAAATCATAAACAATCAATACACCATTTATTCTTACAATGCTCTTCCCTAGCAATGACAATGTACCAGTTCAACACATTAGTATATAGAACTTGAATCACACTAGATATATTTATAAAGCAAAGCATTAGTTAAAGAAACCACTAATGGGCATGAATTGAGTACAAAAGCTTTTAGGTAATTCTATCTTCGAAGTCATTTTTAAACAATTGAGTCGAGGCTCATTTCATATTCTTTATCGCGTCTTCTCAAATCACATGCACTACTAGACACAATCATAACTTAAATTCTTAGCACGTTGGCCACACTCTATATCCCCAATTAACTTATTTCACTTCCAACCATCTTTATAGATTATCAACAATAAGACATTTCCAAATCAAGACTTTAGGTACACATATGAGCAATTAAGAGTCTTAAGAATGTTGAGATTTTCTCACACAATTTGGCATACTATCATTCATTGAAACACGACTCAAAGCCATAACTTTTTAATACGCAACCCAAACTTTGAAACTTACGGAAACATTATGGAATTCAATTCCAAGAGAGAATGTTTAGCCAATATACCTTAATCGAGCTTCCTTAACTCTAGAATGATCCAGAATTCTTAGCAGTCCCGGTCTATTTTGAGACATATCAAGATTCAACCATAATTAGGAAGATATTCATGGTCTCAGCTCATTTGAGCATTTTATCAGACACTAGGTGTACAAATTTAACAACAAGGTTCTTCTAATATTTCCTTCACTCCACAACCCAATCCTTACTTATTTCGGCTCAACAATCTTCCCACAATTCTTATTGGTACATGTATATATAAATAATAATCTCATACCCATGAATCATACTCCTAATTAACCATCATCTACCGAAATTCGAAATTGAAAACTAGGGTATGGAACCTTACCTCTTTGATGAAGAACTTGTGGGTTTTCCTTGTTAATCTTCCAAGATTTGAGCAAGACTTAATGAATAATTAGCCTAGGGTTTCTTCTGTCTCTAAAACACTCTCCCTTCTCTCTTAAACATCAGAATGTTTGCTCAAAAATGACCATTTGCGTGTATTTAACAAAGTAGGGTCAGGTTGTAAGAACCCAAAAATGGATCTACGGAACAGGTTCTACGGTCGCATAAGCGACGACATATCGGTCGCATAATAACAGACCAAAGCGATCAAAAATCTATCTGTGTATGTAGTCATTATGCGGTCTGCATAACTATTATGCTATCGCATAATGCACCGCATAAGAGTTATGCGGTCGCATAGTCGACCTCATAATTGCCTTCTCCTGCTCACTTCTGCGGTCATTATGTAGCCCGTAGAGTGGTTCTGCGGTCGCATAATGGACCGCAGAAATGCGTTTTTCCACCTAAAATTTTCCTTTACTTTCCGAGGCATTGTTCAACCCATGAAACATTATTTTCTTTGTAAATTTTATCGGGCTTTACACATAAATACTTCTAAATTTTTTGGTTTGTTACAGTAGGCCTACACAAAGTCTCAGAACATCAATTGGAGTCCAATAATATCAAAGTGAACTCTTGATTAAACTTATGAACTCTTAAATTTTTCAAATTGCCAACTTTCGACAAATAGTACAAAATCTTTCTAGAACCTCCAAAACCAAATCCCGAGCCAGCTGCTCGGAAGAATAAGTAGTCATCCAAGGAATGAAATGAGCTAACTTGGTCAGTGTGTCCACAATCACCCAAATTGCATTAAACTTCCGCAGAGTCCGTGGGAGTCCAACAACAAAATCCATAGTGATCCGCTCCCATTTCCAATCTGGAATCTCTAATTTCTGAAGCAACCGATCCGGCCGCTGATGCTCATACTTCACCTGATGGCAAACACGGTATCGAGCCACATACTCCACTATGCCCTTTTTCATTCTCCTCTACCAGTAATGCTGTCTCAAGTCCTGATACATCTTTGCGGCACCCGAATGAATGGAGTACCGCTAGCTATGAGCCTCCTGAAGAATCAACTCACGCAAACCATCTACATTATGCACACATAGCCTGTCATGCATCATCAATATGCCATTATCCCCAATAGTGACCTCCTAAGTATCACCGTATTGAACTGTGTCCTTAAGGACAAGCAGGTGGGGTCATCATACTGACGCTCCCTGATGCGATCATAAAGAAGAAGACCGAGAGACCACACAAGCCAACACTCGGCTCGGCTCAGAAATATCCAATCTCACAAATTGGCTGGCTAAGGCCTGAACATCTAATGCTAAGGGTCTCTCTGCTGCTGGATGGTATGCTAAACTCCTCAAATTCTCCGCCCGGTGACTCAAAGCATCGTTCACCACATTGGCCTTCCCCGGGTGGTACAAAATGGTGATACCCCGCCAAACTAAGAAAACTATGGATCTCCATAGTCGATGATAGTCTAGGCCAACTATGCACTGCTTCCACCTTCTTCGGATCCACCTTGATCCCATCACTGGATACTACATGGCCCAAGAATGCCACTGAGTCTAGCCAAAACTCACACTTAGAAAATTTTGCATACAACTTCTTTTCTCTCAAAGTCTGAAGCACAGTCCTCGGGTGCTGCTCGTGATCCTCCCGAGTTCGAGAGTAAACCAGAATGTCATCAATAAACACAATGACAAAGGAGTCAAGATAAGGCCAAAACACACTATGCATCAAGTGCATAAAGGCTGTTGGGGCATTGGTCAGCCCAAAAAACATCACAAGAAACTCGTAGTGACCATACCGAGTCCTGAAGGTAGTCTTCGAGATATATGGCTCTCGAATCTTTAACTGATGATTGCCTAAACGTAAGTCAATCTTGGAGAACACTATGGCACCCTATAGCTGATCAAATAAATCATCAATACGAGGTAACGGAAACTTGTTCTTCACTGTAACTTTGGTCAGCTGGCGATAATCAATACACATACGCATAGAACCATCATTTTTCTTCACAAACGAGACAGGAGCACCCCAAGGTGACACACTAGGCTGAATGAAGCCCTTATCAAGAAATCCTGTAACTGCTCTTTAAACTCCTTCAATTCAGGAGGAGCCATACAATATGGAGGAATAGAGATGGACTGAGTGTCCGGCAACAAATCAATGCCAAAATCAGTATCTTTGTCGGGCGGCATGCCCGGAAGATTAGCTGGAAACACATCTAGATAGTCCCTCACTACTGGAAGTGACTAAACTGTAGGGGTATAAATACTGACATCTATCACATAAGCTAGATACGCGTCACACCCCTTCTCAACTATTCGTTGAACTTTAAGAAATGAAATGACTCGGCTGGGAGTATACTCTAAGGTACCTCTCCACTCCAATCTCGGTAAGCCCGGCATAGCCAGCGTCACGGTCTTAGCGTGACAATCAAGAATAGCATAATGGGGCGACAACCAGTCCATGCCCAAGATAACATCAAAGTCTACCATGCTGAGTACTAATAAATCGGCTCTAGTCTCAAAACCACGAAGAGCAATCAAACACGACCGATACACATGGTCCACAACAAGAGAATCTCCCACAGGAGTAGACACATAAACAGGGGAACTCAAAGAATCCCGAGATACGCCCAAATATAGGGCAAAATAAGAGGACATATATGAATACGTAGAGCCTGGGTCAAATAATACCGATGCATCTCTATGACAGACTGGACAATACCTGTAATGATAGATTCGGAAGAAACTGCCTTTGTACGAGCCGGAAGAGCATAATACCTGGCCTGGCCTCCCCCTCTAGGGTGACCTCAACCCCCTCGACCTCCACCTTAAGCTAGCTGAGCAGGTGGGGCGGTATCTGGTGCTGGAATCATGGACTGAGGACCCGGGGGAGCACGTGGTGGCTGAGAAGTCTATGGAGAGGAAACCCTCCTAAGTCTAGGGCAATCCCTCACCATATGGAGGGTTTCGCCACACTAAAAAAAAACCTCGGAGTGCGTGGCTGCTCCGACTGACTCAGGGCGGGTCTGTTGACTGGACGCTAAAAGCACCCCGAGCAGGAGGCACACTAAATACGGGCGGTGCATAATAAGGCTTCTGGTGTATAGAGGGGGTTGGAACACCACTGGCGGCTGGAAGAACTAAATGAACGGGGCGGCCCACATAACCTCGACCATGGCGAGCGGCTGGGGCACGAGCTCCAGAATAAGAACTAGTCTCTCGAGACCTTTTGACCTCTCTCTCCTCTAGATCCTTGTCAAGCATGCCTCCAATCTCCTAGCAATACTCACCACCTGCTGGTAAGGAATATCCATATCCAGCTCCCTAACCATACTAATTCTGATACTGCGGTGGAGTCCCTCAATAAACCGACGAACCCTCTCTCGAACTGTGGCAACCAAGGCCGGTGCATGTCGGGCCAAATTACCTAAGCGGACTGCATACTCTGACACCGTCATAGCACCCTGGAGGGCGCAACTGCTCAAACTCCATGCGCCATGAGTCCCTGAGGCTCTGAAGGACATACTCTCTCAAAAACATGTCCGAGAACTGAGTCCATGTAAGTGAAGCTGCCTGATCCGGACTACTCAACTCATAAGCACGCCACCACTAATTGGCTACTCCTCTAAGCTAAAAGGTGGTAAAAAAAACCCCACTCGTCTCCGCTACGCCCATAATACGGAGAAAACCCTGAGCATCATCTGAAGCCAATCAGCTGAAGGTGGTCGGTGGTACATCTTGTACCTCTCAAGTCTAAGCTACTCCACCTCAGAAGCGGCTGTCCTAGTCTCATGCTGAACCGCGGCTACCGGCGGCATAGGAATGAACTCTGGGGCCTGATCAACCTAGAACCTCTACTCAGGAGTGCGGGCTGTGGGAGTCTGTGCCCCTCCCCCATCCTAAGATGTGGCAGGAGCTAATGGAATCAATCCAGCCTGAGCTAAGGTGTTAAACATTCCCTCCAGCTGGAACTGCTGGGGGCTCCTCTGTCGCAGCTCGCGCGGGTGCTCTAGCTGCACCGCGTGGCCGTACTCTACCCCGTCCTCGGCCTCTAGCGGGTCTAGCAGGGTGCGCGGGTGCTTGGTCATCAGATCCTCCAGTACGGGTCCTCACCATATGTGAAAAAGAATATAATAGATAATATTTAGAATTTGATGCATTTAACTCGCACGACAAGGAATCAAAAGAAGTATGATTGTTCCTAACAGTTCCATAGAGCTCTGATACCAACTTGTCATGACCCAAACTCTCCCTCCGTGAATCGTCGTGACGGCACCTAGTCTCTACGACTAGGTAAGCCTAATACTTGCGGAAAAGAAATGAAAAACTTGACAGTAGCAGATATTTTAATAAGCAATCGATATGCCGATCAGCATATACAATAATCAACTCTCGAAATCTACAAACACTTCCAAGACCCGAAACACCGTAAGTCAAAAACTTCTACGAAGTTCTAACTACTCTATGCATCACTGTCTATAGAAATAAGAGAAGAATCTACATAAGGGATAGAGGGGGGACTCTGAGGATCTACAGGCGCGGGCAGATGAACCTTGAAGTTCTCCGAAAACAGCAGCGACTGCAACTAAGGACGAGGCTGGTAAAATGAACCTGGATCTGCACACGAAAAACATGTTCAGGAAAGGGCGTGAGTACACCACTGCAGTACCCAGTAAGTGCCAAGCCTAACCTCAGCCGAGTAATGACGAGGTCAGGTCAAGCCCCTACTAGTATATAATAAATAAGCAGGAGAGTATAACAATATAATAAGAAATTGGAATTTAAAAAAAGTGAAACTTAGCAAAGTTGCAACATAGAACACAAGGATAAACAGGAGGGGATCTCCTGAGATACTGTCTCGTAGTCCCAAAAATAAAAGTGCAAGGAGATTTTACGAGGTACCACCTCGTAGTCTCAAAAGTAAATATGCAGGGAGAACTCCCGAGGAACCGCCTCGTAGTCTCAAAAGTAAAGGTGCAGGGAGAACTCCCGAGGAACCGCCTCATAGTCTCAAAAGTAAATATGCAAGGGGATCTCCCGGGATACCGTCCCGTAGTCTCAAATTAAATGCGCAGCTCAAATAAATAAATGTAACAGTTACAGCACGAAACCTATAATTTAGACTAAGTACAAGTCAAGAAAGAAGCAGGATTCTTCTAAACATGCTATAAAGAGTTCAAATAGTCAATTAGGACACGTAGACATGCTATTCTAGGATAACAGGATAACGACACATGCTAGTATACTCTGATAAGATAAAAACAGGCTATTACTCGATAAAAATCTATTTTTTCCACAAATAGCCCGTGTACGCACTCGTTACCTCGCCTACACGGCTCTCACATATCATAACAACACCAAATCCTAAGGGGATTTCCCCCACACAAGGTTAGGCAAGCCACTTACCTCAAACCAAGCTCAATCAATCTGTAACAATGCTCTTTCCAGGAATATCCGGCTCCGAATGGCCCAAATCTAGCCAAAAATCAATTACATACCATAAATACAACTATAAGAATTACTCTAATTAATGAAATAAAAGCTAAAGCAAGAAATTAGAAAATCGCCCCAAAACGTCTCCCCGGCCCACATATCGGAATCGGGAAGAAATCACAAAATATTAATACCCATTCACTCATGAGTTAACTTGTACCAAAATTACTCAAATCCGATACCAAAATCTCGATCAAAATCCCAAAATTTGGCCTAAGAACGTTTCTCAACATATTCCCCAATTTTCCAACCCAAATCATTTAATGATGCAATTAAAGACATAATCATGGGAATTAACCAAAACTAGGTAAGAATCACTTACCCTAAACACCCACGTGAAACTCCATCCAAAAATCGCCTAATTCCGAGCTCTCAAGTCCAAATGGTGATAAATGACATAAACCCTCGATTTTGAACTTTTAAATCTGCCCAGGTGTTCCCTTCTTCGCGAACGCGACCACTATCTCGCGTTCGTGTATAAAGAAAATTCCACTGACCAAATTTCCTTCTTCGCGAATGCGAGGGACCTCTCGCAAATGCGTACCTTTCACTTCGTGGTCCTTCGCGAACATGATACCCCTACGGGAACGCATAGACCAAATGACTGGGGTCCCCAACTGCCTCACTTCCTCTACGCGAACGCGTTCCACTCTTCGCGTTCGCGATGCTCGCACTGACTATACCTTCACGAACGTGAGCCCCTTTGCACGAACGTAAAGAACAAACTTGAGCTGGCCTCCCAGATGCCCTACGTGATTATGAGACCTCTCTCGCGAATGCGATGAAGAAATGCCTGCAACAAAAACATCAGAAATCTGCTATCTTCTCTTAAGTTCAAAAGGTCCATTAACCATCCGAAATCAACCTGAGGCCCCCGAAACCTCAACTAAACATACCAACAAGTCCTAAAATACCATACAGACTTTGTCGAGCCCTCAAACCATATCAAACAACGCTAAAATGACGAATCATCCTCCTATTCAAACTTAAAGAACTTAAAACTTCCAAATTCGACAACTGATGCCGAAACCTATAAAACCACGTCCGATTGACCCCCAATTTTGCACATAATTCATAATCAACCTTATGTACCTACTCCAAATTCCAGAATTGGAATCTGACCCGGATATCAAAAAGTCCACTATCAGTCAAAATCTCCAAAACTTTGACTTCCGCCATTTCAAGCCTAAATGAGTTACATACCTCCAAAATACCTAAGTCCAAAATCACCTAACAAAGCTAACGGAACTGACGAAACTCCATTCTAGAGTCGTCTTCATACAGTTCTGACTACGGTCCAAATCCTAAGGCTTGAACCTCCATTTAGGGACTAAGTGTCCCGAAACACTCCAAAAACCAAAATGAAACCTCCCGGCAAGTCACAATAGCAGAAATAGATATGGGAGAAATAGTTAATAGGGGGGTCGGGGCTATAACTCTCAAAATAACTGGCCGGGTCGTTACAATTTATCAATAACATCCTGGTCGGGAACCCTTACTGCCTCTCCCCGGCATCGTGCTTGAATAATATTCTGGAGTTGTAACATATCTGTAGGATCTAAATAAATGCAATCTCATTCCTTTTGCCTTTTTACCGCATTCTTTCTTTACTATTCCATTGCTACTTGAACTACATAACTCTGACTTAATACCAGATCACACCGTCTTCCCCCTTTTAAGGGAGTACTAGCATTTAATGCTATGAAGATTAACCTATATATGTTTTACCTCTTCATCTTTGGCATCTTTTCACGTCTTCACTAACCCTTAATCGCCTTGCGGTAACCCATCTCTACCAGGAATAACTGAATTTGTTACGCGAGAGGGTGACACCTAGTGTAACTGGAACACTTAGTTCCTTAAGCGTAACTCTGCTCACGGTGCTTGCTTTATGGAAGCGTCTTCTTGAATGACCTTTAAAGGTTATTCTTCCATTGTCCATTCTATTATTGCTAGAACGCGGTCACTGAAATTCCCACAATGTCGACTATTATCACATTATTCGGTCCCTAATTCTATCTTGTTTACTAGCCTATACTAATTTCTATTACTCCGAAGGTCTAACTTAGCCTTCTAGTAATCATGTTGGAGTCACCAACTCATTTCTTGAAATAAGGATATGCCTTTATGGCTTATACTCTTTATGGTCTCAAGGCCTGTCACCTCTTGTCTTTTCCTTCACTTGACTATAAACTCTGTCATCCTGTCATATTTTGATTTACCATTATCACCAATTTATCACATCTTACTCATAATACTTCATTTACTCTCTTCTTATTCTCCTGCTAATATCTCTGTCTATTACCTTATTCTGAAAACTTCAACAAAACAATCTTCGGCTTTTAGCTCCCCTGCTCTATCTACTGTCTCTTCGAGTCACCTAATATTCTCTCTTGACTAGGGACGAGAGCCATACTAAGGTAAATATTTATCCCTTCTAGGATTCCACTACCTATCTTCTGAAATTTATGAACATTCTAGTATTCATATCTGGCTGTTCTATTCTAGAGTGCACCATCTGGGTGTCTCACAAGGATATCTATTACCACGTTTGCACTACCCTTCAAAAATGTTAGCTAATGATAACAATTCATCCACCATTTTGGGTTACTCCAACCCCAGCTGGATCCTGATATCCTATTTTTATCTTAAACTATAAATGTTAGATCCCATAGGGCATAACTGCGATGGATGTGGCCAATTGAATATATCTCTGTTACTGTAGAAAGTAACTCAGAATGCTTATATTTCTCTGCCTGAATTGTAAATACTGATAATCTTCACTAACTGGGTACCCTTCTTCACCTTGCTTCTTTTACTTGTGAAATTTGTATCTACCTTATGATTCTCTTAATTCTTTTTTTCCATATAGGTGGATAGATATTCATGCCTTAGGGTTCCTTATCAAGAAGCTTGCACGTCTTAGTACACACATGATATGCTGAATAGCTTACATTTACTCATCATAAGCATGATGAAAAATCGAGTTCTTCTGACTCAACTCTTCCATAGCCACATTCAATCTCCTACAACTGAGCTATACCACACGATCTAGAGTAAAACGAAAGAGAGACAGTCCTAAATGCCCTGTAACCTCCTGCTTATAAGTGTGGTGTACAACACACCCATAAACAAGAGTCTACTAGACATGACTTGTAGACTCCGTAGGATAGAACTGCTCTGATACTAAGTTGTCACGCCCCAAACCTGAAGACACGTGGCCGGCACCCGATGCCATATTTGGCCCGAGCATACCACTCTGTTACTGTGAACTCTAGAGGGGTAACCCTCAACTTAGGCCGATGAGGCCATATTCTGAATCATCTGAAAATACCGTCTCTCTCATCTGAGTGGTATACATACCCAAAATCTCATATATATATATATATATATATATATATATATATATATATATATATATATAAAACTGTGCAGGCTGATGAGGCTGCCATGAACATCTATGGATATACAAAATATATAGGACTTATCTATAAGTCTCTAGGGATAACTGAACTATATCATGATCGGGACAGGGCCTCGACCTACCCATCAAACATGTATATATAAAATGGACTCCTAGGTATAGACCTGGTACTCCGAAGAAGTGGAGCTTACCAACCAAGCTGATGTTTGACTTTGTCTACTGAGAAGGTCCATCCAGCTATCTATCAGGACCTGCAGGCATGAAATGCAGTGTCCCCAGCAAAAGGGACGTCAGTACGAAATAATGTACCAAGTATGTAAGGCAACAGAATAACTGAAAGCTAAGACTGAGATGATAATATAATAACTGAAAGTAACTGGGAGTCAAAGATAATCTGAAGATATTCTTACTTGTTGATACTGACTCATCTCTCTCAATATAATAAGAAAAATATCTTACCGACCCTATAAGGCTCGGTATGTTTAACTGCTCTGCCGTAGTAGGCTCGCTCATAGGCGCTCAGTCATACCAGGCTCTGTATCTTAGCCATTCTTGGCTCGCTCATAGGCGCTCGGCTACAGTAGGCTCGGTATATAACTTACCATTTGATCAGAGGTTGCCCATTAGGGGCCTACCCACCGATTATAGCTCGGTGGTGGTGGAAATACTGTAATACTTTATATATATTGACTCTCTTCTCTCTTGACTGAAAGAAGACAATACATAATTTAATATAAAGTCCCGATAAGGGAGAATACTGTAGCTTATGAGACTAGGATAATGTATATAAATTCAGGAATACAAACTTCTCTTTATGCCTCGTTATCAAACGCATGTATTTACGGGATCATGCTAAAATAAGGAAAGGTTTAGCCTTAAAATACCTTAACTCCGTTGATTCCTTAATCCCTTCGGAGCAATTCTTCAAATAACTCAACTCAATCTACCATAGCACAAGGAGATTCAAAATCAGTGCTGAGTAAGGCAAAGTTCGCAACTTAAACTAGTAGCTCGTTTACTTAAATTTGGGCAGCATCTCCCCTGTAACTAGGCCCTCCTCCAATACAATATACCAAAAAAAATAAGAACACCACAATAACAACATGTATGCATCATTTTTCAAACTTATCTCCATCACAATGTACCACAAAACAGTCCACACACCCTAATCACGCCATACATAAACTTTCCGAACTTTCCGATCTGCATAGCTCTTCTGTCTGGACTGTGCTGTGGGAAGTCAATCTTGAATCACCTTCACCTTATCCAGGGCATCTTAAACCAAGTCTGTACCTTATAATCTAGCCTCGCCCGGCTCGAAGCAACCCACTGGAGATCGACACCGCCTACCAAACAGAGCCTCACATGGTGCCATCTGAATGCTCGACTGATAACTGTTGTTGTATGTAAACTCCGTAAGTGGAAATAATTGATCCTAAGCACTCCCATAATTTATCACACAAGCACGGAGGATATCCGCTAGTATATGAATAGTGCGCACGGACTGTCCGTACGTCTGAGGTGCAATGTTGTGCTCAACTCAACCCGAATACCCGACTCTTGCTGTACAGAACCATGATAGATAAATTACGTACCCCGGTCAGAGATGCTAGATACTGGTACGCCATGAAGACTGACGTTCTCACGGATATAAATTTGAGCCAGCTGCTCGGAAGAATAAGTAGTCATCCAAGGAATGAAATGAGCTAACTTGGTCAGCGTGTCCACAATCACCCAAATTGCATCAAACTTTCGCAGAGTCCGTGGGAGTCCAACAACGAAATCCATAGTGATCCGCTCCCATTTGCAATCTGGAATCTCTAATTTCTGAAGCAACCGATCCGGCCGCTGATGCTCATACTTCACCTGCTGGCAAACACGGTATCGAGCCACATACTCCACTATGTCCTTTTTCATTCTCCTCCACCAGTAATGCTGTCTCAAGTCCTGATACATCTTTGCGGCACCCGGATGAATGGAGTACCGCTAGCTATGAGCCTCCTGAAGAATCAACTCACGCAAACCATCTACATTATGCACACATAGCCTGTCATGCATCATCAATATGCCATTATCCCCAATAGTGACCTCCTAAGTATCACCGTATTGAACTGTGTCCTTAAGGACAAGCAGGTGGGGTCATCATACTGACGCTCCCTGATGCGATCATAAAGAGAAGACCGAGAGACCACACAAGCCAACACTCGGCTCGGCTCAGAAATATCCAATCTCACAAACTGGCTGGCTAAGGCCTGAACATCTAATGCTAAGGGTCTCTCTGCTGCTGGAAGGTATGCTAAACTCCTCAAATTCTCCGCCCGGCGACTCAAAGCATCGTTCACCACATTGGCCTTCCCCGGGTGGTACAAAATGGTGATACCCCGCCAAACTAAGAAAACTATGGATCTCCATAGTCGATGATAGTCTAGGCCAACTATGCACTGCTTCCACCTTCTTCGGATCCACCTTGATCCCATCACTGGATACTACATGGCCCAAGAATGCCACTGAGTCTAGCCAAAACTCACACTTAGAAAATTTTGCATACAACTTCTTTTCTCTCAAAGTCTGAAGCACAGTCCTCGGGTGCTGCTCGTGATCCTCCCGAGTTCGAGAGTAAACCAGAATGTCGTCAATAAACACAATGACGAAGGAGTCAAGATAAGGCCAAAACACACTATGCATCAAGTGCATAAAGGCTGTTGGGGCATTGGTCAGCCCAAAAAACATCACAAGAAACTCGTAGTGACCATACCGAGTCCTGAAGGCAGTCTTCGATATATATGGCTCTCGAATCCTTAACTGATGATAGCCTAAACGTAAGTCAATCTTGGAGAACACTATGGCACCCTATAGCTGATCAAATAAATCATCAATACGAGGTAATGGAAACTTGTTCTTCATTGTAACTTTGGTCAGCTGGCGATAATCAATACACATACGCATAGAACCATCATTTTTCTTCACAAACGAGACAGGAGCACCCCAAGGTGACACACTAGGCTGAATGAAGCCCTTATCAAGAAATCCTGTAACTGCTCTTTCAACTCCTTCAATTCAGGAGGAGCCATACAATATGGAGGAATAGAGATGGGCTGAGTGTCCGGCAACAAATCAATGCCAAAATCAATATCTTTGTCGGGCGGCATGCCCGGAAGATCAGCTGGAAACACATCTAGATAGTCCCTCACTACTGGAAGTGACTAAACTGTAGGGGTATAAATACTGACATCTATCACATAAGCTAGATACGCGTCACACCCCTTCTCAACCATTCGTTGAACTTTAAGAAATGAAATGACTCGGCTGGGAGTATACTCTAAGGTACCTCTCCACTCCAATCGCGGTAAGCCCGGCATAGCCAGCGTCACGGTCTTAGCGTGACAATCAAGAATAGCATAATGGGGCGACAACCAGTCCATGCCCAATATAACATCAAAGTCTACCATGCTGAGTACTAATAAATTGGCTCTAGTCTCAAAACCACGAAGAGCAATCAAACACGACCGATACACATGGTCCACAACAAGAGAATCTCCCACAGGAGTAGACACAGAAAAAGGGGAACTCAAAGAATCCCGAGATACGCCCAAATATAGGGCAAAATAAGAGGACATATATGAATACGTAGAGCCTGGGTCAAATAATACCGATGCATCTCTATGACAGACTGGACAATACCTGTAATAATAGATTCGGAAGAAACTGCCTTTGTACGAGCCGGAAGAGCATAATACCTAGCCTGGCCTCCCCCTCTAGGGTGACCTCAACCCCCTCGACCTCCACCTTAAGCTAGCTGAGCAGGTGGGGCGGTATCTGGTGCTGGAATCATGGACTGAGGACCTGGGGGAGCACGTGGTGGCTGAGAAGTCTATGGAGAGGAAACCCTCCTAAGTCTAGGGCAATCCCTCACCATATGGAGGGTGTCGCCACACTAAAAAAAAAACCTCGGAGTGCGTGGCTGCTCCGACTGACTCAGGGCGGGTCTGTTGACTGGACGCTAAAAGCACCCCGAGCAGGAGGCACACTAAATACGGGCGGTGCATAATAAGGCTTCTGGTGTATAGAGGGGGTTGGAACACCACTGGCGGCTGGAAGAACTAAATGAACGGGGCGGCCCACATAACCTCGACCATGGCGAGCGGCTGGGGCACGAGCTCCAGAATAAGAACTAGTCTCTCGAGACCTTTTGACCTCTCTCTCCTCTAGATCCTTGTCAAGCATGCCTCCAATCTCCTAGCAATACTCACCACCTGCTGGTAAGGAATATCCATATCCAGCTCCCTAACCATACTAATTCTGATACTGGGGTGGAGTCCCTCAATAAACCGACGAACCCTCTCTCGAACTGTGGCAACCAAGGCCGGTGCATGTCGGGCCAAATTACCTAAGCGGACTGCATACTCTGACACCGTCATAGCACCCTGGAGGGCGCAACTGCTCAAACTCCGTGTGCCATGAGTCCCTGAGGCTCTGAAGGACATACTCTCTCAAAAACATGTCCGAGAACTGAGTCCATGTAAGTGAAGCTGCCTGATCCGGACTACTCAACTCATAAGCACGCCACCACTAATAGGCTACACCTCTAAGCTAAAAGGTGGTAAAAAAAACCCCACTCGTCTCCGCTACGCCCATAATACGGAGAAAACCCTAAGCATCATCTGAAGCCAATCAGCTGAAGGTGGTCGGTGGTACATCTTGTACCTCTCAAGTCTGAGCTACTCCACCTCAGAAGCGGCTGTCCTAGTCTCATGCTGAACCGGGGCTACCGGCAGCATAGGAATGAACTCTGGGGCCTGATCAACCTAGAACCTCTACTCAGGAGTGCGGGCTATGGGAGTCTGTGCCCCTCCCCCGTCCTAAGATGTGGCAGGAGCTAATGGAATCAATCCAGCCTGAGCTAAGGTGTTGAACATTCCCTCCAGCTGGAACTGCTGGGGGCTCCTCTGTCGCAGCTCGCGCGGGTGCTCTAGCTGAACCGCGTGGCCGTACTCTACCCCGTCCTCGGCCTCTAGCGGGTCTAGCAGGGTGCGCGGGTGCTTGGTCATCAGATCCTCCAGTACGGGTCCTCACCATATGTGAAAAAGAATATAATAGATAATATTTAGAATTTGATGCATTTAACTCGCACGACAAGGAATCAAAAGAAGTATGATTGTTCCTAACAGTTCCATAGAGCTCTGATACCAACTTGTCATGACCCAAACTCTCCCTCCGTGAATCGTCGTGACGGCACCTAGTCTCTACGACTAGGTAAGCCTAATACTTGCGAAAAAGAAATGAAAAACTTGACAGTAGCAGATATTTTAATAAGCAATTGATATGCCGATCAACATATACAATAATCAACTCTCGAAATCTACAAACACTTCCAAGACCCGAAACACCGTAAGTCAAAAACTTCTACGAAGTTCTAACTACTATATGCATCACTGTCTATAGAAATTAGAGAAGAATCTACATAAGGGATAGAGGGGGGACTCCGAGGATCTACAGGCGCGGGCAGATGAACCTTGAAGTTCTCCGAAAACAGCAGCGACTGCAACTAAGAACGAGGCTGGTAAAATGAACCTGGATCTGCACACGAAAAACATGTTCAGGAAAGAGCGTGAGTACACCACTGCAGTACCAAGTAAGTGCCAAGCCTAACCTCAGCCGAGTAATGACGAGGTCAGGTCAAGCCCCTACTAGTATATAATAAATAAGCAGGAGAGTATAACAATATAATAAGAAATTGGAATTTAAAAAAAGTGAAACTTAGCAAAGTAGCAACATAGAACACAAGGATAAACAGGAGGGGATCTCCTGAGATACTGTCTCGTAGTCCCAAAAATAAAAGTGCAAGGAGATTTTACGAGGTACCACCTCGTAGTCTCAAAAGTAAATATGCAGGGAGAACTCCCGAGGAACCGCCTCGTAGTCTCAAAAGTAAAGGTGCAGGGAGAACTCCCGAGGAACCGCCTCATAGTCTCAAAAGTAAATATGCAAGGGGATCTCCCGGGATACCGTCCCGTAGTCTCAAATTAAATGCGCAGCTCAAATAAATAAATGTAACAGTTACAGCACGAAACCTATAATTTAGACTAAGTACAAGTCAAGAAAGAAGCAACATTCTTCTAAACATGCTATAAAGAGTTCAAATAGTCAATTAGGACACGTAGACATGCTATTCTAGGATAACAGGATAACTACACATGCTAGTATACTCTGATAAGATAAAAACAGGCTATTACTCGGTAAAAGTCTATTTTTTCCACAAATAGCCCGTGTACGCACTCGTCACCTCGCCTACACGGCGCTCACATATCATAACAACACCAAATCCTAAGGGGATTTCCCCCACACAAGGTTAGGCAAGCCACTTACCTCAAACCAAGCTCAATCAATCTGTAACAATGCTCTTTCCAGGAATATCCGGCTCCGAATGGCCCAAATCTAGCCAAAAATCAATTACATACCATAAATACAACTATAAGAATTACTCTAATGAATGAAATAAAAGCTAAAGCAAGAAATTAGAAAATCGCCCCAAAACGTCTCCCCGGCCCACATATCGGAATCGGGAAGAAATCACAAAATATGAATACCCATTCACTCATGAGTTAACTTGTACCAAAATTACTCAAATCCGATACCAAAATCTCGATCAAAATCCCAAAATTTGGCCTAAGAACATTTCTCAACATATTCCCCAATTTTCCAACCCAAATCACTAATTTAATGATGCAATTAAAGACATAATCATGGGAATTAACCAAAACTAGGTAAGAATCACTTACCCTAAACACCCACGTGAAACTCCGTCCAAAAATCGCCTAATTCCGAGCTCTCAAGTCCAAATGGTGATAAATGACATAAACCCTCAATTTTGAACTTTTAAATCTGCCCAGGTGTTCCCTTCTTCGCGAACGCGACCACTATCTCGCGTTCGCGTATAAAGAAAATTCCACTGACCAAATTTCCTTCTTCGCGAATGCGAGGGACCTCTCGCAAACGCGTACCTTTCACTTCGTGGTCCTTCGCGAACATGATACTGCCTACGCGAACGCATAGACCAAATGACTGGGGTCCCCAACTGCCTCACTTCCTCTACGCGAACGCGTTCCACTCTTCGTGTTCGCGATGCTCGCACTGACTATACCTTCACGAACGTGAGCCCCTTTGCACGAACGCAAAGAACAAACTTGAGCTGGCCTCCCAGATGCCCTACGTGATTATGCGACCTCTCTCGCGAATGCGATGAAGAAATGCCTGCAACAAAAACATCAGAAATCTGCTATCTTCTCTTAAGTTCAAAAGGTCCATTAACCATCCGAAATCAACCTGAGGCCCCCGAAACCTCAACTAAACATACCAACAAGTCCTAAAATACCATACAGACTTTGTCGAGCCCTCAAACCACATCAAACAACGCTAAAATGATGAATCATCCTCCTATTCAAACTTAAAGAACTTGAAACTTCCAAATTCGACAACTGATGCCGAAACCTATAAAACCACGCTTGATTGACCACCAATTTTGCACATAATTCATAATCAACCTTATGTACCTACTCCAAATTCCAGAATTGGAATCTGACCCGGATATCAAAAAGTCCACTATCAGTCAAAATCTCCAAAACTTTGACTTCCGCCATTTCAAGCCTAAATGAGTTACATACCTCCAAAATACCTAAGTCCAAAATCACCTAACAGAGCTAACGGAACTGACGAAACTCCATTCTAGAGTCGTCTTCATACAGTTCTGACTACGGTCCAAATCCTAAGGCTTGAATCTCCATTTAGGGACTAAGTGTCCCGAAACACTCCAAAAACCAAAATGAAACCTCCCGGCAAGTCACAATAGCAGAAATAGATATGGGAGAAATAGTTAATAGGGGGGTCGGGGCTATAACTCTCAAAATAACTGGCCGGGTCGTTACAATTTATCAATAACATCCTGGTCGGGAACCCTTACTGCCTCTCCCCGGCATCGTGCTTGAATAATATTCTGGAGTTGTAACATATCTGTAGGATCTAAATAAATGCAATCTCATTCCTTTCGCCTTTTTACCGCATTCTTTCTTTACTATTCCATTGCTACATGAACTACATAACTCTGACTTAATACCAGATCACACCGTCTTCCCCCTTTTAAGGGAGTACTAGCATTTAATGCTATGAAGATTAACCTATATATGTTTTACCTCTTCATCTTTGGCATCTTTTCACGTCTTCACTAACCCTTAATCGCCTTGCGGTAACCCATCTCTACCAGGAATAACTGAATTTGTTACGCGAGAGGGTGACACCTAGTGTAACTGGAACACTTAGTTCCTTAAGCGTAACTCTGCTCACGGTGCTTGCTTTATGGAAGCGTCTTCTTGAATGACCTTTAAAGGTTATTCTTCCATTGTCCATTCTATTATTGCTAGAACGCGGTCACTGAAATTCCCACAATGTCGACTATTATCACATTATTCGGTCCCTAATTCTATCTTGTTTACTAGCCTATACTAATTTCTATTACTCCGAAGGTCTAACTTAGCCTTCTAGTAATCATGTTGGAGTCACCAACTCATTTCTTGAAATAAGGATATGCCTTTATGGCTTATACTCTTTATGGTCTCAAGGCATGTCACCTCTTGTCTTTTCCTTCACTTGACTATAAACTCTGTCATCCTGTCATATTTTGATTTACCATTATCACCAATTTATCACATCTTACTCATAATACTTCATTTACTCTCTTCTTATTCTCCTGCTAATATCTCTGTCTATTACCTTATTCTGAAAACTTCAACAAAACAATCTTCGGCTTTTAGCTCCCCTGCTCTATCTACTGTCTCTTCGAGTCACCTAATATTCTCTCTTGACTAGGGACGAGAGCCATACTAAGGTAAATATTTATCCCTTCTAGGATTCCACTACCTATCTTCTGAAATTTATGAACATTCTAGTATTCATATCTGGCTGTTCTATTCTAGAGTGCACCATCTAGGTGTCTCACAAGGATATCTATTACCACGTTTGCACTACCCTTCAAAAATGTTAGCTAATGATAACAATTCATCCACCATTTTGGGTTACTCCAACCCCAGCTGGATCCTGATGTCCTATCTTTATCTTAAACTATAAATGTTAGATCCCATAGGGCATAACTGCGATGGATGTGGCCAATTAAATATATCTCTGTTACTGTAGAAAGTAACTCAGAATGCTTATATTTCTCTGCCTGAATTGTAAATACTGATAATCTTCACTAACTGGGTACCCTTCTTCACCTTGCTTCTTTTACTTGTGAAATTTGTATCTACCTTATGATTCTCTTAATTCTTTTTTTCCATATAGGTGGATAGATATTCATGCCTTAGGGTTCCTTATCAAGAAGCTTGCACGTCTTAGTACACACATGATATGCTGAATAGCTTACATTTACTCATCATAAGCATGATGAAAAATCGAGTTCTTCTGACTCAACTCTTCCATAGCCACATTCAATCTCCTACAACTGAGCTATACCACACGATCTAGAGTAAAACGAAAGAGAGACAGTCCTAAATGCCCTGTAACCTCCTGCTTATAAGTGTGGTGTACAACACACCCATAAACAAGAGTCTACTAGACACGACTTGTAGACTCCGTAGGATAGAACTGCTCTAATACTAAGTTGTCACGCCCCAAACCTGAAGACACGTGGCCGGCACCCGATGCCATATTTGGCCCGAGCATACCACTCTGTTACTGTGAACTCTAGAGGGGTAACCCTCAACTTAGGCCGATGAGGCCATATTCTGAATCATCTGAAAATACCGTCTCTCTCATCTGAGTGGTATACATACCTAGAGGGGTAACCCTCAACTTAGGCCGATGAGGCCATATTCTGAATCATCTGAAAATACCGTCTCTCTCATCTGAGTGGTATACATACCCAAAATCTCATATATATATATATATATATATATATATATATATATATATATATATATATAAAACTGTGCAGGCTGATGAGGCTGCCATGAACATCTATGGATATACAAAATATATAGGACTTATCTATAAGTCTCTAGGGATAACTGAACTATATCATGATCGGGACAGGGCCTCGACCTACCCATCAAACATGTATATATAAAATGGACTCCTAGGTATAGACCTGGTACTCCGAAGAAGTGGAGCTTACCAACCAAGCTGATGTTTGACTTTGTCTACTGAGAAGGTCCATCCAGCTATCTATCAGGACCTGCAGGCATGAAATGCAGTGTCCCCAGCAAAAGGGACGTCAGTACGAAATAATGTACCAAGTATGTAAGGCAACAGAATAACTGAAAGCTAAGACTGAGATGATAATATAATAACTGAAAGTAACTGGGAGTCAAAGATAATCTGAAGATATTCTTACTTGTTGATACTGACTCATCTCTCTCAATATAATAAGAAAAATATCTTACCGACCCTATAAGGCTCGGTATGTTTAACTGCTCTGCCGTAGTAGGCTCGCTCATAGGCGCTCAGTCATACCAGGCTCTGTATCTTAGCCATTCTTGGCTCGCTCATAGGCGCTCGGCTACAGTAGGCTCGGTATATAACTTACCATTTGATCAGAGGTTGCCCATTAGGGGCCTACCCACCGATTATAGCTCGGTGGTGGTGGAAATACTGTAATACTTTATATATATTGACTCTCTTCTCTCTTGACTGAAAGAAGACAATACATAATTTAATATAAAGTCCCGATAAGGGAGAATACTGTAGCTTATGAGACTAGGATAATGTATATAAATTCAGGAATACAAACTTCTCTTTATGCCTCGTTATCAAATGCATGTATTTACGGGATCATGCCAAAATAAGGAAAGGTTTAGCCTTAAAATACCTTAACTCCGTTGATTCCTTAATCCCTTCGGAGCAATTCTTCAAATAACTCAACTCAATCTACCATAGCACAAGGAGATTCAAAATCAGTGCTGAGTAAGGCTAAGTTCGCAACTTAAACTAGTAGCTCGTTTACTTAAATTTGGGCAGCATCTCCCCTGTAACTAGGCCCTCCTCCAATACCATATACCAAAAAAAACAAGAACACCACAATAACAACATGTATGCATCATTTTTCAAACTTATCTCCATCACAATGTACCACAAAACAGTCCACACACCCTAATCACGCCATACATAAAACGACAACCAAAGTAGTGTCAAACAACCTAAAAAATGTAATAAAGAATGACCAGCCCACCATTTCGTCATTATGTGGCGTTTCTCCACACCATTTATCCTCCAAAACACCATAAAAAATCAGCACAAGAGGCCAACACGAGTGGACTACAAAACAGTCCACTAAAAGTAAAATAAATTGAACTCACGGCTTCCGATCACCGTCCCGTAAGTTCTAACTATTAGGAAACAAATTTATTAAGCTTCCTTGAAATTTAAAAGCTTAAATACGGAAAGTGTGTGTTTTCTTAACTATGAAGTACCTTCCAAAACTAAAACTCCAAAGAAAAAGAGAGGCGATATAGCGCGACTTATGCAGTGGGGATTGTTCTAGTATTATTGCTTCTTGATTTCGTACCCGGGATGTTAATCTTCTTTGGAACCCTTGTAGAGAGCTTAAGGGTAAGTTTATGGGGGTTCTCTGGTTGTGTTCTATGAAAAATGATGAGAAAGACGATTTAAAACCTATATATATCAACTTTTAAAAAGTCCAAGAGGTATTAGCTTGGCACCCTAGCATTGGCCCTTCTTCCGACGCTTATATCATTTTAGCAGTATGTCGTATGAATGAACGGTTAAGAGCATTAGAAACTACATTCCAAGAATTTCAATTTAGTATATAATATATCCTAAAAAGACCTCATATAATACATGAAATATATTTCTCAAAAAGCTTTAGTGACACACCTACTTGTCACCTATGCAGTCTGCGCAGTCTCGCCAAACTGCAAATATCTCTCTACTCTGATGTCGTATCGAAAAATGGTTTAATGCATTAGAAACAAGACTCATCGTCAATTTGATATGTAGATCATCTCGTAATTCCATGTATATTAGTAGAAAAGCTCAACTACATTTGTCCTATGTTTCAGCATATTTATAAATGCAACTTGTGATGACCTTTTCCAACTATTGTTCCACAACTCGCTTGACTTCAAAACATACCACATGACTATCATACAAAAATAACTCATAACATAATCTCCTTATAATGTTAAGCACCATAATCTCACCCCAAAAGTACATGTTACAACATTCCCAACTTATCGGCTTTTGACGAAACTTATTTTCTTCAATTCGTTTAGCTTCTAAGCCTTCAAACCCTCTTGGTACTTGGTATTCATGATCTTAAATATTTGTAACCTCCACGTTAATATGATTAACTAACTTTCTAAACATTTCAAAGATGATTTCATTTTTGAGCTTACATCAATTGACTTACGACGTACTCTTACGTACGAAAATATGGGATGTAACACATACAATCTTAAACCCTCTCACATGAGATAACCCACCTGTTTAGACCTCAAATCGACATCATCCTATGACCTTACCATGGTTACAACCACTATGCAATCAATTGATCCTCCCAAGTCTACACTCATCATCAAGACATAAGAATCCATTTCATTCCAGTAATGAACAACTAAAAGATCTATCAACACATCCACAACTCAAGACTGTATTGCACATCAAGATGTTAATCACGAATCCATATTCTATTTTGCATCTTAAGCAAATCCTCTCCTTGCATCCAAACTATCTAAGTGCAATCCTCTGTTACGTAATACTCACATAAGGCTACCTTGACATGTACTGGGCTATCAATCCCACTCCTAAGGATACTACCAGACATAGGAGCCCAAAATCACATGCTCACATAGCTGAATCTGCCAAGCCAGTCATGATCTGAATATGGAAACAAGTTCTTTAGATTGACCTGTCCTCATAACATTAAATAACATTTCGCACCTTATCCACGACATCACAAGCCATCAATGCACAATATCTATTGAGTACTCAACATCCCATACGAATGAACTGAAGTACACAACAAGGTGAAATAAAGTCACACGATAAGGGAAGAAAAAAGGAAAGTTTTTCTGGATGCCATGTAGCTTCTCGAGGATAAGTATGGATGTCACCATACATATCCGCAAGACTTCACTAGACATTTTCTCATGATCGTAGAGCCTATGAACCTAGACCCGAAGAAACACTAAGTCGTGATGGCACCTGTAATCAAACCATCATATAACACAACTCGAACAAAAAATCATCAAATAAACAATAAATAAGCTTGCGCAAATCAGTACAACTATCCCAAGGATTGATAATATATGTCATAAGCCAATAAGATTTAGATTTACAATGTTGGTATAAAGGAAATACAATATCTCTTGGAATATACATAAATATAAATACAAGTCCTAAGTTGCAACATGAATATTGGAATCTTCAATGCTAGCCTTCATTAACCACAACCCAGCTCCAAGATCTACATGTAAGGTGCAGAAGTGTAGTATGAATACAACTGACCTCATGTACTCAGCAAGTATCAAAACTAACCTCAACGAATTAGTGACAAGGTTTATTCTAAAAGATACTCACTTTATATAACTTGTACAACTCAATAGCAAATATAGTGTAAAGAAATATCAGTAGAAAAAGTCATAGAATAGCGAATATCAATAACAAGGGGCATAATTTGAGAAGAAACCAACTCGCATGCTTTTAAAATAACCAAATCAAAGCATGTACAACTGCACTACATCCACATATCAATATAATTTACGCCAAGAAGCTCTAACTCAAGTACTTTTACATGATCGCAAAGAGATTATTCGTAATAAAGGTCATTTTCTCAGAAATTTCCAAATAGCATTTATATGAATACTTCAACATGAGTCTAAGTGTCAATGCATGATAAGTACTGAATGTTTCTACACTAGTCTAGGATGTCAACACATGCCCAAGGACCAACTTTTCATTATACCTCGGTACTCCTACATGTACCAACACAAGTCTCAGTGTCTCAAGACAACCTTGAAAATCTATGCACCCATATCAAAAACCATGTTTATAATACAAGTCACAATACTGACGAGCCCAAAACACACACTTAAATATGCTTACTATTCGAATATAGTATAAAAAAATATCGTATCCACAGGGATTGGATTTAAACAGTATTTTCGTAGCTTCTAGTATAATTTCTATCCAAGATGATCAACAATTTAGATTTGTGTGATTAAAACTAAAATTAACTAAAAGTCTAAACTATTGACTAATGACAATTGCAACAAGAGTAAGCAAAGAAGATATTAATGGGAGAAAATAGGGGTTGACTAGATAGGTGCAAGATACTTGTATGGGATTTAACTCTAGTTGATTCACTTATAAGGTTCAAGTGAGTCTCTCGAATTCATTCAATTATTAGTTCAAACGTTCAGTGCAACTCCTCTCTCGATTAAGTCTCAACCTTGAAATATGAACCAAGTTAAGCTCGGTGAAGATATTCAAGAATTCGTAGTGGATTAATCTTTAGGAGAACCTCTTCCGATTATCCTCCAAACTAGGTATAAACAATAATTCAACTAGCCTCTTTCGATTACTATGAAGAATTAATGAATTCAACCAACAAGATAATGCACAAACATCACAAGTTATGTCTCTTTTGATTACATGAACATGTGAAAATAGATACAACAATTAAAACATCCAAAACGATCGAATATATAAAAACTAGAGTTAATGTCCACAAACAATTCTCAATACACCAAATCCATCAATCCCTAAAGAGAACTACTCTATAGATATGGAGTAATTCATCACAAATAAGTTTAAGTTAAAGGAAAACATACAATGATCCAAACTCTTGTCTGGAGTGAGGATTGAATGATGAAATCCTTGTGGTCAACACTTTCCCACTTCTCCTTAGCTTCCTTAGTTCTTAGATGTGTCAAATGTCCCAAAAATACTGTTTTTCCATGTATACATATCAAGTAGGGTCGGGCCCAAACCAACACACCTTCTCCTACACGAAATAGGACTCCTTCCTGAATAGGACGTAACCTGGGAGTGTGCTCACGCATATGGCCACACACTTTGGAAGGTATTCTGCCTTACATGCGCGACTAGTGCACGCTAGCGCACCTGTGTGGCGTTCTGCTCTATTCTCCGTTTCTTTCGTTAAGTGCACGACTATCCGTTGATCCCCGAACACGATCCCAACTTAATCCTCGAGCTTTTACTCAGACTTTAAAGCTCTAGAATAGCTTGAATTCATGCCATAACATCTACATAGCTCGGGATCACTCCTACAAGGCATAAAACATACAATTAGTGCAAAATACTAGCGATTAACACTCAAACTCAATTAAAGTGCAGTAAATTAGAGTGTGATAAGCAACTAAAACACGCAATAATAGCCTACCATCAACACCTCACACGTAAACCATTGCTCGTCCTCGAGCAATCAAACTACACTTTATAATGACACGACCTTTTTAAACAATTCTCATAACTCATCATACCAAGAATATTTAAAATAGACTAATCACTCTTACGTAACATCCTCGCCTCAAGATTTGACTCTAAAGCACCACACATTATTTACAACTCGCTCACTTACTCTAACACAGAGGTCAACAACATTACCTTTCCTTCATGAATCACGTGCCTCACAACAAAAGGGAGTAGTTCCACACACAATCAAATCTAAGCACAATTAGGAACTTCAAATAGAAAGAATTCGCTCACTCTCAGAAACAACATTCATATGCCACAAAATATGAACCATAGGTTTTCCCATAGTGTACTACTCCACTAATTGAGCTCATTCGGTCAAGTATCAAGTAGGACTTTAAATGGTTGTAATGTAAGCTGCGGGACATGTAGGATACATTTACATATAAGGGTGACTACACCTCCCTAAACACTTTAATACATAAATCTCATTGTTTAAACCCCACACTTATGTTAAACCAATACTCCACATTCACATCAATTTATATTAACTCCCAACTTCTTTAAGCACAAATACATCAAGAGTTACCACTTATCAATGAATAATTTTCACAACAATACATTATGTATATATTTTTTTCTTTTTCAATTTAAGTGGCTCTTACTTTTTCAAAACAGGGCACCTTTCTCCTTATTGCATTAGATCAACTCAAAAACCAACCCAATCACCCCATACTTCAACTTTTACAAAGTTCATACAATTTCAAGTGCTCATGAGAGGTAAATGGCTCAAATTAATGGTTAATTCACACAAATGGGTAAGGCTTGTAATGTGGTTACCAAAGAAACATGATGACAGATTCAACAGAGTTAACTATGATACATAACAATTTGGTGGGTAAATGCATATCATCGGCTCAACACAGAAATGCTTATATCACTTCCAAGACTGAATAAAACTACTATTTCGCTTTGCAAACACATGGAGAAAGTTCTAGACATCAAATGCAATGCACAGAATACACGAAACCACAAACACACATGGCACATAAGTCACTCAAGATTGGATTATCAAGACACTCTAGCCAAAGTAGTTAAGCAAAGTTAAGATCATATAATTTAAGGTACTTATGCAAGAGTCAAAAGTTGAGCCTAAGCGTCACAACTAAAGTGCTCACTATTCTCAAGAGTCAAAAACTGAGCCTAAGCGTCACAACTAAAGTGCTCACTATTCTCAAAGCATAATAAAGTCATGAGACATTGTTTTCAATTCAAACCATACCATAAGTGTTCCTACTTCTAAAAATAAAGCTAACTACACCCAGTTCAAACAAAAACCTTGGAAAAGAACCGCGACACAAAGAAACACCAACGGGGAATTAATACACTTTCTAACAAAATAAAATCTTTTTCTCTTTTTCTTTTGACTTTTATCCCTCAAGAAACCCGTCGAATGATATCCATCGTCGGAAAAAATCGAAAATTTTAAAAGTTTTATGGTTTTCCAAATTTTTTCTATCAAACTACTACAACTAAACTACATTAATATACATACAACATATGTACAAATATATCCCCCACCCCACACTTAAAGTTGTGGAATCTCCCCATGACACATAATTAAAAAGCATAAGGTAGAAGAACTTACCTGAATCTCTAGTCGGGGTCTGAGTTAAAGTCGGGCTCCATTCTTCGTGCCTGAACTAGTGCACACATCCACGCAGATAGCTTCTTCTCAACCTTCTTGGGGTACACCCCACTCTTGTCTTTCTCACTCACTGGGACATTCTCTTTCTAGCTTTTCGCTTTCCACTCTACACCTTCAGTTGGCTTCTCCTTTCTCACCCCCATCTCCATATTAATCTTGAAGGTCACCGTCTCCTCACCCACTCTAAGCATGAGATTTCTATCATGTATGTCTAATATCGCTCTGCCCGTCGCTAAGAATGGTCTTCCTAGATAAAGGGGACCTCTTTATTCTCCTCCATCTTCACCACAATAAAATCTACAAGAAATACAAACTTATCTACCCGAACTAAAATATCTTCCACCATCCCCTCGGATATTATAGTTGTTTGATCTATCAGCTGCAAAGATATTGGCGCAGGCCTTATCTCTCCAAGCTCGTTCTCTAATTTTCTGTAAATAGACAAAGGCATTAAATTAATTGAGGCACCAGAATCACATAAAGATTTATCAAAATTAAGAGTGCCTAACGAGCAAGGTATAGTAAAACTCCATGAATCTTCACACTTTTGTGGGAGTTTTTTTGGCAAGATTGCGCTGCAATGCTCTGTGAGCTTGACCACTGAGGTCTCTTCTATCCTCCTCTTCTTTGTAAGGATCTCCTTCAAGAATTTGGCATAAGCTGGCATTTGTGAGAGAACTTCTGTAAATGGCAAATTTACATTAACCTGTCTCAGCATCCCTAGAAATTTCTCAAACTGCTTGTCCAGCTTTTCTCTATAAAACTTTTGGGGAAAGGGTAGAGCAGGAATATTCTCACTCTCATTAGATTCCTCCCTTCTTGAAGTTTCCTCCTTCTTTTTCTCAGCTGCTTTTATACCTTTCTTCTTCTTATCAACTTCATTTTACTTCTTTTTCAGGAACGCTCTCTTATTGGATAGGGGCAGGATCTTTCAACACTTTCCTGCTTCTCAAGGTCACATCACTCACCGTTTCTTGGGATTTCTCTCTGTGTCAGCTGGTAGAGTACCTGGAATTCTCTCAGACAGTACAATAGCAATTTGTCCCACGTGCTTCTCCAAGTTTCGCAAACCAGTGCCAAATTCTTTGATAGCTGGACCATAAGCATTTAATCTCTCATCTGTCTTGACAATGAAGGACTTTATTAGATATTCAAGCCCAGGCTGAGTGGAATTTTGAGGCTGAACTGCGGCCTCGGCTGATTCATAAAACCAGGAGCTCCTTGTCCTTGAAATCTGGCATTGTTTTGTTTCCATTCATTTGCAGTACCCCCAAGTGAACTCCATGAAAAAATGGGGTTCTTCTGACCCATTGCATTGAAGTTATAATTCCCAACAACATTTACTTCCATAGTTGAGGACTGACACTCATATGTAGGGTGTCTATTTCCACATATATCACAAGCTGCGTGATTCTCACTCTGTATTGAAGCTAAGGTCAGCTTCCTTATCTATTTCACCATGGCATCAAGTTGTACCTGCAAAGATGTGTTAGCATCAACTTGGTGAACACAAGCTGATCTTCTTCTTTCAGCAATTACAGATGGCCACTGATTTGCATCTTCAGACAACTCATCTAGAATTGTGACTATCTCCTCTGGAGTCTTTTTTATCAACGAGCCTCCAGCTACATTTCTCAATGTTCTACGAGCGGTGGGTGTCAATCCATCCCAAAAGTCCTGGAGTTGCATCCAGAGTTCAATCCCGCTATGTCGACACTTTCGCACTATCTCCTTAAACCTCTCCCAAGCTTCAAACACATTTCCAGTCTCATTATGTCAGAATTTGTGGATTTCTCTTCTAAACATGCATGTCTTAGCTGATGAGAAATATTTGTCAAGAAATTTTCTGGTCATCTCATCCTATGATCTAATTGATCCGTTAGGAAAGCTTCGAAGTCAGTGTTTTACATCGTCTTTGACAGTGAAGGTGAATGCCCTTAAGTAAACTACATCTTGTGATACACCGTTGTATTGAAAGGTGATCATAATCTCTTCGAAATCCATTAGATGACTGTTTGGGTCTTCGTTCATCTTTCCTCTGAAGACACAACTATTTTGAAAGGTTTGAAGCAACCCCCACTTTTACTCAAAATTCTTAGCTGCAACTGGAGGTAGTCTCACACTTGATAAGCCTTAGATGTAGACCGGTCTAGCATAATCACCCAGTGGTCTCCCAACACCGGGAGCTATATTTTCGAATTGTTCTACACCCAAAGGTAGATTCTGAGCAATTCTCCGACGCCTCTCCTCTTCATAAACAAGTTGCGCATTTTGAAGAGTTGTCTCCTCAGCATCTCATGCAGTTTTTTCTTTTTGCTGGGCTGCCTCTCTTGCAGCCAAATCAACATTATCCTCATCTCCCGCTATAACTTCCTTAGTTGAGGATTGCCCAACCTTCTCTGTATTCTCGGGGAGATTTCTTTCCTTCCTCAACTATCGCAGTTGTTTCTCGATTTCTGGTTCGTATGGGAGCACTTCCTTCCCAGAGGATTGAGTCGTGCACCAATCTAACCCGTAGCCTGCGCACTATCAAGTAACACCAAATGTAAAAATAGAAAAATGAAATAAAAAGAAAAATTTCTGAATTAGCAATACAAACTATTTCAAACACTATTAATTGCCAATCCCCAGCAACGTTGCCAAAATTGATGAGCGCAAAACACACACTTGATTATGCTCGCTAGTCGAATATAGTATAGAAAATTATCGTATCCATAGGGATTGGAACTAAAATTAACTAAAAATCTAAACTACTGACTAATGACAATCGCAATAAGAGTAAGTAAAAAAGATATCAATGGGAGAAAATAGGGGTTGATTGGATAGGTGCAAGATACTTGTCTGAGATTTAACTCTAGTCGATTCACTTATAAGGATCAAGTGAGTCTCTCGAATTCACTCAATTATTAGTTCAAGCGTTCAATGGAACTCCTCTCTCGATTAATCTTTCTTCTAAAGACACAAATGTTTTGAAGGGTTTGAAGCAACCCCTGCTTTAACTTAAAATTGTTAGCTGCAACTGGAGGTGGTCTTACACTTGATAAGACTTGGTTGTAGACCGGTCTAGCATAATTACCCAGTAGTCGCCCAACACCGGGAGCTATATTTCCGAATTGGTCTGCACCCAAAGGTAGATTCTGAGCAATTCTCCGAGCCCTATCCTCTACCTAGACAAGTAGTGCATTTCGAAGAGCTGTCTCCTCAGCATCTCGAGCAGCTTTTTCTCTTTGTTGGGCTTCCTCTCTTGCAGCCAAATCAACATTATCCTCATCTCCCGCTATAACTTCCTTGGTTGAGGATTGCCCAACCTTTGCTGTATTCTCGAGGAGATTTATTTCCTTCCTCAACTATCACAGTTGTTTCTCGATTTCTGGTTCGTATGGGAGCACTTCATTCCCAGAGGATCGAGTCATGCACCAATCTAACCTGTAGCCTGTGCACTATCATGTAACACCAAACGTATAAAGAGAAAATTGAAATAAAAAAATCCAAAATTAGCACTACAAACTATTTCAAACACTATTAATTGCCAATCCCCAGCAACGTTACCAAAATTGATGAGTGCAAAATACACACTTGAATATGCTCACTAGTCGAATATAGTATAAAAAAATATCGTATCCACAGGGACAGGAACTAAAATTAACTAAAAGTCTAAACTATTGACTAATGACAATCACAACAAGAGTAAGCAAAAATGATATCAATGGGAGAAAATAAGGGTTGATTGGATAGGTGCACGATACTTGTCTGGGATTGAACTCTAGTCGATTCACTTATAAGGTTCAAGTGAGTCTCTCGAATTTACTCAATTATTAGTTCAAACGTTCTGTGGAACTCCTCTCTCGATTAATCTTTCCTCTGAAGACACAGTTGTTTTGAAGGGTTTGAAGCAACCCCTCCTTTAACTCAAAATTGTTAGCTGCAACTGGAGGTGGTCTCACACTTGATAAACCTTGGTTGTAGACCGGTCTAGCATAATTACCCAGTGGTCGCCCAACACCGGTAGTTATAATTCCGAATTGGTTTGCTCCCAAAGGTAGATTCTGAGAAATTCTCCGAGCCATCTCCCCTTCATAGACAAGTTGTGCATTTCGAAGAGCTATCTCATCAGCATCTCGTGCAACTTTTTCTCTTTGCTAGGTTACCTCTCTTGAAGACAAATCAAATTATCCTCATCTCCCGCTATAACTTCCTTAGTTGAGGATTGCCCAACCTTCCCTATATTCTCGGAGAGATTTCTTTCCTTCCTCAACTATCGCAGTTGTTTCTCGATTTCGGGTTCGTATGGGAGCACTTCCTTCCCAGAGGATTGAGTCGTGCAATAATCTAACCCGTAGCCTGCGCACTATCAAGTAACACCAAACGTAAAAAGAGAAAAATGAAATAAAAAGAAAAATTCCTGAATTAACAATACAAACTATTTCAAACACTATTAATTGCCAATCCCCAACAACGTTGCCAAAATTGATGAGCGCAAAACACACACTTGATTATGCTCGCTAGTCGAATATAGTATCGAAAATTATCGTATCCATAGGGATTGGAACTAAAATTAACTAAAAATCTAAACTACTGACTAATGACAATCGCAATAAGAGTAAGTAAAAAAAATATCAATGGGAGAAAATAGGGGTTGATTGGATAGGTGCAAGATACTTGTCTGATATTTAACTCTAGTCGATTCACTTATAAGGATCAAGTGAGTCTCTCGAATTCACTCAATTATTAGTTCAAGCGTTCAGTGGAACTCCTCTCTCGATTACTCTTTCTTCTGAAGACACATATGTTTTGAAGGGTTTGAAGCAACCCCTGCTTTAACTTAAAATTGTTAGCTGCAACTGGAGGTGGTCTTATACTTGATAAGCCTTGGTTGTAGACCGGTCTAGCATAATTACCCAGTGGTCGCCCAACACCGGGAGCTATATTTCCGAATTGGTCTGCACCAAAAGTTAGATTCTGAGCAATTCTCCGAGCCATATCCTCTTCATAGACAAGTTGTGCATTTCGAAGAGCTGTCTCTTCAGCATCTCGAGCAGCTTTTTCTCTTTGTTGGGCTTCCTCTCTTACAGCCAAATCAACATTATCCTCATCTGCCGCTATAACTTCCTTGGTTGAGGATTGCCCAACCTTTGCTGTATTCTCGGGGAGATTTCTTTCCTTCCTCAACTGTCACAATTATTTCTCGATTTCTGGTTCGTATGGGAGCACTTCATTCCCAGAGAATCGAGCCATGCACCAATCTAACCTGTAGCATGTGCACAATCATATAACACCAAACGTAAAAAGAGAAAAATGAAATTAAAAAAAAACCAAAATTAGCACTACAAACTATTTCAAATACTATTAATTGCCAATCCCCGGCAACGTTGCTAAAATTGATGAGTGCAAAACACACACTTGAATATGCTCGCTAGTCGAATATAGTATAGAAAAATATCGTATCCACAGGGACAGGAACTAAAATTAACTAAAAGTCTAAACTATTGACTAATGACAATCACAACAAGAGTAAGCAAAAAAGATATCAATGGGAGAAAATAAGGGTTGATTGGATAGGTGCAAGATACTTGTCTGGGATTGAACTCTAGTCGATTCACTTATAAGGTTCAAGTGAGTCTCTCGAATTTACTCAATTATTAGTTCAAACGTTCAGTGGAACTCCTCTCTCGATTAATCTTTCCTCTGAAGACACAGTTGTTTTGAAGGGTTTGAAGCAACCCCTCCTTTAACTCAAAATTGTTAGCTACAACTGGAGGTGGTCTCACACTTGATAAGCCTTGGTTGTAGACCGGTCTAGCTTAATTACCCAGTGGTCGCCCAACACCGGGAGCTATAATTCCGAATTGGTTTGCACCCAAAGGTAGATTCTGAGAAATTCTCCGAGTCATCTCCCCTTCATAGACAAGTTGTGTATTTCGAAGAGCTATCTCATCAGCATCTCGTGCAGCTTTTTCTCTTTGCTAGGTTGCCTCTCTTGAAGACAAATCAACATTATCCTCATCTCCCGCTATAACTTCCTTGGTTGAGGATTGCCCAACCTTCTCTGTATTCTCGGGGAGATTTCTTTTCTTTATCAGCTGTCGCAGTTGTTTCTCTATTTCTGGTTTGTATGGGAGCACTTCCTTCCCAGAGGATCGAGTCATGCACCAATCTAACATGTAGCCTGCACACTATCAAGGAACACCAAACATAAAAACGACATCAATGGGAGAACTTGAACGGGTTTTTAGGTCTAAAATTAACTAAAAGTCTAAACTATTGACTAGTGACAATCGCAAAACGAGTAAGTAAAAATGATATCAATGGAAGAAAATAGGGGTTGATTGGATAGGTGCAAGATACTTGTATGGGATTTAACTCTAGTCAATTCACTTATAAGGTTCAAGTGAGTCTCTCGAATTCATTCAATTATTAGTTCAAACGTTCAGTAGAACTCCTCTCTCGATTAAGTCTCAACCTCGCAATATGAACCAAGTTAAGCTCGGTGAAGATATGCAAGAATTCGTAGTGGATTAATCTTTAGGAGAACCTCTTCCGATTATCCTCCAAACTAGGTATAAACAATAATTCAACTAGCCTCTTTCGATTACTATGAAGAATTAATGAATTCAACCAACAAGATAATGCACAAACATCACAAGTTATGTCTCTTTCGATTACATGAACATGTGAAAATAGATACAACAATTAAAACACCCAAAACGATCGAATACATAAAAACTAGAGTTAATGTCCACAAACAATTCTCAATACACCGAATCCATCAATCCCTAAAGAGAACTATTCCATAGATATGGAGTAATTCACCACAAATAAGTTTAAGTTAATGGAAAACATACAACGATCCAAACTCTTGTCTTGAGTGAGGATTCAATGATGAAATCCTTGTGCTCAACACTCTCCCACATCTCATTAGCTTCCTTAGGTCTTAGATGTGTCAAAAGTCCCAAAAATACCATTTTCCATGTATATATATACCAAGTAGGGTCGGGCCCAAACGAGCACATCTTCTCCTACGTGAAATAGGACTCTTTCCGGAATAGGATGTGCGTGGCCGCGCACCTGGGAGTGTGCTCGCGCATATGGATGCGCACTTTGGATGGTATTCTGCCTGACATGTGCGCCCAGTGTGTAACCAATGCGCGCTCGTGCACCTAGGTGGCGTCCTGCTCGATTCTCCATTTCTTTCGTTAAGTGCATGATTGTCCGTTGATCCCCAAACACGATCCCAACTTAATCCTCGAGCTTTTACTCATACTTCAAAGCTCCAGAATAACTTGAATTCATGCCATAACATCTACATAGCTCGGGATCACTCCTACAAGGTATAAAACACACAATTATTGCAAAACACTAGAGATTAAAACTCAAACTAAATTAAAGTGTAGTAAATTAGAGTGCGATAAGCAACTATAACATGCAATTATAGCCTACCATCAAAAACCTCGTCATAACCTGGTATAAGGTCAATATACCCAATTTGTCCAATAATTCTCATGCATTTAGTAAATCCGCCATATAACATATGCAGATGATATGCATAAAGATATGTAAATATGCATGAAAATACACACCCATCACATCATCCATGTGCCTGACACTATCTATGTGTCCAATACCAAGCACTACTCTAAGTGCCTATGCTCACAGAGCCCAAAGCAATATGAGTAATCATCTTACTCAGGATGGGCAATCCATATCCAAGTGTCAATGCAGGAACCAATCGTCATGGGAACATATCATGTCATATCAATTTCAATATCATAACCATACCAATATCACAATACCGTATGATAGAAACCTCGTGCCATAATCATATCTACTGCACGCGAAACTCACATGCCAAAAATATCAATCCAAATTAGGGTACCATATGCAAGGATGTATGCATATGAATAAGAGATAATATTTATGCATGATATACACGTGTATCAAATGTGTGACTACAACTACAACACGTAAATTCATCCTTCAAATAATTATTATGTTCAATTAAGTAACAAAAACCTAAACATAATGTCTAACATAAGATAAGGAACTCAAGTAGTTATACAAGAGTTTCTGGCATATCACAAGAATAACAAGTGCGGATGTATGATCATAATATATTGAGTGACTATGGCCAAATCAAGTATATCAATAAATCTCAAGAAGTGATCATTGAGCCCAAATAAGATGTCATAAGACAAAACATAATCAATAAGCATGAATAATTGTGCCACGTAGTCACATAAATAAACTAGAGCATGAGTAGAGAATAATACACACACAATGAAGGCACAATGAAACCTAGAATCTACCTAGAACATGCTATAACCTCGGTATCTGCATATTTGCTTGTCAACTCGCATATACGTCACCCCAAAATACATAGCACATTACAAATAAATATTTTTTAGAAAAATATTCCTTGAAGTCGAGGCTAAGCAAGATACTTCTCTTATCCGACCTAATCTTCAATCCAAAATTGCGTTTTTTCCTTGTTCTTGACCTCCAATAGTCTAAAACTAGCCAGATATCATTCAGTGATGTCAAATAATTCTAAAGGAGACGATCCCAATCAATAAAGTTTTGATCTTTAAAGAATCCCAAAAAGTCAAAATGGGCCAATACCAAATTCTAGTGACCCATTACTCCACGAGTCCAAATATGTACGTAGATTTCCATTTTAATCCATTTGGATACTCAAAACTCAATTTGGGTGATTCTAGCTCTAGGTCTCTAAAAGTCCAATTTCTCTTGTTCAAGTTCATGTTTTGATGTTAAATCTAGTGATAAATTCATGTGTAAACTTTAGATTTATGTTAGAATCACTTACCCAAATCTTATAGACCTGGTATCCCTGAATGCATGAGCTCTAAAGAATACGTAAATACAAGGTTAGAATCGAGTACAATACTGTCTGGAAGAACAGAACCTTAGTGCTACCTCGAGAATTCCCACTAATCCGGATCCGTCTCACGGGCAACTACCACGATCAGCAATACCTATATTTGTATAAGCAAAACAGAGTGTAGTATGAGTACAACCGACACCATATACTCAATAGGTAACAAGCCTAACCTTGGGCTGAAAGTACTGACGAGCTAGGCAAGGTCGGATGCTCACTTTCCACAGCTAACAATAACAATAGCAGTAGCATAATAGCATATGAAAGAGAACAACTCAAATGATATTAGGCTCCACTTAACATAATAAGAGGAAAAATAGGCATGCTTTTCAGATATAACAATCAAGGCACCAACTTCCATAGAATTAACGTAGACATGTATTTAACAGGATAAAACTTTGATATCAAACTCTAATCCTCAAGTACAGTTACCAAATGCCTACTACCGTGAAGGTTAATACAGCTCCAGTAATGCTCTATGGCCCAAGATCACTCATCAATCCACTTAAGTCTCCATATGCCAACATCTCACTAAAACATAATCCAATTTACCACATAGAATTTAACAGTGTACCACAAATTTAACTCAAATTCGTGTCACATACAAGGACACCAATAACATGTGAGATAGCATATCAAAAATGCATAGAGACAGAGATATAGCATGCAGATATAACTATCATGACTGAAACAACATGACTTAGGGATAAGGCAAAAAGCTCAACATAGCCAAAATAGACCTATCATGTCTCAAATAATTAAGCAGATAGCCTAGACATGGTTTCTAACATGAATAATATCTCACGTAGTCATACAAATGGAGAAAATATGATATCAAAGAAGCATGATAACAAAACATGGATATAATAGCCTAAGAACTACCCGAATCATGATAAATCACGGTGCACACATATACGCTCGTCACCTCGTATATACGTCAACAAATACCATAGAAATCGCGAAATTACCCTCAAATCTAAGTTTTGACAAGTTATTTACCTCATCTGGGCTAGGCTTCAACCTCGAATCACGCAAAAACCTCGATCTAGCTCTCCAACCGCGCAGTTGCAAGCCAAAGATACCCCAATGAAATCCATAATGCCATAGGAATCGATACCAATCCATAAAGCTTAGATCTTTAAAGAACTTCCCAAAAGTCAACTGTTGCGACCAAACACACTCACGCATGTATACGTGGTCGTCAAGTAATAGAGTAGTGAATAAAGTATCGTTCCCAAGAAGACTTATGATTAACTTTTGACTAATTCAAACTCAAATAGATTATTGATTCAAGCGATTTCTTATAAAATAGATAATTGTCTAATTTACTACTTAAAGATTATCAAGTAATGAAATACTAGAAATCAACACAACACTTAAATAGTTTTAAATAACAATCAATGGGAGATAATATTCCAGGGTCACGGGTTATCTAACAATCATGTTGCATTCTTAGCTTCAAATAACTTATTGATTTATCTGGATTGTTGATTGACAGGGTTGATATTACTCATAAGAATCTGTCGAGTCCTTACTCGCCTATTTAAGTTAACTTAATACCTATATGTCTATGGAATTAAGATTAACAAGAACGCATTTACAATTCATGTATTGCAACCGAGCAAGGCAATTAGGTATATGTCTATCCTAATTGCGAATCCGTTCCCCGATGCCCGGGTTTAAGAACCTGCTCTATTTAATTCTATATGCAATCTAGAGTTCCCACTTTCGAGTTCAACTCTAGATTCGTAGATAGTATTTCACTGTTAGCTACTCAGCAAAATAAGTAAAAATAGAATTAAATAAACAACCCAATATGATAAAATCAACTTCGTTAAATTAAACTTCAAACATCAACATTCATGTATACCCATGACCCTAGAACAATAGGTTTCTTAGCACTCATGTTCATACAATCATCAAAAATCATGTTTTCAAATATAAAATCAATGAATACTAGGAAAGGGATGGAAGAATTGATCAAATCCTTGCTTTCGAGTGTTTTGCGCCTCCTTCCTTCCTCTAA
Organism: Nicotiana tabacum; assembly: GCF_000715075.1. Classification (NCBI taxonomy): domain Eukaryota; kingdom Viridiplantae; phylum Streptophyta; class Magnoliopsida; order Solanales; family Solanaceae; genus Nicotiana; species Nicotiana tabacum. The sequence continues at coordinate 21,562,680 of NC_134098.1, forward strand.
ATCACGTTCCTCCCCCCAAAAATAGGTTTAGTTTGGCTTTTATATGAGTTGGGGGAGTCTAGGGGTCGAAATAACCGAGTCCTAGTTGAAAAAGGATACTTCCCGTCTTGAGCGTCCAGGGCAGCGTGGGGCGCTGGCCCTGGCCTCAAACTTTTTGGCCTCTGTAAAGTGCGCCACAGCCAGCGCCTTCTGGCTGTGGCTCTCAAATTTCCCTTTTTGCGATTTTGTCCAGATTTTGCTCCAATTCGCGCCCTTTCGTCCCAAATTGCATCCGAATGATTCCTACACATAGAAATACCAAAATTTAGCACAAATAATCATATTAAACATCTCAAATCGTCGAGACATGAGTAAAATGTGAGGTGATATATATCAAAATATGCATATATTAAGCCGATTATCAACACCCCACACTTAGACTCTTGTTCGTCCTCGAACAATGGAACTATATTAGCACCCCCAAAATGTACTTAGCACTATGAAAGAGGACCTCACAATTAATTCACTCAAACAACCTACCTTTTCACTATGATCGATGTCCGCAATTAGACATGGACACACAAATTTCACATTCTTCCCGTTTTTAAATAGCTCAAGTATACTCAATGTTTTTCAACCAACACAATCAACTCAAGCAACCTCTCCACAAGCACCTTACCTCAAGAGAAGACTCGTTATCACTAAGCTTCCTCAACACACGCACTTACCCAACACAAGAAAGTGTACAATTTCACCAATCCGTCATGAAATCAAGTGCCCTCACCACAAGAAATAGAGTGAATATCAAAGTAGTCCGCAAATTTAAATATGTCACTGAACATAAATTAAGGACATCACACAATTGAACAACATTCACTCACTCTCACAAAGAATTCATATGCATCCCGTGGCCGTACCATAAGCTTGCCCGTAGTGTACATCTCTACTAATCTAAGCTAGCTAAATCTAGGATCAATTAGTAATTTAAGGTTGTAATGTAGGCTAAGGGGCGGGTAGGATACATTTAGGAATAGTGACTAACCCTCCTAAGCACTTTAATACACTACACTCACAATTCAAGCGCAATATCTTCTCAACCCATTCACTTGTCATACACCATAACTAACATAGCCCTCTTTTCCATCAAGCACCTCTATGGATTCACTAGCATAAGTGATAGAGATTAGGAGGTGTGTATGTTTCTACATTATTTGAACTTTTGTTTTCTTTTTCTTGCGAAAATTTTCCTCTTTTTTTTTTTTTTTTTCACACACTCCATACATTGAAGTTCATAGGCTAGTGACCTTTATTCACAATTTTAGTTCACCTTAAGGGCCCTTCCACGGTTCCAATCGAAAGCCACTTCCTAATCTCTCACCTTACGTCTTTTAGCGACTAAATGCCTTAGGAGGTAAAGGTTCAACAATCTCAAATTAAGAACAACTAGAAGTACGGCTTGTAATGTGGTTGCCAAGGAAACGGTCTATAGGCTCAAAAGGGCTAGCAATGGGAAAATTTTATTTGTCACTGACAAGCACCTTTATGGTCAAGCAATAAACGCCTATGTCATCTCCTAGACTAGCACAACTTAATGATTTCGCGTTGATTAACACATGGGGCAAGTTCTAAACTACACAGGGTAGCACAAAATATCAACAATCCTTGCACACACATGGTACTTGACTCACTCAAGACGGTTATGTGTGACTCTCAGGTCAAGCAAGCATATCAAGTTGAGAATTCTTTAAGCAACACTGCACTAGGTGGCATACAAGTCAATCAACTGAGAAAAAGGCATCAAAGAGTAAGCTACTTAATTTACTTAGGCATTACAATTCAAATCATATATGCAGGAAGACAGAGTGCATGCCCTAACTTAACTTGCCAACACCAAACATGTCAACAAGTGCCTCAGAGCAATCTCAGTTTTCTCCCTTATCCTACTTCTAAAAAATAAAACAAAACACCTGGTTCGAGCTACACCCTTGAAAAAGAACCGGCGTCCAAAGAAAAACCAAGTGATACTACCTAACTATCAAAAATAAAACAAAAGAAAATCTTTTTGGTATTTTTAATCGGACTTTAATCCCTCAAGAAAATTATCCAATAGATCCATCGTCGGGAAAAGTCCCAAGTTTTTGTTAAATTTTTTTTTTCTTTTTTTAGCTAATTAGACTATGTTAGTCTTAAACTAAGCTAAAAGGTGATAAAAGAGAGAGAGTGAAAAAATTAATAACCCTAAAAATTATATACAATTCAAGGAGTATTTCCTCCACCCCACACTTAAACGATGCTAGTCCCCGATGCTTAATAAATTCGAAAATAAGGTAAGGTGGAAAGAAAGAACTCTCTGTTAGTCGGAGTCTGCCTCATCAAGATGCCAACCAGCTGTGGCAATGGGCTCATCATCATCTACAAAGGGTACCAAAGCCATTGGTCCCATAACTTCATCATCATCCACATCCTCATTATCAGATTCTTTGTTAGTGTTTTAATCCTCAGATGGATGAACGGGACTGCCTGGTGCTATGCCCAACATCTCCTTGGACGAACTGGAGAGATCACTTCGCAATTGCGTTCGCTCCTCATCTGACACCCCAAGCTTGCTCATAATAACATTGAGGGATTTGTAAAGATACCTGCTGAAATTTTCGTCCCTCTCATTCCTAGCAGCTTGGGTGAGCTTGGATGTGGGTTCTAGCATGGATGTGATGTCTAATAATGCTGTGGGTGCCTCCACTACCTCATCATAGCCAGGGTACTCTGGTACCCCACGAGAGAGCATGTATTGTGTTAAGTTGTTGCCAAAAAAAACCTTTTTATCCTTCCTCCAAAACGGGTGCGGGTCATCTCCCCAATCATGAGCTCACACATATTTATGGGGCGCCCGATCATCAAAAAGTAGATCACGCACACTCAAGCTCAAGTGCACTCAGTATTATGTTCAATGGGAATTAATCTAGCTTGCACAAAGTTTTGCCAAACCTTGGCCATTTTGTTAAAGTCGAAACGGAGCATTTCAAGGTGAATATTTCCCTTAGTTCGCGTCCATTTTGCATTAGAATCAACGCCACAAATTGTGTGACGTATTGCTTGGTAGCTTGGACTTTTGACGAACTTTCGAAGCCTTCGTGGGTTAGGACTATCAACTCCCAAAAAATGACACAAGGCTTCCCTATCCATTGGAATTTCCTTTCCTCTGACCCACGACATGTCATTTTTCTCGTTCCAGTTGGCATATAACTCTCTTACCATGCTGAGATTTGCCGGGCCCGGACATTCGAGGAGCTTATCCATCTTCTTTTCAATCAATGTAGCAAGTACATCTGGGAAGTTCCATTCTAAAGCCTTCACATTTATCCCCATTTCAGACACATATCTCCCATATGGAACAAAAGTATCATGCCATTTGATGGCGTCATCCCGAACAAGTTCCACTCGAGGCCGTGGTGGCCTCATAGACCCGCTAGCCTGTTGCTTTCCCTTGGCTTGTCGGGAGGAGCTCTCGCCTTGCTTGCATTTCTTTGGAGGGGGAGCAGTAGTGGAGGACTTCGCCACCCCTTTTCCTTTAGCGGCATCGTCACGAGCCATAGCAACCTACACATGATAAACACAAAGATGAGAATGAATCAAGAGATGTGGCCTAAGGTCATCGTGAGAGGCAATATGACCCCACACTTAAAACCTAAGGCTATGTATAAGTGAATCATAATATTGATTCAATGTGCACCAATGTGTCATCACAAGGTTATAGGTACTTAGACTTCCCTATGGCATAAAATTCAATTAGTCTAACATGGCCGTAACTTAACTATAGTGCAAGCATAACAAAGCTAAAGTCTACATTACTACACTATTTTAGTACACTAACTACAACTTACAAAAGTTTACAATAAGAGACAATACCCCCACAACACCCCACACTTCACCCAAAGTCATATACAACTACTCTCGGCTACTTAGACTTCACCGGTGTTCAAATTTAATCTCTTAAGCATTTTATCAAACACATTGTGGGCATCAATTGTGCTCTTCTATTTCAACAATGGTGGGAGAAGGTGGGCCTCCCAAATTTACATGAAGTAGAGGGAATTATAGTTTACTACTTCAAACACAACTACGCAACCAAAGTTTTGCACCAATTTCATGTATAATCATTCCACCCACAATAACATCCAAATATGTTTAAGAAACCTAGGGTGTTGGAGGATTGGGGGAGAAAAAAGACTACACTACTCTAAGAACTTCCAAAATACAAGAAAAGAGATAACAAGAAGAACATACCTTAGAGTCTTGAGATGGAATTGAGCAAGAAATATTGAAGAATATTAGAATTTGAGAGAAAAGGGGAAGAAGAAGAAGAAACCATGTGTTTTGAAGAATGGGGGGTTTTGGGTTGGGTTGTCTTAATTTAGGTGGGGAAATGGATTTGGGTAATTGGGTATGGGTTGGGTTATGAGTGTAACAGAAAATCAAGTGGCTGATCACTTGTCCAGATTAGAAAGTCGGAACCATGTAGCTGAAGGAGGGTCAATCAAAGAAACATTCCCTGATGAGCAGTTATTAGCAGTCACCTCAGATGAAGCTCCATGGTATGCGGATTATGTGAATTTATTGCAAGTGGGGTGACACCACTAGAATTAACACCTGATAATAGAAGAAGATTCTTACATGATGTGAAGCTCTAGTGGGATGAGCCATTCTTATATAGGCAATGCGCAGATCAGTTGGTACGAAGGTGTGTTCCTGAGGAAGAGATGAATGCAATATTGCATGGCTGTCATGCTTCGCCATATGGAGGTCATCACGGTGGGGATAGAACCGCCCAAAAAGTGCTACAATCAGGTTTCTATTGGCCAAAATTATTTAAGGATGCACATGCCTTTGTTAAAAAGTGTGACAGATGCCAAAGAACTGGAACTATCACGAGGAGGGCAGATTCAGTGTTGTAAAGTTCGGATTCATGACCTTGCACCGATTTGTGCAAGGTTTCATTGACTGATATGCATGGAGGGTTTGATATATTAGAGAGGAAAATAGGAAAGAGAGGTGGCTGGTCAAATGGGAAATGAGTAGGGGTTTGGGGTGTCTCAAAGTTAAAATCAGAAGTTTAGATTCTGGCCATTGGATCATTTGATCAACAACCGTGATTTTTAGGGAGACGAGGATTTTATAAAATGCTAAAATAGACGACAGTTGGATCTCTCTAGTCAAACAGTTGAGATTAACTCTTGATTAGATTAAAGAATAATGAGGAAATAGGGATTAAACGCGGACCGTTGGTGAGATAGATCAATGTTCTAGATTCATTGTGCTTTCTTTGTGAGTGAGAGAGGCGAGTGACGTGGCAAGTGCTGATTGGTTTAGGGATATGTACGCGGATCTCAACAATGGATTAGATGGTCTTTAGATTGGGTGTTTTTCCGGATTGGGCTTGTCATTTGAGCCAAAATGAATTTAAAAGATGACCATTTTGTGTTTAATTAGAGATTAGCAATTGTTGACTTTTGCTTTTTAATTCTTTTTGAAATTAATTTAAATAAACTTAATTATTCTCAATAAATAGAGTAGAAATTATAATCATCAAATATACCAGTAATCATTATAATTAATTATTTATAAAATACTTCGTCTCCAAAATTATAACACTAATTTTAAACATAACAATCTAATTAATCAGAGTTTGAGAAATAATTCATTAAATTAATTATAAAGCATAGGTGGTGTATTTTATAAATTGTTTTAATGATATTAAAAGTAGTATACTTGTAATTACATAATGCTAATACTAGGTTATTCATTTTGAAACTAATACTTAATTAATTTTATAAAACAGATATTTATTGATGGAAAATACTTTCAAAACATTCATTGCAAATTATTAAGTGCAAATAAATTAATTGTAAAAGGGAGGGTAAAAATTGGCCGTTAACAGCGATCGCGAAGTTTGCTGAGCTTGGTAATCGCGAACACGTGAGGTATACCGCGTTCGTGTATAAGGAAGGTGAGGCCGGGGCCGAGGCACGCTTTGTTCATCGCGTTCGTGTAGCCAGGGATGCAGTCGTGTAGGTGGAGGAAGCTGGTCATCTCATTCGCAACTGACTCCACGCGATTGCGTAGAAGGTTTTTTGAGCTGGGGGAGAATTGTTCTAGGCGATCACGAGTCTTTGTCCGCGATCGTGATAGAGGACGACTGGGCAGTAGTATTAAAATTTCAAAATGAGGGTTTAATCTCATTTTTTATCTTTTGGACCTAGAAAGCTCGGGTTGTGGCGGTGTTCCGAGGGATTTTCAAGGAAATCATCGGGCTAAGTGATTCTAACTAGGATTTGGCTATTATACATGAATCTATCATTATTTTTGCCATTTAATTATTGATTTGGGTTCGAAAATTTGAGGGAAAATTGTGAAACTTCTTAGACTAAATTTTAGAGATTTAAAAGGCGATTTGAAGTCGGATTTGAATAATTCTTGTATGGTTGGACTTGTTATCGAATAGGTGTTCAAATTTTGTATATTTGGCCGGGTTCCGAGACGCGAGCCTATGATTGACTTTTTAAGTTGACTTTTTTTCTCCTTAAAGATTGTAATTTTATTATTTGGAATAGCTTCCTATAGTTTGTAGTTATGGTATGAAGTTGTTTTAGCTATATTCGAGCTGTTCGAAGTTGGATAATCGCGGGAAAGGCTTATTAATGGATTGAGTTAGCACGTTTTGAGGTAAGTGTCTTGCCTAACTTTGTGTGGGGGAATTACCCCTTAGTATTGGTGTTGTTTTGTGTTAATTGTCATACGTGGAAGCCGTGTACGCAAGGTGACGAGCGTGTACCCGGGCTAAATGTGGTAATTGATAAGTTTTAGCTATGTAGATTTCTCTCATGCCTTTAGTTGAGTTTCCATAACATGTTATATTCATCATCATTAGCTTATCTTCACATGCTTTACTTGACATCATGAATACTTGTCTTATCCCTTACTTGCTAATTGTCATTACATGTTTACTTGAAGTTTTTGGTCTCTCAATTCCTCATTTATTATTTAACCGCGGGGTTCCTTTACTTGAAGTTGTTATTTCTTGGAACATCTTATTGTTGAACTTATAGAGGCCGTGATTTATATTGAGGCAAAGTTGTTGAAATACCATTTTGTTGAGTTATTCACTTTCGGTTGCTATTGTTGAGATTCTTGTGCATATTATGGTGGATCCATGGGCTATTTATTATGGAGACACTATTATTGTTGTCTTCTTTGGAAAGTTGTGGTATTGGGCACTTGAGGTGCGATTTGTGTGATAATATGATATTGATACGCATACGGTGGTATAAGGATTCAGGTTGAAACGCATGCGGTAAGATAAGATGGGCTTGATACGCGTGTTGCCAGTAGGGGAAATACTTGATGCCACATGGTGCGATAAGGTGAGCTAAAATGTGGGTAGCTATTTCGGGAAAATGATTTTCAAAACTAAATGCAAGGCTCCCGCGGTGATATAAGGAAAGATTGTGATTTGATTTATGAAACAAGACTATGAGGCGGTACCTCAGTAGTGATTCTAGTTGATACCTCTCATTTACATCACTTGTGTTTTGTTGCATTGTTTCCTTGGAATTCTTTCTACGTGCTTTCCTCCATAATGTCTTAATTGCCCTAGTTCTGTGTAGCTATACTTGTCATCTTCTTTACTGCATCATTTCCACTGTCTTTCATTATCATTCTCTCATATATACCTGTTCAGTTTTATTATTTATTCCAGTAAGTGTCTTGACCTTGCCTCGTTACTTCTCTACCGAGCTTAGGATTGATACATACTGGGTACTATTATGGTGTACTCATACTCCGCTTCTGCAAATTTTGTGCAGATTCAGGTTCTTCATACCAGCCCAGGTGCCAGTGAGTCGAGTTTGAATCGGAGACTTCAAGATATACCTATCGACGCTTGCACGCCTCATAGTCACCCTCTATCTAGTTCTATTTCATTTTCCTTTTTTATAGATACTATTATATAGGGATGTTCAATATACTCTTGTAGATCTTGTCAATTGACATCACCGAATTTTGGGAGTTTTATTTTGTTGAGTTGCAGAGATCTTTTATGATAGTTGTTGAGCTATTTGAAAGTTTTTATCATTTTCTTTGTTAAATTCTGCATGTATGTTAGGCTTATCTAGTCTTAGGGACTAGGTGCCATCAAGACATCCTGATCTTTTACCTATCAGTGGGAACCAACCATATTGCATGACGTGCCAAATTTTCAAATCTCATCTCGTACTGGATTACAGTCATACCCTCCTGGCATAGCTGCTCAAACTCCCTGCTCAACTTCTCTCTCCAATCCTGTGGGACAAACTTCTCTATGAAGAGAACTGAGAACTGATGTCATGTAAGTGTTGTTGTGTCGGCTACCCTGCCTGACTCATAGGTCTTCTCCCATCTGTAGGCTGCCCCTATCAGCTGACAAGTAGTAAAGGCAACTCCACTAGTGTCCACAATACCCGCTGTGTGAAGAATAGGATAACACCGATCTAGAAAACTCTAAGCATCCCCTGACTCTCCCCCATTGAACTCGGGAGGATCAAACCTCTTAAATGGCTCCAACCTCTTTTTCTCTTCATCGGACATATGTGGACCAACCTCAGCCCGAGCAGCAAAACCTGACTGAACTAGTAACACCCCTAGTGTCTGATAACCCTAAGCTACCTTCTCTGGTGTATGGGCAACTAGAGTCAAGGCTCCTCCCCCAGCCTTTGAGGTAGCTGGTGCAACTGGTATCATACCCGCCTGAGCCAAGCTGTGCACACACTCAAGATCTGTGCCAATGCCTCCTGAACACTAGGTATGACAATAAGTACCGCCGATGTGAGAGCTGGTCCCACAGGCTCAATAGTATCTGGAACTTACTCCTCCACTGGAGTGAATAGTGGCTCCACAGGTGCTACCCTAGCTGTAGTGCGAGCCCCACCTCGGCGTCTACCTCGTACCCAGCCTGTCGCGGCCCTAACTAGTGGTACTGGTGCCTACCCGCTCGATCCGGCTGAACGTGTCCTCACCATCTTTGAGAGAATAGAAGAGTAAAGGTTAAAACTTCGGAAATAATAAATTCGCACGACATGTGTGCAAGAAAGTGAAGTTTGCCTGAAAGTTTAATAGTCTCTCGAAGATAAGTACATATGTCTCCTTACTGATCCACAAGACTCTACTACACTTGCTCATGACCCATATAACCTATAAACCTAGGGTTCTGATACCAACTTGTCACGACCTAAAACCACCAAACGATCGTGATGGCACCTAACTTATTTTATAGCTAATCCAAACATAACAAAAGCAATATATAAATAGTGAGTTATGTATATGGAATTGTTGGCATGCTCGGACGGTGTCACTAGGGGCGAGGGTGAGTTTCTTCGTGGATTCAGATAATTTTGAGCCACTTTAAGGTTGCTAGTTTTTAGATGTTCAGGCATGCATCGCGATCGCGATGGGTTGCACGCGATCGCTAAGTAGATATTGAGACAGTTGGGTTTTTGTCTTCGCGTTCATGAGTATGATGACGCGAAAGGTGGAGGAGTTGGTCTATGCATTCGCATGCACGTGTCATCTTTTGCATAGAGGATGAGACTGGCTGGAGTTGTTATACGCATTCGCGGGTTGTGTTGTGCTTTCGCGATTCAGGAAGGGAAGGAGAGATACGTGTTCATGCAAGGGGAGGTCGTGGCCACATAGGCTTAATTGGGCAGCAACATTTTTTGTGCTTCGCGATCGCGAAGCTATAGACCCCAATCACAAAGGGTTTACCTAGAGCAGATCTTTAACTTGCCAATTTCGGGACTTTACATATTATTTTATATTTTGAGCCCTAGACTTCGAGAAGAGGATATTTTGAATAGAAATTTTACTACTACATTGGAGGCAAGCGATTCTCATACTGATTTGGCTTTATATCTTGATTACCCATGGATTACCACACCTAAAACTTGGGATTTTGAAAGGCAATTTGGGGTTTTTTCCTACATTTTAAGAGAGTGCATTTTGTGTTTTTAACCATCAATTTGGACCTGAATTTGGAAATTAATTATATATTTGGATTCGGCAGGTTATATGTTATCGAATTGTTGTATTGTTTTCGAATTTCGTGTACGCGGGCGTGAGTTGATGATAATCGGCTTAATGTATGCATATTTTGATATATATCACCTCACATTTTACTCATGTCTCGACAATTTGAGATGTTTAATATGATTATTTGTGCTAAACTTTGGTATTTCTATGTGTAGGAATCATTCGGATGCAATTTGGGACGAAAGAGCGCGAATTGGAGCAAAATCGGGACAAAATCGCAAAAAGGGAAATTTGAGGGCCACAGCCAGCGTGGGGCGCTGGCTGTGGCGCACTTTACAGACGCCAAAAAGTTTGAGCGCCAGGGCCAGCGCCCCACATTGCCCTGGACGCTCAAGACGGGAAGTATCCTTTTTCGACTAGGACTTGGTTATTTCGACCCCTAGACGCCCCAACTCATATAAAAGCCAACCTAAACCTATTTTTTGGGGGAGGAACGTAATTTAGAGGAAGGAAGGAGGCGCAAAACACTCGAAAGCAAGGATTTGATCAATTCTTCCATCCCTTTCCTAGTATTCATTGATTTTATGTTTGAAAACATAATATTTGATGATTGTATGAACATGAGTGGCTAAGAAACCTATTGTTCTAGGGTCATGGGTATACATGAATGTTGATGTTTGAAGTTTAATTTAACGAAGTTGATTTTATCATATTGGTTTGTTTATTTAATTCTGTTTTTAATTATTTTGCTGAGTAGCTAACGGTGAAATACTATCTACGAATCTAGAGTTGAACTCGAAAGTGGGAACTCTAGATTGCATATAGAATTAAATAGAGCAGGTTCTTAAACTCGGGCATCGGGGAACGGATTCACAATTAGGATGGACATATACCTAATTGCCTTGGTCGGTTGCAATACAGGAATTGTAAATGCGTTCTTATTAATCTTAATTCCATAGACATATAGGTATTAAGTTAACTTAAATAGGCGAGTAGGGACTCGACAGATTCTTATGAGTAATATCAACCCTGTCAATCAACCATCCAGTTAATTTTATTAGTTATTTTAAGCTAAGAATGCAACATGATTGTTAGACAACCCGTGACCCTGGAATATTATCTCCCATTGATTGTTATTTAAAACTATTTAAGTGTTGTGTTGATTTCTAGTCTTTCATTACTTGATAATCTTTAAGTAGTAAATTAGACAATATCTACTTTATAAGAAATCGCTTGAATCAATTAGCTATTTGAGTTTGAATTAGTCAAAATTTAATCATAAGTCTTCATGGGAACGATACTTTATTCACTACTCTATTACTTGACGACCACGTATACTTGCGTGAGTGTGTTTGGTGGCAACAAGTTTTTGGCGCCGTTGCCGGGGACTTAGAAATTAGCTGCTTGACTGAGTTAAGCTTTTATTACTTATTAGTTCAAGTTTTAATTTTCAGTTTGCCTTGTTTGTGTTAACGCAGGATCTTCTCTTGAATGCGGAGGAGTAGAAGTGCAAACAACCTTCTTCCTTTTGATCCATAGATTGAATGAACACTTCATAGAGTGAGGAGGGAAGTCGAAGCTAGAACGAGAATAGAAAGAGAGTTGGACATCGTAGTTCAACCATAGCCAATAGAGATGGCAGGTAATGAGGAGCGTCCGGTGATAGAAGCCGCAAGGTGCTACCCTAGCTAATATGACTCAGGCTATCGTAAAGCCTGATATCAATGGGCATTTTGAACTCAAACAGTACATGGTACATCTAATTCAGTCCACAGGGCAATATATGAGTCTATCTCATAAAGACTCGCGGAGGCACATTCAAAACTTCTTGGAAATTACGGACACTTACAATTATCCGAACGTTTCCAAGGACTATGTCAGGCTGACACTATTTCCCTTTTCATTGTTGGGGGAAGCTAAGGAATGGTTGCAAAAGGAGCTTGCGAACTGAATCCACACTTGGGATGATTTAGCAAGGAAATTCCTAATCAAGTTTTTCCCTACTAAGAAGACAAAATCGCTGAGGAGCCAAATTCTTGGGTTCCAACAACGGGATGGCGAGACACTTCCTCAAGCTTGGGAAAGATACAAGAAGCTACTCAGAGACTACCCACATCATTGTCAGACTGATGAGGTATTGGGTCACACTTTTGTTGATAGGCTAGATGAGGCAACAAAGATGAATCTTGATTCAGCTTGTGGGGGTAGTTGCATGGCAAGTCCGTATAGTGAAATACAACTCTTGCTAAATAACTTCACTGCTAATGACCATAATTGGCAAGGAGATGGGGACGCAAGAAGAGCAATTAAACAGAAGGCAGCCAGGGTGATTGAGCTTGATGACTTCTCAGCCATGAGAGCAGATATTGCAAAGCTGGCAAATCAGATGAACAGAATGACAATGCAACAAACACAACAGATACAGCATGTACAGCAAATGTCTATTGCTGCGAACTATGTGGTAACAGTCATATGAGTGACATGTGTCCCACGAATCCTGAATCTATATACTATGTGGGGCAACAAAATAAAGGTCCGATGAATCAGCATGCACAATATGGGAACACTTACAATCCAAGTTGGAGGAATCATCCTAACTTCTCATGGGGAGGAAATCAACAGAATCAGAACCAGTATAGGCCCCAAGGAAATTTCAATCAACCTCAGAAACCACCCCTACAAACAGAAGAGAGTACGAATGACTTACTGAAGAAGTTGTTGCTTGATAATCAACAGCATAGGACCGATTTCAGAAATTTTGAGAGGCAAATGGGACAGTTAGCAACAAATCAAAACACTAGACCTGCAGGCGCTCTTCCAGTGATACAGAGAAGAACTCTCAAGTTAATGCAGTTACACTCAGAAACGGGAGGGAACTAGAAGAAGTGCCAAAGAAGAGAAAGGACAAACCTATACCTGAGAGGGAGCTGATCCCTAAGGCAATACACGAGTCAAAGAAAAATGAAGCAGGTTCAGAGCCAGTGGAGGCTACAAGGCCACCACCACCTTTCCCCCAGAGATTGCAGAAAAAAATGATCATCGCATGTTCAACAAATTTCTCTCTATGTTGACCCAGGTTCAATTGAATATTCCATTGGTGGATGTACTTTGTGAAATTCCAAAATATGCTAAGTATATAAAAGATATTGTGGCTCACAAGAGGAAATTGACTGAGTTCGAGACAGTTGCACTTACTGAGGAGTGCACTTCAAGGGTCCAAAACTAGCTTCCTCAAAAGCTTAAGGATCCTGGCAGCTTCACCATCCCCGTGCGAATTGGTAATATTGACGTGGGTCGTGCTCTTTGTGATTTGGTGGCGAGAATAAATCTAATGCCCTTGTCTTTATTTAAGCAATTAGGTCTGGGAGCTCCAAGACCAACCACTTTGATGTTGCAATTAGCTGACAGATCCATAGCCTACCCTGAAGGAGTGATTGAAGATGTATTGCTGCAAATTGGGAAATTTATCTTCCTAGCTGACTTCATTATTCTAGATTTTGAGGTTGATGAACAAGTTCCAATCATATTGGGATGACCTCTTTTGGCTACTGGGGATGCAATAATTAAAGTGAGAGGGAAAAATGATAATGAGGGTGGACAACGAGGAAGCAGTTTTTAATGTCTACAAAGTGATCCAACTTCCCCGCCACTATGAGGAGCTCTCTATGATATCTGTTCTGGAGGTGGATGAGAAACTTCTTGACATGAGTATATATCTAGACGATTCTCTAGAAAAAGCACTCATGTTGTTCGATAGCTTGGAGATTGATGATAAGGTTGAGGAGATGATGCATATTCTAGATGCATCTTGTGCTTACATTGAAGGATTACACCCGTTTGAGCCCCTAAATAGGCTAAGTGGATCTCCTCCAAAGCCGTCAATTGAAGAAGCTCCAAAATTGGAGCTTAAACCCCTACCCCGTCACATTCAATATGCTTATTTGGGTAGTTCTGACACTTTACCTGTTATTGTTTCTTCTGACTTGTCTAAATTGCAGGAAGAAAAGTTGTTGAGAGTGCTACGTGAGCACAAGAGAGCAATTGGGTGGACGATGTCTGAAATCAAAGGCATTAGTCCAGCTTTGTGCATACATAAAATTCTCATGGAGGACGGACACAAGCAAAGTGTAGAGCAACAACGCCGCCTAAATCCAATCATGAAAGAGGTGGTAAGAAAAGAAGTGATTAAGTGGCTTGATGCAGGTATTGTATTCCCAATCTCTGATATCAAATGGGTAAGCCCCGTTCAATGTGTGCCAAAGAAAGGGGGGATGACTGTAGTGGTTAATGAAAATAATGACTTAATTCGTACAAGAATTGTCACTGGGTGGAGAATTTGCATAGATTATAGAAAATTGAACAATGCCACCCGAAAGGACCACTTTCCCCTCCCTTTCATTGACCAAATGCTTGATAGGTTAGCTGGCCAGGAATACTACTGTTTCCTAGATGGTTATTTGGGGTATAATCAGATTGCTATAGCCCTAGAGGACCAAGAGAAAACCACCTTTATGTGTCCCTATGGCACGTATGCGTTCAAGAGAATGCCCTTTTGTCTCTGTAATGCACCTGCGACTTTTCAAAGGTGTATGATGGCTATTTTTACTGACATGGTTGAAAGATTTGTGGAAGTATTCATGGATGATTTTTCTGTGTTTGGGTGTTCTTTTGATAATTGTTTAATGAACCTTGATAAAGTGCTTGCTAGGGTGTGAAGAGACAAACTTGGTACTCAACTGGGAAAAGTGCCATTTCATGGTACGTGAAGGTATAGTCTTGGGGCACAAGGTGTCAAAAGATGGTCTACAGGTGGATAAAGCAAAGGTGGAGGCGATTGAAAAATTGCCCCCACCGACATCCGTCAAAGGCATTCGCAGTTTCTTGGGCCATGCAGGTTTTTATCGTCGATTCATTAAAGATTTTTCGAAAATTTCTTCTCCATTATGCAGGCTTCTAGAGAAAGATGTCACCTTCAAGTTTGATGATGCATGTCTGAAAGCATTTGAGGAGCTGAAGGGAAGTTTGGTGACTGCACCAATTATCATCGCCCCATATTGGGGACTACCATATGAGTTGATGTGCGATGCAAGTGACATAGCAATTGGAGCTATTTTGGGGAAAAAAGGGATAAAATATTTCACTCCATTTATTATGCGAGCAAAACTATGAATCCAGGTCAGATGAATTATACAGTTACTGAAAAAGAGTTGCTTGCAGTGGTGTGGGCGTTTGACAAGTTCAGATCTTATCTAGTGGGAACCAAAGTTATCATCTACACAGATCATTCAGCTATCAGATACTTGTTTGAAAAGAAAGATGCCAAGCCGAGGCTGATTCATTGGGTCCTCCTCTTGCAAGAATTTGAATTAAATATCCGAGATCGGTAATTGGGTACGGTATAGCGAAAAATAAAAACAAAAATTACTCACCTGGACTGCCAGCCCAGCGCCCCATGCTGGGGCTGGCGCTGAAGCGTCGCTGATACTGTAAAGTGCGCCCCAGGCAGTGTGGGGCACTGGCCTGGGCGCTCATTTCGCCGAATTGTTTTTTTTTTTAACAATCCAGACTACAAATATCAGCGAAATAAAAATTATGGCATACGAAAGAAAAAGAAAACTATGCTTCGATAACGGTAAAAATTGGGTTGCCTCCCAACGAGCGCCTAATTTAACGTCGCGGCACGACTCAACACATGTTTAAGCATCTGCTAAGTCCATTGAGGTCTTGTGACGTGCAATGTCACCACCCTAATAATGTTTTATTCTCTGGCCATTTACCAAGAAGGTACCACTTGAGCTCGTATCACGCAATTCCACCGCTCCGTGAGGCCACACACTTACCACAACAAAAGGACCTGCCCAACGAGACTTAAGCTTTCCAGGGAATAGCTTCAACCTTGAATTGAACAAGAGAACTTCTTGACCCGGCTCAAACACTCGATATTGAATGTGCTTGTCATGCCACCTCTTCGTCTTTTCTTTATATAATTTGGCATTTTCATATGCGTGCAATCGAAATTCATCAAGCTCGTTGAGTTGCAGCAACCTATTCTCACAAGCTGAGTCCATATCCATATTTAGCTTTTTGATCGCCCAATAAGCTTTATGTTCAAGCTCGATGGGCAAGTGGCATGCCTTCCCATAAACCAACCTGTACGGAGAAGTACCTATGGAAGTCTTGTATGCTGTTATATATGCCCATAATGCATCATCTAGCTTCCCTGCCCAATCTTTTCTATTTCCACTTACTGTTTTCTCCAGAATCTGCTTTACTTCTCTGTTTGAAACTTCTACTTGACCACTCATTTGGGGATGATAGGCAGTGGAAACTTTGTGCTTAACTCCATACTTTGTAAGAACATTATTCAGCAATTTGTTACAAAAGTGAGTTCCTCCGTCGCTTATTAACACTCTTGGAGTCCCAAAGCGCGTGAAGATGTGCTTCTTTACAAAGCTTACCACTACCTTTGCATCATTAGTAGGAAGAGCAATGGCCTCCACCCACTTAGAAACATAGTCGACCGCCACCAAGATGTACCTGTGACCATTAGAATATGGGAATGGTCCCATGAAATCAATCCCCCAAACATCAAACAACTCTACTGCTAGAATATTTTGCAAAGGCATTCATCTCCACTGCCGTAAGTTAAGATCCTTCTATTTGATCAAATGTTGCAGACTCCAGTGGTCGGTATACAAATAGTGCCGCCAAATCTTCAAGGCATGAACAAAAGCTGATGATTCCAAGTCATGGATAGGATAATTCTTCTCATGCACCTTCAATTGCCTAAATGCGTAGATAATCACCCTATCGTCTTGCTTCAACACCACACCGAGGCCAACACGTGAGGCATCACAGTACACTATGTAAGACCCCAAACATGTAGGCAACACCAATAATGGGGTTGTAGTCAAAGCAATCTTGAGCTTTTGAAAGCTCTCCTAATACTCATCGATCCATTTGAACGGAGCACCCTTCTGGGTTAATCTAGTCATAGGTGCAGCAATAGATGTGAAACCCTCTACAAAACGACAATAATACCCCGCCAAGCCATGAAAACTCTAGATCTCAGTAGCCGACGACAGTCATGGCCAACTCTACACTACTTCAATATTCTCCGGATCTACCTTGATCCCCTCACTCAACACCACATGACCCAAAAATGCCACTGAATCAAGCCAGAATTCACACTTTAAAATTTTTGCATACAACTTCTTTTCTCTCAAGGTCTGTAGCACAATTCTCAAATATTGCTCATGATCCTCCCGGCACCGGGAGTACACCAAGATGTCGTCAATATACAGAATGATGAATGAGTCAAGATAAGGTTCGAATGCACTGTTCATCTAGTGCGTGAATTTATGTTGGGGTGTTGGTCAGCCCAAATTACATCACGAGGAACTCGTACTGACCATACTGAGTCCTAAAATCAGTCTACCAAATATCTGAATCCCGGATCTTCAGCTGATGACAGCCTGGCCACATATCATTCTTTGAGAACACTCTGGCACCCTGTAGTTGATGAAATTGGCCATCAATGTGTGGCAATGGATACATGTTCTTCAGTATAACCTTGTTCAACTGCCGATAATTGATATACATGCGCATAGAACCATCATTCTTCTTTACAAACAAGACCGGAGCATCCCAAGGTGACACACTAGGTCGAATGAAACCCTTTTCAAGTAACTCTTGAAACTGCTCCTTTAACTCCTTCAACTCCTACGGGGTCATTCGATATGGTGGAATATGAATGGGTTGAGTGCCCGACAACAAGTCAATACATTTGGATAGTCCCTCACTACCAGAACTGAATCAACGGTAGGAGTATCAACACTGATATCTCTCACAAAGGCTAGATATGCATCACACCCTTCCTAACCGTCTGTTGTGCCTTAAGGAAAGTCACCATCCTACTTGGAACATAATCCAAAGTACCTCTCCACTCCGACCATTGTAAACTTGGCATAGCCAAAGTCACCGTCTTAGCTTGAAAATCAAGAATAGCAAGATAGGGCTACAAACCAGAACAATACATCTCTATGACTGATGCATCTCCATGACAAACCAGAAAAATACATGTGATAACTCAGTCTGATGCAACCGCCTTCGTCCTACTCGGAAGAGCATAACATTTGGCTTGGCCTCCCCTTCTAGGATGACCCCTCCCTACCTAACCTCTACCCTTAGCTGGCTAGGAAGGTAAAGTTGCAACTGGTATAGTAACCACGGCCTGAGAAGTCTGGGGGCCCTGTGGAATACGTGGAGCCTGAGTAGTCTATGGAGGTGCACCCCTCTTGAGTTTGGGCCAGTCCCTCACCATATGAAAAGTATTACCACACTCAAAACAAGCTCTCAGAGGATGTGGCTGCTGAAACTGGCTCGGGCCTGGTCGGCTGGACGGACCGCTGAAAGTATCCCGTGAAGGAGGTGCACTAGACAGTGGCGGTGCATAATGGGCAACCTGAGATCTCAGAGTAGCCAGAATACCAGTGGAAGCTGGAAGTGGTGAATGAACTGAACGGTTCATATAGCCTCTACCATGATGGGCTGCAACTGGGGCACGAGCACCACTATATGTGCCAAAATCTCGAGGCCTCTTGGCCTCCCTGTCCTTTCTCTCCCGGCCCCGCATACCCTCCAATCTATGTGCAATATCTACCACCTGCTGATATGGAGTATCAGTCTCCAACTCTTGAGCAATGCTGAATCTAATACCATAGTTGAGCCCCTCGATAAATCGACAAACTCTCTCTCTGACTGTGGAAACTAAGGCAGGTGCATTCCTGGACAACTCGCTGAACCTGACAACATACTCTGACACAGTCATAGTACTCTGGCGAAACTTCTCAAACTCCGCGCGCCATACATCCCGAAGGCTTTGGGGAACAAACTCTCTTAGGAACATCTCTAAAAACTAGACCCAGGTGAGTGATGTTGCCTCAGCAGGGCTACCCTCCTCATAAGCCCACCACCACTGGTATGTTGGTCCCCACAGCTGGTAAGTAGTAAAAGCAACCCCGGTCGTCTCCACTATACCTATGTTACGGAGAATTTGTTGGCACTTCTCTAGAAAGCCCTGTATTTCCTCAGTATCTAGGCCGCTGAAAGAAGGAGGATGGTACTTCTTATACCTCTTGAGCCTGAGTTGCTCCTCCTCAAATGTTGCTGCCCTAACCTCGGGCTGAACTGGGACAACCAGCAGCACTAGTATAACCTCTACGACTTGGTCAACATGGACTTGCTGCTCAGGGGTACGGGCCACGGGAGTTTGTGCTCCTCCCCCAACCTGAGATGTGGCCAGTGGAATAAGTCCCGCCAGAGCTAGAGTACCAAACATGCTCAAGAACTGAGCGAGGGTCTCCTAGAGTGCAGGGGTAGCAATGGGCGCCTCAGGTGCCTGCCCCCAACTGGAGCTACTAGTGGCTCATCTATCGCAGCTCGGGCAAGTGCTCTAGCTGCACCACGTGCCCCTCATCGGCCTTTATCCAGGACCTGGTCTCTCGCGGCTCTAGCATGGGCACGGGTGTCTGATCGTCGGATCCAACGGTGTGTGTCCTCACCATCTATGATAGAATAGAAAGACAAATTTTCAGAATTCGACGTTAACAAATTTTCATGATAAGGAATCAAAAAAGTGATGTATCTCCTAACAGTTCCATAGCCTCTCGAAGATAAGTACAGACGTCTCATTACCGATCTGCGAGACTCTACTAAACGGTCTTGTGACTCGAACACCTATGAACCTAGGGCTCTGATACCAACTTGTCACGACCCCAATTTCTCTCCATATGATGTCGTAATGACACCTAGTCCCTACGACTAGGTAAGCCTAATATACATGCAGAATTTAACTGAAAAACTTATTACAACAAAGTTTCAAATAACTCAACAACTATCATATAAGAACTCTGCAACGCAACAGAACAAAACTCCAAAATTCTGGTGATACCAAGTCACAAGCTCTACAAGAGTATACTGAACATACCTATACAACAGTATCTATAAAACTATAATATGATATAGAACTAGATAGAGGGTGACTCCGAGGCATGCGAGCGCCGACAGGTATACCCTGAAGTCTCTGATCCAAACTCGACTCACTGGTGCCTGGGCTGATATGAAGAACCTAGATCTGCACAAAATGTGTTGAACCGTAATATGAGTACACCAAAATGTTACCTAGTAAGTATCAAGCCTAACATCGGTAGAGTAGTAACGAGGCTAGGTCAAGATACCTACTGGAATAAATAAGAAAACTGAACAGGTATATATGACAGAATGATAATGAAAGACAATAAAAATGATACAGTGAAGAAGATGACAAGTATAGCTACACAGAACTAGGGCAATTAAGACATCATGGAGGAAAGCACATAATAATAATGCCAACGAAATAATGCAACAAAACACAAGTGATGTAAATGAGAGGTATCAACAAGAATCACTACCAAGGTAGTGCCTCGTAGTCTCATTTCACAAATCAAATCACAATATTTCCTTATATAACTTCGAGAGCCTTGCATTAGGTTTTGAAAATCATTTTTCCAAAATAGCTACCCGTGTTATAGCCCACCTTATCGCACCGCGTGGCTTCAAGTAGTTCCCCTACTAGCAACATGCGTATCAAGCCCACCTTATCTCACCACATGCGTTTCAACCCCAATTCCTATACCACCCCATGCATATCAATATAAAATCATAACACAAATCGCACCTCAAGTGCCCAATACCATAACTTGCCAAAGAAGAAAACAATAATAGCGTTTCAACAATAAATAGCCCATGGATCAACCTCAATATGCACAAGAATCTCAACAATAGCAACCGAAGTGAATAACTCAACAAAATGGTATTTCAACAATTTTGCAACTTTGACTCAATGTAAATCATGGCCTCTATAAGCTCAATAATAAGATGTTCCAAGAAATAACAACTTCAAGTAAAGGAATCCCACGGTTAAATAATGAACGAGGAATTGAGAGAAAAATAACGTCAACTAACCATGTAAAGACAATTAGCAAGTAAGGGATAAGACAATTAGCAAGTAAGGAATTAGCATGTAAAGAAATCTATATAGCTAAAACCGGTCAATTACCACATTTAGCCCGGTACACACTCATCACCTTGCGTACACAGCTTCCACGTACCACAATTAACACAAAACAACACCAATCCTAAGGGGTAGTTCCCCCACAAAGAGTTAGACAAGACACTTACCTCAAAACACGCTAACTCTATCCACTAGTAAGCCTTTCCATCGATTATCCAACTCCGAACTATGGTCGCATATGTGACCGCAGATCTACATCGGGGCTTCATTTTTTTCTAATTTTTGAACCTGACCCCATTCTTATAAAACAGCCTTAGGGGTCATTTTAGAAGGTTAAAACTTATATTTCTAGAGAGAGGGAGTACCATAGAGTGAGTGGGGAAATTCCTAAACTCATCATTCATCAATTCTTGCTCAACGTTGAAGAATTTACAAGAAGAATTCACTAAGTCTTCATCCTAGAGGTAAGGTTCTACTCCATAGCCCTTAATTTCATGATGTTAACTTAAAATAGGTAATAAGCCAAGCAATTCTTGGGCGTAGGAGTTATTTATTTTACATGCATGTACCATCAAGGGTAGTGGAAAGATTGTTGAGCTCATTTGGGTAAACTTTGGGTAGTGGGATGAAAGAGTCAATCATAGGAATACCTTGAAACCTTAATGCACACCTAGTGTTTGATAAAATGCTCAAGTGAGTTGGAACTATGAACTCCTTTTTTTGCTATATCTCTAAATAGATCGAAGTGGCTAAGATTTCCGGAATATTGTAGTAATTTAAAAAGCTAGAGGCAAGGTATGTTGATTAAGCTTCTCTCTTACCATTAAATTCCCATGATGTTCTTTTAAGTCCCGAGTTGTCAATTATGAATTGACTTTTCTGAATAAGTTTGCTATAAATATGTGATATATATATATATATATATATATATATATATATATATATATATATATATATATATATATATATATATATATATATATATCATATTGTATTATTCTTCGGGACCGTGTTCGAAGTATAAGTATGTAGTAAAATGTTGTGACTTCAATTCAAGCCCAAATGAAAGTGATCACATCAAATTGTGTAAGAAATCACATGTGCCGAAGACCCTAAATTGCTTAAATGTGTGCTTAAAGTCTTGAATTGAAATGTTTGTTATTGATAATCCGTGTTAATGTTTGAAAGTGGAATACTGAGCATGAATTATGAAGTACGATCAACGTGCCAAGAATGATATTGCGTTATGGCCAATGGTGCCAATAAAACGAATGACATGTAAAAAATAATGAATTGAGTGGTAAATCCTTTTAATAATAAATGCCTTGGGAGTATCGTTTAGCCACCGAGGAAAGTAGGTCATAACAACCTAACCCTAAAACTACACGTGCCGGTGTAGGAGTGATTGAGGGGTAAATCCCCGTGTTAAAGTGATAAGACTATTTCCCCTTATATGTGATGAGACTGGTGTGTTGAGATATTTCCCCTTAAATTGGATGAGATTATTGCCAGCGAGATGTGATGTGATGTCGACCCACATGACATTGTGGTGAGACTGCTTAGCCGATCGGGCTGAGATCGGGCGCCATGCTGTGCACATGGTGGCATTGTGAATGTATGTCTCGGGGTGAGACGGCTTAGCCAGTCGGGCTGAAATCGTACTCCATGCTAAAACACGGTGGTGTATCAGTGCTAAAGATCTCCTAACATAAATTACTGAAACTTACTTGAAATTTACCTTTCCCTTAACTTGACACCTTGATACAGTTTGAGTATCTTATAGATTTCATGTTTTATTCTCCGTTTGTTGTTACTCGTTCTACTGACAGGGTGTTTAGTTTTACATACTAGTACTATTCCATATTTACTAAAGTCCCTTTTGCTGGTGGCACTGCATCTTTAATGGATGCAGGTGATTCCATTACAGGTCGTATGGATCAGCGATAGCGGCACACCCTCTCCTCAGCTGACTTGGTGAGCCCCACTTCATTTTGGAGTCCTGTATCCCTTTTCATTTGTACATAGCATTTTGAGGTATAGCCGGTGCTTTATTGCCGACACTGTCATAACAATCTTTTATTCCTGTTAGAAGCTATGTAGAAATAGTGTGGGTTGTATCTGTTTTTGGGAAAGTTAAACTAAAAATGTTGTAATCATATCATCTATTCCACTTTAACTATGATTGTACAACATACTATTTTGGAGACTTGTTAATGACGTAACTAATGGAAATGAACTGGTGTCATTCACATGACCTCTTACTGTATAATTAATGAAATATATTTTTCTCTTTATTCATGGGTTAGTTGGGTAGAAGGTATTGTAAAGGCTTGCTTGAACGTGGTATCTCGGTTGAGTGCCGGTCGCACTCCCCGAGGTCAGGGCGTGACAAATAATGTTGTCCAGTCATCCTCCATCGCAATTGCGGATAAAGACTCGCGATCGCGTAGAATAATTCTCCCCCAGCTCAAAGAACTTTCTTCACAATTGCGTGAATCCAGTCGTGAATGCGATGACCAGCTTCCTCCACCTACGCGACCGCGTCCCTGGCTACACAAATGCAATGAGCAAAGCCTGCCTCATCCCCAACCTCACCTTTTATATACGTGAACGTGATATACCTCTCGCTTTCGCGATGACCAAGCTCAGCAAACTTCGCAATCACAACCTTGCCTTCGCGAATGCGTAGAAGGAAACCAGAACTGAAAACCAGCAGTTTCAGCAAATCAAACAAGTCCAAAAATGATCCGATTTCAATCCAACTCACACCCGGGACCCACTAGACCCCATCCGAATATACCAACAATTTCCTTAACACATAAGGGACCTACTCGAGGCCTAAAATCATATCAACAAACATTGATTATAATTGGACTGAGCTGAAATCCAACACATGGGATGGATCCCAAGTCGCCTCCTTGACTAGTTGACCCCTTCACTAAACCTTCACTAAAGCAATGCTCTTTGACCTCAACTTTCGGACCTGCCTATCCAAAATGGACACCGGCCCCTCAACATAAGACAAATCCTTTTCCAACTGGACTGAGCTGAAATCCAACACATGGGATGGATCCCCATGATGCTTCCGGAGCATATAAATATGGAATACCAGATGAGCAGTAGCTAGACTAGGTGGAAATACAAGCTTATTGGCCACATCCCCAATCCTCTCAAGAATCTCAAAAGGTCCGACATACCAAGGGCTCAACTTACCATTCTTCCCGAACCTCATAACACCTTTCATGGGTGAAACCTGCAGCAAGACCCGCTCTCCAAAAATGAATACAACATCACGAATCTTCCTATTCGCATAACTCTTATGTCTGAATTGGGATGTACGAAGACAATCCTGAATCAACTTAACCTTTTCCAGAGCATCCTGAACCAGGTCACTACCCAATAGTCTCGACTCACCCAGCTCAAACCAACCCACCAGAGACCGAAACTGCCTCACATAAAAGGCCTCATACGGAGCCATCTGAATAATCGATTGTTAGATGTTGTTTTAGGCAAACACCGCAAGCGGCAAGAACAGATCCCAATATTCCCCAAACTCCATAGCACAGGCATGAAGCATATCCTCAAACATATAAACAATGCGGTCGGACTGCCCGTCCGTTTGAGGGTGGAATGATGTACTCAACTCAAGCTATGTGCCCAACTCACACTATATGGCTTTCCAGAAGTGTGATGTAAACTGCGTACCCTGGTCAGAGATGATTGATACCGGCATGCCATGAAGTTGGACAATCTCGTGAATATAGACCTAAACCAGCTTCTCTGAAGAATAAGTAGTCACTACCGGAATGAAATGAGCCGACTTGGTCAACCTATCCACAATCACCCATACTGCATCAAACTTCTTATGAGTCCATGGGAGCCCAACAACGAAATCCATGGTAACTCGCTCCCATTTTCATTTAGGAATCTCAAGCCTCTGAAGCAACCCACTTGGTTATTGATGCTCGTACTTCACCTGCTAAAAATTTAGACATCGAGCTACATACTCCACTATGTCTTTCTTCATCCTCCTCCACCAATAGTGTTATCTCATGTCTGGAAAAATCTTAGCGCCATCTTGATGAATGGAGTACCATGAACTGTGGGCCTCCTAAAGAATTAACTCAAGCAAAATATCCATATTGGGCACACATAGTCGGTCATGCATCCGTAACACACTGTCATCCTCAATAGTAACCTCCTTGGCATCGCCGTGCTGAACCGTGTCCTTGAGGATAAGCAAATAGGGGTCATCATACTGATGTTCTTTGATATGGTGATATAGAGAAGACCGAGAAACCATGCAAGCCAAAACTAAACTCGTCTCTGCAGCATCCAATCTAACAAACTGGTTAGCCAAGGCATGAACATCCAATGCTAATGGTCTCTCCACTATTGGTAGATATGCTAAGCTGCCCAAGTGATCGAGCCCAAACCAACACCACTATAGGGTAGTGAGGATGGTCGATGCAGTTTTACCCAACGAGGTTGGGATCGATTTCCATAGAGAGTAATTTGGTTGGGAGTTGTGTATCTAACTAATCTAGATGTGCGTGTTGTTCCTAGTTGCACTTCCAAACATTGTTGCGATTGATTCTATTCTAATTTTATACTATCGTATGCTGAGTGTAAGCTAAGTACAATATTTTTGGCGAACGTTTTCAAGTGTTAAAAGGCACTAGGGAAGTGAATTCCGCCTAGGTGAGTATCTAATAGGTATCAAGAATCTAGGACAAGCTTGTTATGATTGGGGTCGTGATATAACCATCACACATAAGTGCTCACTCTATACCTCTCGGTAGTTTGAGTGACTTTGCCCGATTTTGCTTTCTCAAGCCCAAATGGGTGTTCATACAATACAAGTAAAATTATCTCAAGTCGGGCATTACTATCTCTAGGTTTAACCCTTTAATTGGGGCTATCAATCTCTTGAGTTCACCCAAATTCCATGTTAGCCTAATTTTCCTAGACTCAGTCCCTCTTTCTCAAGAAGAGCCTAAGTCATAAAGGCATGAATCAGTGTTTTCAACCACTAATTCTACAATTTTAGCATGAATTAGGCTAAATATCACTAACCCATAAACAATTAAGCCCTAAAATTCAAGACCCATTAAATACCCACACTAGGGTTGGGTCACAACCCTAGGTATGGGGTCGAGCTACTCATGGTAACAACAGAGATCAAATATAAAGATGAAATATAAGCCATAATATTAAAGTACAATATGAAAATCTAAAGTTTGAAGGTAAATCTACTCTAAAATTGCCCAAAAACGGAAAAACCAGTCGTTCATGTGCTCTCCTAAACAAAACTTAACCTAAAAATGATAAAAGAATCTATTTATACTAGGCTGAAATTTCCAGACAAAAATGCCCATGCGGAGGATTCGCGGATGCGTAATTCTGACCGCCTCCGCACTTGAGCTTTCGCGGTCGTATAATAATGAGTGCGGTCTGCGATTCTTCAATACTGGGCTTGGATTGGGCTTAGTTTCGCGGATCATGTAATTTCAACCGCGTCCGTGTGTGCTTCCACCGTGACCGCGTAATTTGGACTCGGACCGCGTTCTTCAGTTAAGCCCGACTTGCAGGGTCTCTGAACCTCAAGATGCGCTCTCAGCGGAATTCCCTTCGTGGCCGCACCAAAGATTTCGCGGACGCGCCTTTCCAACATGGTCAGTGGTGATTTTAGTACTTAAAGCAGCTTCTCTGAATCTGCTTTTGCGGACTGCGTAATATTGGCCACCTCAGCAGTGGTCCCTTCGCGACCGTGCTTTTCTGTTGCTCTCAGCACTTCAGTCTCAGCCTTGGATTCGTGTAGGGTTTGTCTCCTTCATGAGTTGATTATGGCTTCTTTGCCTCATTTTGACCAAACCTGCAAGCAAGTACATTAAGTTAGTTTTCGGGAATACCTTTACGCATTTTTGACCCAAAACCTAAGCAAAAGAGAGCAAATAATAGGCTAAAACCCTTAGTTATCAACTCCCCAAACTTAAGCTTTTGCTTGTCCTCAAGCAAACAAGGTAATTCCCACCTCCACAAGAAAAGAAATGAAAATATCAGTTATCCTAAGGTGACTTCATCAAGTATCAATTGGGACTAACATTTACCCTCAACACAAATGCATTATCAACAACATCATGCTATGACTTTTTGAGTTACATAGTTCTAATGTGACACAAAAGTATCGAGAGTTGACTCAATTCATCAAGGAAGCTCGCTTTCTCTTGTAGGTCAATGTGGAGCCCAGACTCCTCGTCCTCTACTCTACATGAGCTAATCTCACCTCATAGAATGTGACACTCAAAACAAGGATTGTAAAGAAGTATGCTCGTCAATCTCAAAAGAATACCACAAGTCCGGCTCAAAGTACCATAAGCTTGCCCCTTATGTAAATCACCACTAATGTAAGCTAACGCAACTTGAAATCATATAGGGCTTTAGTGGGATGTAATGAAGGCTTTTTGGATCAAGGTAGGACATAATGAATTATGATGGTTTCATCTTTCCTTAAGCACTCAATTTTCTCATATCGGTTCATACTTTCTTGACTCTTTGAGTCATTTTCTTCTTCCTCAGGGGAACTAGAGAGACACATTGTCACTCTTTCTTGTTCATGACAATCATTTTTCTCCTTTTCCCATCATTCCATGTCTTTCAACCTTGTTTTCTTTGAATCCCTTCAACCTTTCATTCTTTTTGACATATTTCTTTTTAACTCTTCATCCTTTTCTTTGCCTTTTCTTTTCATCAATTCTTTTTGTTCTTTGTACCTTTCATCACATTGAAATTCCTCGTCTCTCCCCCAAACTTATGATTTTGCTAATTGCTCATCATGAATGCTAAGGAAATATTGGGTGCCAAGAGAGGGTGATTATAAAACGGATGAAGGTTTATAAAGTGGCTATCGAATGAAAAAGGCTTAGGCTCAAAGGGGTTGACTGGGGATATCATATTGGTAGGCTACAGAAGCGCTCACATTTCAAATGGAACCAAGGAGAGCCTACAATCACTTCTCAAGTCGAGCTACACTTAGAATTTTGCCTAGACAACCATTTAGGGCAAGTTCTAGACTTATTGCACGGGACTTGGACTTGCAATTCAATACCTCACCTTTATCTCAAGCTAATGGATTGTTAAAGAGAACAGAGTCGAGGGCCCACAACAACCCTAGATGGCTCAAATAAACCACTTGATGATAGTTTTAGTCAACTCAAGAGTCTAAAGATCACAACTAGAGCTATTCTTTGTCAATCAACTTGTTTCTAACCATGAGGTTGAAGGTAAATGTGTTAGTACCAAGTGAAGCCTGCTTGAGACACTTTTATTCATTACTACTACATATCAGAGCAAAATGAAAAACAGACTCAATCCCTTAAGAAGGTTGTCGTGCCATCTATTGTTGGGAAGAGCCACCCAGTTCACACAACATCCACCTTTGGAAAGAACCGTGGCATTAAGAAAATCAAAGGCTTATTGATCACGCAGAAATGGAAAAAGAGGCTACAAACTCAAAAAAAAAGCTACTAAAGGAAATAAGAAGCTAAGCTATTAAGGAAGATTACAAAAGAAGTTTTAAAGTAAAATACGGAAAGTAAAATGAATATGTACTATAGGGGAGTGAAATGAATATACACAAAATGGGGATGAATATATACGTGGAATGGTAAAGTTATATACATACCAAAAGTGAAAAATAACGAAAAGTTAAAAAAATAAAGAAAAATAGTATCATAATTATTACATGCCAGTCATCAAAGTCATCAAATCAAAATAAGACCACCACCCCCAAATAGAAATTAGCATTGCATTGTCCTTAATGCTAAAAGCAAAAATAAGATTAGGGACGGGATATAGAGTAAAGAAAACTCCCAATGTGGTCTCTTTCTGCATGGGGTCAGGCTCACTAGTGGGGACCTCGGACTGCATAAGGTCATCAACTCCCTCCGGGTCCTCCAACTATATCTCCAGGTCCTCTGACCGGGGCACAACAAATCCTCTAACCGGCTCTCTGTCAGCCTCCTGCTCTGATGCTTGTGTTGTCTGTGCTGCAGGGGAAGTCTCCTCCATAAGCAGGTCCAGTGGAATATCTCCGGTAGAAGTGAACTTCTCTACCTCCTTCTTCAGCAGCTCCACTGACTCTTTTGAAGCTTGAGCCTTCTTCATCTTTTTGACCTGCTTGCCCAGCTCCTTGATCACCTTCCCATGAGTATCTAATGTCTCCACGATTTTATTTTGGTTGTCCAGGAGCTTCTTGTGGTTGTCCAAAAGCTCCTTCAATGAATCCTCCACTGATGGAGGTACCTGAAGTTATGCTGGGGCTGCCTGTGCTGCGACTGCACTAGATAAGACAGACAGCTTTGATGTAGCAGCCTGCAACCAGTTATTGACGCTAGATAGCGTCTGAGAGACCCGTAGTGTAGTCTGAGGGTAAGCTGAGGAGGAAGGCACAGATAGTGGGACTGCGACAGATGGCCCGGATGAGGGAGGTGGCATAGCAGCCGAAGAACCCTTCACTGTGGAAGGCTCGGAACTAGTGGCCACTACCCTTGGCTCTTCAGACTGGCCAGTGAAGGTAGTGGCTTTGCCTTTGGACTTCGGGTTGTCTGCTCCCTTAAGATTGTACCAAGAGAAGGGTTTTTTTGGCTTCACCTTCGTGTCAAAGTGTCACCCCTCAACCACCTGGTCCGCTAGGTACATAGTGATGAAATTGGGGTAAAGGTAGGAACTTTCCTCTTTCCGGTTGCCTTAGATATGATCTGGGCCATGAGGTTCCCCACATTTATTGGGTACGCCGCCATGATAGACGCTATGAGGATCACCCGGGATAGTGGAATGTCAGTGTCATGCTGGCACAGATCAAAGAGGCTGCAGATGAAGGTGCACCACCCTTTGGCTTCAAAGTTAAGGGTGTTTCTGGCAATTGAGACTCCCGGTGTAAGCCAAGTCGGTGTTGTCCCAGGGATGGCTATCACCTCTGCAAGCCATGGACGGGCTGCCTCATCTAATGCCACCTTCTCCAAGTACATGGATTCATCTAAATCATCGAACCCGGCATATGTGTTCAGTGTTTTGCCATCAAATCTGATCTTCCAGTTTCGTACCTTAGTCACATAGGTGCCCTTTTTTATGTGGGCGACATTGGTGTAGAATTCATTGACTAGGTATCCATTTGCTTTTGGCAACTTGCTAGTGAAGAATTTCCAACCCACTCTTTCATCAAATTGTCTCTTCACGTTTAGGTTGTGAGAGAGAAGGTCTCTTTCTATGAAATGTCGCTCAAGGGAGAGCGACCTTTGTGGCCACCATTCTCGGAATTTGTGGTAGTCCTTTTTACTCACGAACCTATCTTGCCACACTGTTGACTTCCTTGATCTAATCAAACCTCCAACCCGGGTATCACCATCTCTCCCGTCATCCGGGACATCCTCTTCATCATCAATATTAATTGGAGCCGCTGTTGAGGCCGAAGTTGTAGCAGGTGGGACAGGTGGTGTGGAAGTCTCACTACCTCCTCCTAAGCCATCAAACGACCAAGACAAGGAGGTAGATTCATTGACGAGGTGGTAGGGTTGTGATTGAGCCTCTTGTTGGGGTTGTGCAGCTTCTCTTTCAGAAATCTCTGGGGAGGGGACATATTCACTAGTCTCAGAAGAGTCGGGAGTGGGTCTTCGGAGGGTTTGCTTCTTGTCAATGACCCTTTTAGGTGCTAAGGGTGCAATTTGTTTCCCTCTGCTCCGGCCTCGAGAGGATTCTCCCCTCCCTTATGATTTCTCAGAACCGCTATGAGATCGCACCATTATTTGCATACACATTCAGTGAAAGCTCATTAGTATTGTGATTCAATGAATCAGTAAAGGAAAGCAGATGAAATGATCACATTGTTTCTCAAAGCAGGGGTCCGCTGATAGCGTAAAAAGGAGCGCGGCCGCGGAAGGGTTAGCACGTTCCACGTAAAAAGAGGTGCGGTCCGCGAAAGATTTGGGACCAGACTACCAACTCTCTGAACATTGGTTTCCGCTAACCGCAAAATAATAGGCGCAGCTGCGAAATAACAAAAGCGGACCGTGTAAAAATGAACGTGACCGCGGAATCAATTTGTTAATTCTCTGAAGCTCATGAACGTGGTCCGCAAAATTATGGACTCGGCCGCGTAAAGTAAATTGCTGACCACGAAAAAATCACCGTAGCCACAAACATATAAGCCTAACCAGTTCGCACAAAAGCATGAATGCGGACCGCGTAATTTGGACCGCGGTCTGCGAAATTCAAATCATACTGGCACTGATGAATTATTTAAGACCTAGGGTTTCACTTAGTGCAGAAATTTAGGCAATTAACAGGCATGTTGAACAACCCTATCCCCCATTAGGCATTAAACATTACCCACATGCAATTTTAGCATCAATCAAGCATCATTTTGAAATCATGACATGTGTTAAACCCTAAAGAAGAAAAAGTAAAACTAGAAGAAAAGAAAATCAAAAGATGAAATTATTGTAAAGATTTGAGCATACCAGATGTGGATTTGTAGTAGGAAATTGCTTCTTAATTAATGAGATATGAAATTGAAAGTGTCAGAAGGGGAAGATGAACAGTGGTCTATTTCGGTGAGAGTGTGTGGTTCGAAAAGTGTAAAAGTCCTATGGACTTCCTATTTATACCAACCCCAGAGGTCCCACCGACTTACCTGAGCGCGGTCCGCGGAATTCCACTACGGTCCGCACTTATTACCTTTCGAAGAGCTTTTTCAGAAACAGGTCCGTTGAGAGCGGATTAACGGGCGTAGCCGCGTAACATCAACGCGGACCGCTAAATTACGAATGCGGACGTGAATACAAATTCAGAGAGTTGATATTCTGGACTTTTCCAGTCCGCGTCCCCTGACAATTTGCGCCCCCGCGAAATGCTCTCGCCAACCGCGAAATTTTGAGCGCGGTCCGTGTAATTCCCCACACTTAGGCAAAATCTTTCCAGCAACAATCCTGTACTGCACAAACAATTCCTACACAAAGATCACAACCAGTTAGTTCAAAATAAAGCCTGATCTAAGAAGAAAATCAAAAAAGAAAGAAAAACACATGGGTTGCCTCCTAAGAAGCGCCTGATTTAACGTCGCGGCACGACGCATGTTACCAACATCATTGGAAATTAATCAACGCCACCACATGGCTGTCATCAAAAGTGCTGAGGTAATGCTTCACTCGGTGCCCATTAACTCTGAAGATTTCACCATTTTTGTTTTTCAAGTCAAGAGCACCAAACGGAGTCACGTGCACCACCTCAAAAGGGCCACTCCATTTTGACTTGAGCTTTCCCAAAAACAGTCATAACTAAGAGTTGAATAAAAGAACCAAGTCACCTTCCTTGAATTCTTTGTTCCTGGCATTTTTGTCATGTAAGGACTTCATCTTGTCCTTATACAATGACGAGTTGGAATTGGCATGAAACCGGAATTCATCAAGTTCATTGAGTTGCTCTACCCGGAGATTGGCTGCTACATCCCATTCAAGGTTTAACTTCTTGATCGCACACATGGCCTTGTGCTCTAACTTAACCGGAAGATGGCATGCTTTCCCAAATACCAACCGATACGGAGACATACCAATTGGAGTCTGTTACGCAGTTCTATAAGCCCACAAAGCATCGTCAAGTTTCCTTGACCAATCCGTCCGGTTTGCATTGACAGTTTTTGATAATATGCTCTTTATCTCCCTAGGAGTTGACACCTTATGATTGATAATAAGGGGTTGACACCTTATGATTGACACCATACTTGGAAAGTAAAGTGTCGAAGGCCTTGTTGCAGAAATGAGAACCCCCATCACTGATGATCGCCCTAGGAGTGCCAAACCTTGTGAAGATATTTTTCTTTAAGAATGCCACCACACTTTGTGCCTCATTGTTGGGCAAAGCTACAGATTCAACCCACTTGGAAATATAATCAACACCAACCAGAATGTAAGTATTACCACACGAACTCACAAAAAGGCCCCATGAAGTCTATGCCCCACACGTCAAAAATATCGATCTCAAGAATAGTGGTGAGAGACATTTCATCCTTCTTGGAAATTTCACCAGCTCTTTGGCATGCATCACACCTCTTAACAAGCTCACTTACATCTTTATACAGGGTAGGCCAATAAAATCCACATCTAAGTAACGTTGAAGCAGTTCTCGCCCCACCATGATGACCATCGTTGGGCGAGGAATGGCGAGCATCAAGAATATTCATTTGCTCCTCTTCCGGGACACATCTCCGGATCACACCATCATTGCAAATCTTGAAAAGATAGGGCTCGTCCCAAGAATAATCAAAGTTGTCCTGTTTGAGTTTCTTCCTTTGGTTATAAGAGAGCTAACTCGGGACAATGTCGGTCACAAGAAAGTTAGCCACATCGGCGAACCAAGGCATACAATTCAAAGACACGAAGAGGAGTTGTTCATCCGGGAACGAATCATTAATTTCGAGGCCATCGTGGGGCCTCCCCTCCTCTTCTAAGTGGGACAAGTGATCCGCCACTTGATTATCACTTCCTTTTCTATCAATAATTTCAAGGTCAAACATTTAAAGCAGAAGAACCCATCTCATCAATCGAGCCTTCGAGTCCTTTTTGGTCATCAAGTAGCGGAGTGCCGCATGATCGGTGTGCATAATCACTTTGGCACCCATGACATATGGCCTGAACTTTTCCATGGCGAAGACAATGGCTAATAACTCTTTCTCGGTCACCGTATAATTGACTTGGCCGTCATTCATCGTTTTACTTGCATAATAGACCGGATGAAATATCTTGTTGACTCTTTGCCCCAAAACTGCTCCTACCGCAACGTCACTAGCATCGCACATGAGCTCAAATGGTATGCTCCAATTGGGTGCGGTAATGATAGGAGTGGTTGTCAATTTATACTTGAGAAGCTCAAAAGCTTTCATGCAATCTTAATTGTACACAAACTTTGCATCCTTTTCTAGCAGCTTGCACAAGGGGTTCACCACTTTTGAGAAATCCTTGATGAACCTTCGGTAGAACCCCGCGTGCCCAATAAAGCTCATAATTCCCTTGACGGGAGTAGGAGGAGGGAGTATTAAAATAACTTCAATCTTCGCTTTGTCCACTTCAATACCGTTCTTTGAGATCTTATTGACGAGGACAGTTCCCTCCTCGACCATAAAGTGGCATTTTTCCCAATTAAGCACTAGGTTGGTTTCTTCACATTAGGCCAACACTTTGTCAAGATTATCCAAGCATTCTTAGAATGAGTCCCCCACAACACTAAATTCATCAATGAACACTTCGAGGAAGTCCCCCACCATATCCGTAAATATTTCCATCATACACCGCTGAAAGGTAGCCAGTGCATTACACAAACCAAACGGCATCCGTGAGAATGCAAATGTGCCATACGGATATGTGAAGGTGGTTTTCTCTTGGTCTTCCGGTGTAATGAGAATCTGGTTATACCCTGAGTACCCATCCAAAAAACAATAGTAGGCACGCCCGACAAGTCTGTCCAACATTTGATCAAGAAAGGGCAATGGAAAGTGGTCTTTGTGGGTCTCTTTGCTTAGCTTTCTGTAGTCCATACATACCCTCCATTCGATGATAGTACGAGTGGGGATTAACTCATTTTTCTCATTTGTGACCACAGTCATACCCCCTTCTTCGGCACACATTGTACCGGTGAAGTCCATGAACTATCCAAAATAGGGTACACAGCCCATGCATCAAGCCACTTGATAATTTCCTTCTTGACGACCTCTTGCATAGCCTCGTTCAACCTCATTTGATGTTCCACGGAGGGTTTGGCATCATCCTCTAGTATAATTTTGTGCATGCAAAAGGCGGGCTTATACCCCGAATGTTAGCCAAAGTCCATCCAATTTCCTTTTTCCTTCTTTGAAGCACTGCAAGGGTGGAGTCTACCTGCACGTTGGTTAGGCAAGTAGAAAGAAAAACAGGTAATGTGGAAGAAGGGCCTAAGAATTCATACATGAGGTGTGAAGGCAAAGGCTTCAACTCCAATGTTGGTGGCTCCTCGATTAAGGGCTTTGTTGGTGGAGTCTTCCGGTTTTCCAAGTCCAAGGAAAGTTTACGGGGCCCATATGAGTAGGATCCCATTCCTTGCAATGCATT
Source organism: Nicotiana tabacum (assembly GCF_000715075.1). Lineage (NCBI taxonomy): Eukaryota > Viridiplantae > Streptophyta > Magnoliopsida > Solanales > Solanaceae > Nicotiana > Nicotiana tabacum. The sequence goes on from NC_134098.1 coordinate 21,597,906, forward strand.
TGCACATTCAACCAAGCCTTCCTTTTCATCATCCTCATGGTTTAACAACACAGCTTCCAAAGGGTCTTCCATATTGATCATGGCACTCGTGTCATTAACTATCACCTCCGTCACAAGATCCACAAAAGAGCAAACTTCATTGCTATTTGGTTGCCTCATTGATTTGCACACGTGGAATATAACTTTTTCATCACCCACTCGGAAGGTGAGATCCCCTGCTTCCACATCAACCAATGCCTTCCCTATTGATAGGAAAGGTCTCCCTAATATTATAGGCACCTCATAGTTGACTTTGCAGTCAAGAATCACAAAATTAGCACGCAAAATAAACTTGTCGACCCGGACTAGAACATCATCAATAATACCAAGCGGCTTTTTCATTGTCCGATCCGCCATTTGTAATCTCATGGAAGTAGCTCTTGGTTTCCCAATACCTAGTGTCTTGAACACTGAAGATGGCATCAAATTAATACTTGCTCCCAAATCAGACAAGGCTTTTGCAAAATAGGCACTACCAATGGTGCATGGAATTGTAAAGGCACCAGGATCTTCAAGCTTTAGAGCCATAGAGTGCACAATGGCACTCACTTGATGAGTCATTTTGATGGTTTCACAATTTATAGATCTCTTCTTAGTTACCAAATACTTCATGAACTTGGCATATCCCGGCATTTGTTCGAGAGCTTCCACCAAGGGCACATTGATTGATAAACGTTTCATCATCTCAATAAACTTCTTGAATTGGTTTTCATTATTTTGCTTTTCAAGCCTTTGAGGATACGGTGGAGGAGGCCTTGGCAAAGGGGCCTTAGCTTTAGTCACTACCATTTTCGGCATGTCTATCACATTTTTCCTAGACGGGTTCACATCATTTTGAGTCTCCTCCATGTTGTCATCAATATCGATCCTCACTCCATCATTCACATTCTCATCATTGGATTGAATCTCATCATATTCATGCAAAACAACATCATCACTCACAATCTTCTTTGGATTAGAGGTATTTGCATCTCCACCTCTACCGCTTCTTGTGGTCACCACCATAGCATGACCTGTATTGTTCCCACCCTTTGGGTTTACTACTGTATCACTTGGTAGTGCCCCCTTGGGGCGAGTATTCAATGCTTGAGAAATTTGACCCATTTGTACTTCCAAGTTGCGAATAAAGGTAGTATGGGAGGCTATTTGGGCATCAGAGTCAGCATTCCTTTCCATCATTTGTTTGAACATACTCTCTATCCACACCATCTCATTGTTTGAAGAACTTTTCCCTTGAGATGAATATGGAGCCGGATTGTTGGGTTGTTGATACATCAGAGGCCTTTGAAAGCCTGACCCCCGGTTGCCTTAATTATTATTATTCCAACCCCCTTGGTTTCCATTGCCGCCCCAATTATTATTGTTGTTCCCCAATTGTTCGAGTTGTTGTTGTTGCCATTGTTCCAATTCCCTTGGCCTTGGTTCCCCTAATTTTGATTGTTCCCTTGCGATCTCCATTGTTGATTTGGAGCATTGCTCTGTTAACCTTGGTAGTTATTGGCATATAACAGTTCCTCACTTTGATCATCATAAGAATCGTCTTGATTGTAATCACTACCATTTTGCTCATATTGATCTTGATTGTTTTGCACTTGTTGACCACGCTGTCTCCTCTTGTTGACCATGACATTTACCCCTTCCATGGCATTTACTTGCTTTGTTCCTTGAACTTGCTGAAGCTGGGCCTTTGCTAACTAATTCATAGTAGTTGTCAACTCGGCTATGAGGAACATTTACCCGACCCTGCCAAGCTGAGGATGTGTCAGCCATCTCATCAAGTATGTCACAGGCATTTTCATAAAATTTCCCCCAGCTAGCTGATTCACCACACGCTGGTTGGTCATGTTGACGCCCCTATAGAATGTCTGCTGAATCATTGCTTCAGTCATATCATTGTTTGGGCAGTCCTTGACCATTGTCCGGTATCGCTCCCATATTTCATGTAGGGGTTCATTAGGTTCTTGTTTAAAGGCTAAGATCTCATCCCTCTATGCTTCCATATGACCTGGTGAGAAAAATGTGGCTATAAACTTTTCTACCAACTCATCTCACATGTGTAGGAAGTGGTTGGGTAGCCTCTCGAGCCAGTCCAAAGCTTTCCCTCTAAGTGAAAATGGGAAAAGTCTCAATCTCATAGCGTCCTCGGACACGTTCATCTGCTTGCTCCCCCAGCATGTGTCTACAAAACCCTTTAGATGCTTGTATGAGTTCTGATGAGGATCTCCAGTGAAGAAGCCCCTTTGCTCCAATAGGGTCAGCATGACATTTGTAATATGAAAGTTGCGGAATGTTGTCATTAGCCTGGAGGCCTCTTCTTTGGACATGAGGTTCTAGATTAACCTCATCCTCACCATTGTCATCTAACTCCTCCCCCGGAAGAACATGTCCGAGAGCATCATTATGAGACATTTGGTACCTAAAGCGATTGATACACAAAAGTTAGAAAAACAGAATGAAAGAAGAACAAGACACACAAATAGTTAGATAGATAGCCAACACCGTCTAACTCCCCGGTAACGGCGCCAAAAAGTGATCGGGTCCAAACCTACACCACTACAGGGTAGCGAGGATGGTCGATGCAGTTTTACCCAACTAGGTCGGGATCGATTTCCACAGGGAGTTAATTTGGTTGGGAGTTGGGTATCTAACTAATCTAGATGTGCATGTTGTTCCTAATTGCACTTCCAAACATTGTTGCGATTGATTCTATTCTAATTTTATACTATAGTATTCTGAGTATAAGCTAAGTACAATATTTTTAGTGAAAGTTTTCAAGTGTTAAAAGGCACTAGGGGAGTGTATTCCGCCTATCTAACGAGTATCGAGAATTCATGGTAAGTTTGTTATGATTGGGGTCGTGATATAACCATCACACATAAGTGTTCACTCTATACCTCTCGGTAGTTTGAGTGACTTAGCCCGATTTGGCTTTCTCAAGCCAAAATGGGTGTTCATACAATACAAGTGAAATTGGCTCAAGTCGGATATTACTATCTCTAGGTTTAACCCTTTAATTGGGCCTAACAATCTCTTAAGTTCACCCCAATTCCTTGTTAGCCTAATTTTCCTAGACTTAGTCCCTCTTTCTCAAGAAGAGCCTAAGTCATAAAGGCATGAATCAGTATTTGCAACCACTAATTCTACAATTTTAGCGTGAATTAGGCTAAATATCACTAACCCATAAACAATTAACCCCTAAAATTTAAGACCCATTAAATACCCACACAAGGGTTGGGTCACAACCCTAGCTATGGGGTCTAACTACTCATAGTAATAGCAGAGATCAAAGATAAAGATGAAATATAAGCCATAATATTAAAGTACAAGATGAAAATCTAAAGTCTGAAGGTAAATCTACTCTAAAATTGCCCAAAAACGGAAAAACCAGTCGTTCACGTACTCTCCTAAAAACAACTTAACCTAAAATTGATAAAAGGATCTATTTACACTAGGATGAAATTTGCGGATAAAAATGCCCCTACGGAGGATTCGTGGATGCGTAATTCTGACCGCGTCCGTGCTTGAGCTTTCGCGGCCACGTAATAATTAGCGCAATCTACGTTTCTTCAATACTGGGCTTGGATTGGGCTTTGTTTTGCGGACCGCATAATTTCAACCGCGTCTGCGTGTGCTTTCACCGTGGCCGCGTAAATTGGACACATACCGCGTTCTTCAGTTAAGACCGACTTGCAGGGTCTCTGAACCTCAATATGCGCTCTCAGCAGAATTCCTGTCGCGGCCGCGCCAAAGATTTTGCGGAAGCGCCTTTCCAGCGCGGTCAGCGGTGATTTTAGTACTCAAAGCATCTTCTCTAAATCTGCTTTCGTGGACCACGTAATATTGGCCGCCTCAGCGGTGGTCCTTACGCCGCCGCGCTTTTCTACCGCTCTCAGCGCTCCAGTATCAACCTTGGATTCGTGCAGGTTTGACTCTTTCATGAGTTGATTATGGCTTCTTTGCCTCATTTTGACCAAACCCTGCAAGCAAGCACATTAAGTTAGTTTTCAGGAATACCTTTACACATTTTTGACCCAAAACCTAAGCAAAAGAGAGCAAATAATAGGCTAAAACCCCTAAACTACACAAGCTTTTTGCCTTTCGACTCAAGGCATCCGCCACCACATTGGCCTTCCCGGGATGATATAGAATTGTGATATCGTAGTCCATAAGCAACTCTAACCATCACCGTTGCCGTAAGTTAAGATCTTTCTGCTTCAACAAATGTTGTAGGCTCCGGTGGTCGGTGTAGACCTCATAAGGGACACCGTATAAATAGTGCCGCAAAATCTTCAAGGCATGAACAATAGCTGCTAATTCCAAGCCATGGACATGATAATTCTTCTCATGCACCTTCAGCTGCCTAGACGCTTAGGCAATAACCCTATTGTCTCTCATTAACACTATGCCGAGGCCAACACGGGATGCAGCATAGTACACCGTGTAAGACCCTGAACCCATAGGCAACACAAATATTGGGGCTGTAGTCAAAGAAATCATGAGATTTTGAAAGCTCTCCTCACACTCCTCGGTCCATATGAACAGAACACCCTTCGAGAGGCCGAGATAGATGCTAGGTTTGAATAAGTGGTTGATATTTCTAGGCACTTGGAACATGTTTGGAGGCATGAGCGAGATGAGAGAGAGGGAGAGGCCTCGTGGTTCAGGTGGATTTAGTGGTGCCTCGTCTAGTAGCCAGTCTTATGACAGTATAGGTCGACCTTTTAGTGCCACTTAAGTAGCTCGTCAGATTCCCCATGGTTCCTTAGTTAGCCACAATTCATATAGTACTCGCCCAGTTCAGTCATCATTCAGTGCACTGCCGACACAAAATTCTTACTGTGCTCCATTTGCCCAGGATTCCATATGTAGTTATTCGAGTTATCAGGGTCAGCATCCTCATAGGAGGGCTCCACAGCAGAGCTTGCAGCCTATGATTTCAGCACCAACAACAACACCCCCCTCCCCCACGCATAGCCATCTACGGGTGAGGCTTAGTCAGTTCGACGTTGACCTAGAGTGGGAGGTCGGTCATGTGGTGTTCAGGCTCTTTGCTATGCATTTACCGCAAGGCCAAAGGCAGTTGCTTCTGACATCATGATCACAGTATTGTTTCAGTGTGCCACAGGGATGTTTCAGTGTTATTTGACCCTGGTTCCACTTATTCATATGCGCCATCATACTTTGCTCATTATTTGGATATGCCTCGTGATTCTTTAAATATGCATGTTCATGTATATACTACGGTGAGTGATTCTATTATGGTAGACTATGTATATTGGTGTTGTGTGGTGACCATTGGGGGTTATAAGACTAGAGCTAATTTCATATTGCTCAACATGGTAGATTTTGATGTGATTTTAGGCATGGATTGGTTGTCGCCATATCACACTATTCTTGATTGTCGCACAAAGACCGTGACATTATCTATGCCAGAGTTGCCGAGGTTGGAGTGGATAGGCTCCCTGAGTCATGTTCCCAGTAGAATAATTTCATATTTGAAGGCTCAACGGATGGTTGAGAAGGGGTGTTTGGCATATTTGTCCTTTGTGAGGGATGTTAGTGCTGATACTCCTATTATTGAGTCAGTTCCAGTACTGAGGGAGTTCTCGAATATGTTTCATGTAGCCTTGCCGAGCATGCCACCCAACATGGATATTGATTTGGTGCCATGCACTCAACCAATCTCTATTCCACCGTATCGCATGGCACTAGTAGAGTTGAAGGAGTTAAGGAACAGCTATAGGAGTTTTATCAGGCCTCGTGTATCACCATGGGGTGCACTGGTGCTATTTGTTAACAAGAATGATGTTTATATGAGGATGTGTATTGACTACAATAGTTGAACAATGTTACCATCAAAAACAAGTACCCAGTACCGCACATTGATTATTTGTTTGATTAGCTTTAGGGTGCTAGGGTATTCTCGAAGATTGTTTTGAGATCGGGGTACCATCAGTTGAAGATTCGGGCTTCAGATATTCTGAAGACGATTTTTAGGACCCGCTTCGATTGCTATGAGTTCTGGTAATGTCTTTTGGGCTAACCAATGCCCCATCAGCTTTTATGCACTTGATGAACAGAGTATTTCGTCCCTATTTTGATTCCTTCGTGATAGTTTACATTGATGATATATTGATTTATTCTCGCAGCTAGGAGGATCATAAGGAGCACTTACGGATCGTGCTCCACACTTTGAGGGAGAAGAATCTATATGCTAAATTCTCCAAGTTTGAGTTTTGGTTAGACTCGGTGGCATTCTTGGGCCACGCGGTGTCCAATTAGGGGATTAAGGAGGATCCGATGAAGATTGAGGCAGTTAAGAGTTTGCCCAGACCGTCTTCTGCTACTGAGGTCTGAAGTTTCCTTAGGTTGGCTGGGTATTATTGTCTTTTTGTGGAGGAGTTTCTCTATAGTAGCCCTACTGACTAGATTGATGCAAAAAGGTGCCCCATTCAGATGATCTGGTGAGTGTGAGGAGAGCTTTTAGAAGCTCAAGACTACCTTAACTATGGCTCTAGTTTTTGTTTTAACTTTGGTATCGGGTTCTTAAACAGTCTATTATGATTCTTCGCAGATTGGCACTGGATGTGTGTTGATGCAGGAGGGTAAAGTGACTACTTACGCTTCACATCAATTGAAGCCTCATGAGAAGAACTGCCCAGTGCATGATTTGGAGTTAGCAGCCTTTGTCACGCTCTCAAAATTTGGAGACATTTTCTTTAAGGTGTGTCTTGTGAGGTGTTCACAAATCACAAGAGTCTCCAGCACTTAATCAATCAAAAGGATCTAAATTTGAGGCAACGGAGGTGGTAGAGCTACTAAAGGACTATGATATCACCATTCTTTATCATCCAGGAAAGGCCAATGTAGTGGCTGATGCTTTGAGCAGGAAGGATGAGAGCATGGAAAGTCTTGCTTACATTCCAGTTGGGGAGAGGTCATTAGCATTGGATGTTTAGTCTTTGGCCAATCGATTCGTGAGGTTGGATATTTGGAGTTCGGTAGAGTTCTCGCTTGTGTTGTATCACAGTCATCCTTGTTTGAGCGCATCAAGGCATGTCAGTATAATGATCCCTACTTCCTTGTCCTGAGGGATACGATGCAATACAGTTATGCTAAGGAGGTTACTATTGGTGATGATGGGGTATTGAGGCTACAGGGTCGGATCCGTGTTCCAAATTTGGATGGGTTGCGAGAGTTGATTCTTGAGGAGGCCTATAGTTTGTGATATTCCATTCATTCGAGGGCTACGAAAATGTACCATGATTTGAGGCAATACTATTGGTTAGCAGAGGATGAAGAAAGATATTATTGAGTATGTTGCTCAGTGTTTGAACTGTCAGCAGGTAAAGTATGAGCATCAGATATTATGGTTTGCTTCAGAGGCCTGATATTCTGAAGTGGAAGTGGGAGCATATCACTATGGATTTTGTAGTTGGGCTTCTACGGACCTTGAGGAGATTTGATGTAGTAAGGGTCATTGTGGATAGATTAATCAAGTCTGCACATTTCATTTCTATCGTGACTGCCAATTCTTCAGAGAAGTTGGCTCAAATTCATATTCGGGAATTTTGCACATTCCTGGTGTGCACGTGTCTATTATCTCCGATTGAGGCATGTAGTTTACATCATATTTTTGGAGAGCAAAGAAGCGTTAGCTGGGCACACATGTCGAGTTGAGTATGGCATTTCATCCTCAGATGGGTGGGATGTCCGAGTGCACTATTCAGATGTTAGAGAATATGTTACGTGCATGTGTCATTGATTTTGGGGGATCATGGGATCAGTTTCATCCGTTCGCATAGTTCGCCTATAATAATAGCTATCAGTCGAGTATTTAGATGTCTCCTTATGAGGCCTTATATGGGAGGCGATATCATTCTTTAGGTGGTTAGTTTGAGCCTGGGGATACTAGGTTGTTGGGCACTAATTTTTTCCGTGATACTTTGGAGAAGGTGAAGTTGATTCAGGAGAGACTTCATACAACACAATACATGCAGAAGAGTTACACTGATAGGAAAGCTTGTGATGGTGTATATATGGTGGGCAAGAAGGTTCTACTTAGAGTTTTACCCATAAAATGTGTGATGAGGTTCTGAAGGAATGGAAAATTGAGTCGTAGGTATATTGGTCCTTTTGAGGTGCTTCAAAGAGTGGGTGAGGTGGCCTACAGACTTGCCTTGCCACCTAGGCTATCGGGAGTTCACCCAGTATTTCATGTTTCCATGCTTAGGAAGTATTATGGCGATCCACCATATGTTTTAGACTTCAGCACGCTACGGTTGGATGAGAATTTGACTTATGATTTGGAACCGGTGGCCATTTTGAACGGCAGGTTCGAACGTTGAGGTCGAAGAATCTAGCATCGATGAAGGTTCATTGGAGAGGTCAGCTGGTCAAGGAGGATACTAGGGAGATCGATTAAGATATGCGGAAGTAAATATCCTCACCTTTTTAGACTCCATATATGATTCTAGACTCGTTCGAGGACGAACGTTTTATTAAGAGGAGGAGAATGTAACGACCGGGCCTGTTGTTTTGAGTATTTTAGCCTTGTTTCCCCTATTTGACATTTACATATATGTATTTGTGGTTACGTGACTTGCCGGGGTGGTTGGTTTGGTTTCAGGGAGGTTTTTGAGTGAATTTGATACATAGTCCCTAGGATGGAAGCTTAAGTTGTAAGAGTTGTCCTGAGTTGGACTTTTGTGTAGACAATCTCGAAATGGTGTTTCGAGGGTTCCAAAATCTTCGTATGATGAGTTTGGACTTAGGAATATGTCCGGATTTTTATTTGGAAGTTCTTAGGTTGTTTTGGCTTGAATTGGCGAAAGTTGGAAAGTTGAAGGTTTGGAAGGTTGATAGGTTTGACTTAGGGTTGACTTTGATGGTATCGGTTTGAATTGTAGTTCTGTGAGCTGGAATAGGTCCATTGTGTTATTTGGGACTTCCATACAAATTTTGAGGTCATTCTGAGTTGTTTAGGCATGGTCGATGATGTTTTGAATTCGAAAATATGGTTTAGTTCCTTAGGCTTGAATTGAGGTGTGATTTGTGGTTTTGATTTTTTTTGGTGTGATTTGAGGCCTCGAGTAAGTTCGTGTTATGTTTTGGGATAGGTTGGTGTGACTGGATAGGGTCTCAGGGGCTTCAGGTCTGTTTTGGATGGGTTTCGGACAATTTAACCATGTTTTGGACTGCTTGTTTGTGATGTCTGGTTTTTTCATTGTGATCGCGACAGGGCAACAACGTTTGTAGAGGTCAATTTGATGGAAGATGAGTTTATTCATCGCATTCGTGGAGCTTGGGGAGTCTTGTGGCCATGATCAGGGTGCCTCATTCTCGTAGAATGATAGGCTAGTTGGGATGTTAGGCCTTTAGCCTTCGCGATCGCGATTTGAGGACCGCGTTCGCGTAGGCTCAGAAGTGTCATGCCTAGCCTTCACGACCAGGGTCTCGTGTTCGTGTAGGAATTTTTTGAGGCAGTGGTTGGATGTGCTTCGCGATCGAGAAGTTGGTCCGTTGATCGCGAAAAGTATACTTGGGCAGACCATATGTACTCTATTTTCGAGGATTTTAGTCATGTTAACATATTTTGGGTTATAGAGCTCGCATTTGGGCAATGTTTTTGGGATTTTCACAATTTGGATTGGAGCAAGTATTTTTGGCTCGGATTTGTTCATTATTCATGATTCCAACATTGATGTTTGCATTTAATTGGTGAATCTTAGTGAAGAAATTGGAGATTTTAGTAAAAACTTTTTTAAAGTAAAAATTGATGATTTGAGGGTTTATTTGAGGTCGGATTTGGATGAAACACATATATTTGGACTCGTATTGGAAAGGGTGTTCAGAATATTTGAGATTGGTCAAGTCCCTGTGTGCGTGCTCGGGGTTGACCTTTTTGGTTGACTTTGCGTAATTGATTCAAGATCTTAGCTTTATCATTTGAAGTTGTTTCATATGGCTTTTATTGATGATATTAAGTTATTTTGGCTAGATTTGAGCCGTACGGAGGTTGATTCACACAGGAAAGGCTTCTTAGAGTATTGATTTAGCTTGCTTGAGGTAAGTATCTTACCTAAACTTGGTTGAGGCACTAGTTGCCTGAGTTATTTGTGATAATTACGTGCTATGTGTGGCGCAAATGTGTGGAGTTGAGCCCATGTATGTGCACCGGGGTATTATTCATGCTCGGGGTAGTGCTTTGGCTATGATATGCCTTGAATTGATTTCTAAGCATTATGTTGTAATGTTTCTTATATTTGTAACGCAATTGTGAGCTACTGGAACCATGTTTGAGGTTACATAGAGGTTAATCTCCTGATAGAACCAGATAATTGCTACCGGCATGATGTAATTGCCTGATTTGAACTATGATAGGTGTAACGACCCGATCGGTCGTTTTGTGTAATTGTACCCTGGTATCCCTTTTTATGCTTCACACATGTGTTTTTATGATTTTATGACTTGCGGGGTCAGTTAGTTTCATTCCAAAAAGTTATCGGGTTCATTTGGACCCTTTGATTCTTGACTTAGAAGTTTAAATTAGAAATATTGACCAAACTTTGACTTTTATGAAAATAACCCTGCAACTATATTTTTATGGCTCCGATAGCTTCGTGTTGTGATTTCGTACTTGGGCGTATGCCCGGAATTGATTATGGGATTTCGTAGGTTGAGTTATGTTAATTTGCTGAAATTTGGCAATTTGAAGTTTTTTTCTTAGCAAATATACCACTAGGCAGGCTGCCTAGTAGTTAATATATATAAACAAAAACAAAAACAAAGATCCAATGTTTACAATTTGTCAAACCAAATCTCAAGTATGCTAAACTAGGGCTAAAGCTAATGAAATAGCAAATTCTAACTATTACAAATAATGTCATGGCCAACTCCCTACATATGATGGTGTGTGTATCCACAAGACAAGTGCAAAACCTCAATGTAGCACCTCTAATGCTCTCACCAGGCACCAAGTTTTGCGTTTCAAAAGACAAGGCAAATATGAATCTCCATGCAACACCACCAATTGGAAGTGACCAAATATCCATGAAGGTTACCAACTGCATGCTCAATGTAGGCATCAATTCTGTGTTCCCTGCATAATATGATAGAAATCCAGGCCAAGAAACCTGTAAATAAAATGAAAATATCCAAGGAATGATATGTGTCATATCCTGCAATCTAAACCTTATGCATGTACTGCCATAACACCTCTATATTGGACATGTATACATGTTAATACCACTGAATAGTATCATAACATTACCAAGCATACTCTTCTGATACATTACACCTTCCAGTAACATTGAATACCAGATATGATCCTTCATAAAACCCTGTAGTATTGGTGCCTTGCTAGATCTAAACATGAAGTTCCTATATGTACCTGTGTGAAGCAGCAATAGTGCATGTACATGAAGTGAGCTATGTACACTATCATTACATCTCCAGATTGGGCATGAAAACATACCAATACCACTGGCTAATGTCCTAACAGTACACATATAGACATAAGTAGCCACACATCCTATTGATACCATTGGATCCCAGCTTTTGAATTTCAATAACCATTGAACAAGTATATATCCCAACACATGATAAGTAACACATAACCAGCAACCAATATAACGAGACTCATAGTTAGACAATAGATTAACCAGAAACCTTATTAAGAGTACTCTCCACTGCTTGCTTGTATGTAAACTTCCATACACGCCTAAAGCACCTCCAGAATGAGCATGATAACATGTTAATACTACTGAAAAATACTCTAACAGTGTACAGATTCTAAGCATAATAAAGTAGCAAGCAAGCAAATGCAATAACAAACCTAATAACTTCATTAATCAGGAGCTCTTCTTTTGGCAATCCTAACCCTTAGATTAGGAGTTTGTGATTTATCAAGATTTATTAGCCTCCTTCCTGCACTAGGCAGTTCAGAATAAGTATGAAATTGGGTTGTACCTGTAAAAGAAAAAGCAATGTTAGCTATAAAATCTACAACTGTGTTGCCTTCTTTGAACACATGTTGAAAGATCACATTGAAATAATCCCTCAACTCCTTAATCTTCTGCACTTCTGGCACTATATACCAAGGTGGATCTCATTCCCCTTCAATAACCTTCTTTAACACCAGTGGTTTGGTCTCTAATATGAGTGGATGTAGCTCATGCTCCATAGAGTACTCCAATCCTTACAGTATTGCTTTTGCCTCAGCCACAACATTGGTTGTCACTCCTAGATCCACTGCCCTTGCTTACACTAGATCTCCTGCATCATTTCTCACACAAAGCCAAGTGAACTAGGCCCCGGATTTCCTTTTGAGGCTCCATCAGTATTACACTTATACCATCCTTGATGTGGGAGCTGCCAAGTAACTCTACTAGTAATCAATACTAGCTTGTAAGCTTCAAAGAACTGGATCATATCTGGCCACAACATAGGTATGTGAGATAACCATGGATACCTAAACCTTGCCAAATAATGCAATGTCTTATTGACTTCATGAATGACTCTATTAGTAGAGACAGTGCCCCCATTCTTGCATGTGTTCCTCTTTTTCCATAACTCCCAAGTAATGTTAGCTGGAGCAGCCTGAAATAAAGGTTTCAACTTTGGGCAACATTTTGCAGTCCACCAATTCCTTATCACTTGCTTCACTTGAACTAATGGCACATTAATCCTTGTATCTTTCATGGACAGTTTCCACACCCTTGATGCAGTGAGGCTAGTTAAGAATATGTGAGCTAAAGTTTCCTCTTGAGGATGCTGACAACACCAATATCCAGACATGACTATATATCTTTGCCTTCTCCATAAATCATCAGTACCCAATTAATGTCTCCATAGCCTCCATAAGAAGAAGGATGTCTTGAATGAAAGACATTTAGTCCACATTTGTTTGAACTCCTTATTAGGATTAGCTCTATGCCTCAGAATTCGCCACGCACTACTAACAGTAAACTTGTCTGAAGGAGTTGGCATCCAGTATTGTTTATCCCGGTAATCCTCACTACCATCATAATGGATATTGTGTTTAATATGGTCAGCAATATCTTCAGGAAAGCATTGATCAACCAGTTGCTCATTCCATGATTCTTCTTGCCTCAATTCTTCCACCTCCTGCAAATCCTCATTTATTGGGAACTCTGGAGGTAGGACATGATAAAGAGAACCTAGTCCAGTCCAGTTTTCATGCCATATGTTGGTTATTCCACTCTTCATCTCCCACATAATCTCATGTTCTACTTCTTCCCTGGCATTCATCATCTGCCTCCACACATGTGAACCCTCTTTGAATTGCACTATAGTAGGTAGCTCCTTTTTGCAATATTTGTTCCATATAAAGTTGGACCACAATGATTTGGTAGTCCTAAATCTCCACCAAAGTCTAGCAAATAGATCCCTGGATACATTACGAAGTGATCTAAATCCTAGAACACCTTCCTCTTTAGGGAGACATAGATTCTGCCATGAAGCCCAATGCCTACTCCTCCTTTCTTCCTTTACGCTCCAAAATAAATGTGCAAAGATCTTGTGCAAATGATCTAATATGTTATCTGGAGGATCAAGCACTGACAACAAAAGGTTTAGTTGAAAAGTTTGACCTTAGGTTGAATTTTAGCTATCGAGCTCGGAATTTGATTTTGGGACTTGGACTAGGTCCATTATCATATTTAGAACTTGTCTGCAAAATTTGATAGGATTCAGATGTTTAGTTGTAATTTTAGAAATTCATGAACTTTACTTTGAAATTCATGCGTCTTAGTGTTCGATTTATAGTTTTAGATGTTATTTTTATGTTTTGATCACGCGAGCAATTTTTTATGATGTTTCTAGACCTGTGTGGATATTTAGTTTGGAGCCCCAAGGGCTCGGATGAGTTTTGGACATGTTTTGAAAGGTTTAAACTAAAATTGCAGAATCTGGTGTGTTGATGCTTTAGGTATCGCATTTGCGAACACAAGGTTCGCAATTGCGAGCTTAGCAAGGGGGCCTCAGTCATCGCAATTGCGATACCTGGTTTGTAGTTGAGAAATAGTTCAAGTACAAGGATAGATTGCATTTGTGAAGGAGATACGCCAGAGTGGCAATTGTGACCTCCGCATAGGACTGACAGTGGCTGCATTTGCGAGTAATACTTCGCAATTGTGAAGTTGCAATTGCGACATTAACAGCTGGTCAAAAGGGCTGGAAGTCGGGATTTCATCTCTCATTCTCTCATTATTTAACCCTAGACTCGGTAGGAGACGATTTGGAGGTGGAATTTTCACCTCCAAACATTTGGTAAGTGATTCTAATCAATTTTTAATCATATTCCATCAATATATCTTAGATTTTAAAATCCAAATCATGTGAATCAAAGTGAACAAAAATTGTGAAACCTTGTCAAGTTTTTGAAAAATAAGAATTTGAGTTTTGAGAGCCGATTCGGGCTCAAATTTTGAAACTGATCACACACATATATGAACTCGTAGGGTCATACGTAGTCGAAATCTACCATTAGACCCGGGTTTTGACCCCGCGAGCCCCGTGTTGACTTTGTTGACTTTTTGAGAATAGTGTAAAGATCTTAGCTTTATCTATTGTAATTGATTTTCTTAGCATTGTTTGATGATATTAAGTCGATTTTTATTAGATTTGGGCCATGTGGAGACGAATTTTAAGGAAAAAGCTATTTCCAAGTGTTGAATTGGCCTAGTTGAGCTAAGTATGTTGCCTAATTTTGTGTAGAGGAACTACCCCTTAGGAATGGTATTAATTGATTCATTTTGTGTTATATGAAATCTGCGTACGCAAGGTGACGAGTGGGTACACGACTTGTACATGGTATTTGACATGTTTAGGCTACTTAGACTATTTCGTGCTTTAATTGAAATGCCACATCATGTTCTAAATACTATATTTGTGTTAGTCTAACATTACATGCCTTAATTAACTTGTTTAACACTTGTTCTACATCCTATTTGATAAATTGCTCTCATGCCTTAGTTGAACTTATTGCCTTTATTTGATACATGTCATCTCTTTCATTGTTGATTATCATTTCTTGAAGTCATTGTACGTGTTATCTCGTTCATTGTTAATTTCCATTATTTGAAGTCATTGTTACTAGTTATCTCTTTTCTTGCTAGTATTCTCATTTGAAGTCATTTTATTCCATCCATTGTGAGTTATTTGTATTTGGTTTGTAGTTACACGTTATCTTTATTATTGTTGAGTTATTGGTGTTGAAGTTGTGGAAGCCGTATCATTTTGAAGCGAAATTGATAATTGTTAAGATATCTTTCTCGTTGAGAATTTTACATTTATTGTTATTGTTGATATTCTTGTACACGTTGTGGTGGAGCCGTGGGCTATTGTTAAAGAAACATTGATATTGTTGATTGTTGGCAAGTTGTGATATATGGGCACTTGTGGTGCGAGTTGTAATTATGATATGTTATTGACGTGTATGCGGCAATATAAGGCTTGGGGTTAATGTGCATGTGGTGGTATAAGGTGGGACTTATGTGCGTGTTGCTTGTAGGGGAATTATGTGAAGCCACGCAGCGTCATAAGGTAGGCTAAAGTGCGTGTAGCTATTTCGAGAAAATTATTTCCAAAACCTATTTCAAATGTAAGGCTCACACGCCGGCATAAGAAAGGATTGTGATTGAGATTGTGAATTATGAATACGAGGCGGTACCTTGGTTGTTATTCTTGATATATATACATGAGGCGGTACCTCAGTGGTGATTCTTATTGTACACGAGGCGGTACCTCGTTCTGATTTTTGTTGTTTTCTTCTTCTTTTCGTTGTCAGTTATTATTCGTATATGATCTTTGTGGTTCTCCTTAACTGATTTCTTATTGTTATTTCTGTGCTTACAAATTTTGGTATTAGTTCATGCTATTAACTTTTTTGCATCAATTATTTCTCCGCTTTCTATTATTTTTCCTTATTATATTTTCATATTGTTTATTTATATCCTAGTAGGTGTCTTGACCTGGCCTCGTAACTACTCTACCGAGGTTAGGATTGATACTTACTCGGTACCATTATGGTGTACTCATACCATGCTTCTGCACAACATTTGCAGATCCAGGTACGTCTGCTCATGCCAGTCGTTAGAGATCATCTATTAGCTGCTTTATGGAGACTTCAAGGTATGCCTGCTCAGCGCCGCGGGCCTTGGAGTCACCTTCCCGTATTCTTATTTACGATTGTATTTTCTTTTAGACACTGATGTAGTAGTTACTCTAGTTTTACTCTATACAGCTTATAACTCAGGTCCACCGGTCTTGGGGAGTGTATTGTTGTTGACTCTATTTTCGAAAGTTTATATCAATTATTCAAACTTATTTTAGTATTCTATTAATTATTTCCATCAAGTTATTATTAACTGGTAGGCTTACCTAGTCGTAGAGGCTAGGTGCCATCACGACATCCTACTGAGGGAAATTAGGGTCGTGACAATAACAAACATTGTACATGCATACACCTTCGCATGTCACTTATACCAGACTAGGACTATGAGATTTGATATTCATTGATCACTAACGTGTATTATTGTATATATTTTTTCTGTGCGATATTGTTTGGACTGGTAGCAGATGACCATGCCGTGCGGTTTATGATATTGAGCATGTGACCATGTTGGACGAATTATGATTATTTGCACGTGACTACACCGTGCAGCGTGTGGACATGGATCCATACCCCTAGGGTCACCCTATCATGTTTCTTCATGATGGTGTACATGCAGTTTGAGGAAAACTGATCAGTGTTTTGGTTCGGTTATTGAGATTCAGAGGAAAAGCTGGCCAATGTTTGTTTTGGTTATTGCATTTCATCCTTATTTGTATTTTCCTTGGTTGTTTACATGATTTGTTGCATATCTTCTTTATATGCTGGATTGTTGACTGAGCAAAGTACATTAAATTATTGTGTGCACCAAGATGGTTTTATCTGTGATTCATAACTTGATCGTATCATTGTTCTGTACTTGTTGGGATTCAATGAATTGTACAGGTGGTTAGCAAGTATCATTTATAATTCTTGCCTCTATTACCTTGTCGAGGTTAGTTATGATACTTATTGAGTACATGGGGTCAGTTGTACTTATACTACACTCTATACTTAATTGTGCATATCCAGGTGTTGGACCGAGCCACCAGTAGTTGAGGCTTGTTGCTAAGTTATCTTGGGAGAGACGAGGTAGAGCTACATCTCGATCGCAATCTTGACGTCTCATTTCCTTTAGAATTGCTATTTCATTCATTCAAATAGTGTTGTTATTTGGTATTTCAGACTTGTATTCCAGTTTTAGAGCTGATGACTTCGCTTTTACCAGTTCTGGGGGATTTGTTATACATCGACGTTGTTGTTTATGTTTATTGGCCTTAGATTTGTATTATTTCTGTTAATTCAGTATTTATATTTCACTTTGTAGTGTTTGTCTTTCCTTGCAATGAGTTAGGCGCCATCATGACCAGTTGGTGGTTTTGGGTCGTGACATTCAAAGAGCCTTCAAATCTCCAAAGCCAAGAGGGTGTATGAAGAAATGAGCTTAACTCCCAAATTAAAACTTATCTACCATACATCGTTCATCATGATCGCGGAAGAACCCTCGTGATCATGAAGACCAATCTGGCCCTGCCCAGGTTTCCTTCTTCGCATTCACAATTGCCCTATCGCATTCGTGAAGAACTCTATGTTCCAACCCTTCACGTTCGCACACCTATAGCCGCATTCGCGAAGGCCAAAGCCTGTCTCCTTATTCCTTCCTCATTATTCTTCGTGTTCGCGTAGGCTCCTCCGTATCCGCGAAGAGGAGCTAGGTCCTAAATCGCATTCGCGGGGCCAACTTTGTGTTCGCGAAGAGCAACCACTGCCCCCTCCAGTTGTAATGACCCGATTGGTAATTTTGACCATCCATGTTCAGTTCAATGGTTTGAGGTCACCAGTAGCTTCATAAGGTTTATTATGACTTGTGTGTATTGTTAGTTTTGGTTTTCGAGTGATTCAGGATTGATTTGGAAGAATGATTCTCAACTTGAAAGCTTTAAGTTGAAAGAATTCACTAAGTTTGACTTTTGAGTATTGAACCGTGGAATATTATTTTGATGGTTCCAATAGATTTGTATGGTGATTTTGGACTTAGGCATATGCTCGGAATTGGACTTGGAGGTTCCTAGGTTGATTTGGCTTTTTTGCCTAAAGTTGGCAATTTAAAGGTTTAAAATTTTTCTAAGTTTGATAGAGAGTTGACTTTGTTGATATCGGGTTCGTATTGCAATTCCGAGAGTTATTACAGTTCCGTAGTGTCATTTGGGACTTCGATGTAAAATTTAAGGTCATTCCGAGTTTATTTGAGTTAGTTCGGTATGCGTTTTGGAAATTTGAAGTTCATTAGTTTGTTAGGCTCGAATTGAGGTGTGATTTATAGTTTTGATATTGGTTGGTGTAATTTGAGGCCTTGAAAGAGTCCGTGATATGTGTTGGAACTTGTTGGCATGTTCGGACGGGGTCCCGAGGGTCTCAGGTGTGTTTTGGATTGGTGTCGGACTCTTTTTGGGTGTGTGGCATTTATTACCGTGATCGCGGTGAGTAGTGGGAGCTGGTGTGGTTATTCTTGTCACTACCACAATTTTTCCTCCATAGGATGTCATGACGGCACCTAGTCTCTAAGACTGGGTAAGCCTAACAAGCATGCGGAATAACTCAAATATTAAGGTAAAACTCAAAACGTCAACAACTGTAATAAATAAAATTGCAACTCAAGTATGAACAACTCCCAAAACCTGGTAGATATAAGTCACAAGCTCTAAAGATAAATGCTATACATCAGAGTCTAATGAAGATAAGGAACCAACATAATAAAGGTAGAGGGGGACTCCGAGGTCTGCGGACGCTGGCAGATGTACCTTGAAGTCTCCACGTACGGACTAGCTCACTGATACCTGATCTGGTAGACAGTACCTGGATCTGAACAAAAAGATGTGCAGAAGCATAGTATGAGTACACCACAACGGTACCAAGTAAGTGCCAAGCCTAACCTGGGTAGAGTAGTGACAAGGTCAGGTCAGGCCCTACTGGAAATCATAACAAACAAGGCAGAAGATATAATAATATAATGAAATGACAGAGAAATGAAACAATGAAAATTTATGGAAGGTAATAACAGGGAATCAAATAAAGACAAATACAACATGACGGGAAAGCAAAAATCTTACCAGTTAAGGAACAACAACAACAATACAATAAATAGAGGAAATCAATAGGGGGAACTTCCGAGGTACCACCTCATAGTCCCAAAAGTAAATATTTCATAATCTTTCCTTATATCACCGCGGGAGCCTTTATATTTTATTTTAAAAATAATTTTCCCAAAATAGCATCCCGCATTTTAGCCAACCTTATCAAACCGTGCGACTTCTAGTAGTTCCCCTACTAGCCACGCGTATCAAGCCCACCTTATCTCACTGTATGCGTTTCAACACCCAAACCTTGTACCATCTCATGCGTATCAATAATCAAAACGGCACGGCAGAAACCTCGTGCAAACAATAATAACCGCACGACAGAAACCTCATGCAACAACCAAACAGCCATCTCAACAATAAATCACTGAAACCAAACATAACAACTGAAACAACGATATTCCAAGATTAGCAATTTCAAGTAAAGAATCCCACAGTTAAACAAGGAACATGGAATCAAGAAAGTAGGTAATTCAACTAAACGTATAGTACAAGTTGCAAATAAAAGATAAGACAAGTAGGCAGGTGAAATTAGGCTAAACATAATGACTATACATGCTAAAGTAACTCAGTTAAGGCATAGAATGGAAACTACTTAAATAAAATCGGAATTTCAATATTTATCCGGTGTACGCACTTGTCACCTCGCGTACACGGACCTCACATATCACAAATAGTCACAACAATACCAAATCCTAAGGGGATTTCCCACACACAATGTTAGACAAGTCATTTACCTCAAACCTCGCTCAATCAATCGATAAGAAGGCCTTTCCCTCGATTTTCCAACTCCGATCAGCTTGAATCTAGCCAAAACAATTTCGTACTAAAATTATAACTATAGGAAACTAATTTAAATAATGTAATTATGACTTTCGCAAAGAATTGAAAATTCGCTCCAAAAGGTCGACCCGGGACCACGTCTCGAAACCCGAATAAAAGAATAAAATACAAACAGCCATTCGATATCGATATCGAGCCCTAGGAAGTTTTCTTAAATTTTCCCCAAATTTCTAACTAAAAACACTAATTAAATGATGAAAACAACAATATATTCATGGGAATTAATCAAAAATGAGTCAAGAATCCTTACCCAAATGTTTCCTCTAAAAATCCCTCAAAATATCGCCTCAATCTGAGCTCTCTAGGTCCCAAAATGAATTATGAAATCAAACCCTCGAAAATCCTCTTTTCTGACCAGTGAATCCGCATCTGCGGACCTTACTGCTGTACCTGCGGCTCTGCACCTGCAGAAATTCCATCGCAGGTGCGATTCTTACTTAGCCCAGCAAACTCCGCTTCTGCGGACCAAAATGCGCATCTGCGCTCCCGCTCCTGTGGAAGGGGCTCCACTTCTGTGACCCCAGGCTTGCCTAGCCTTTCCGCTTCTTCGCTTCCTCAATCGCATGTGGGAGTCCGCTTATGCGGAACTCTGACCGCATCTGTGGTCCCAGCTCGGCAGACCACAATTCTCTTCTGCGATCAACTCTCCGTATTTGTGAGTCCACTCTTATGGCCAATTCCTCCGCATGCGATGACATCAGAAGGCTGGAACTTCAGCAATTGCACAAGTCCAAATTTTGTTCCGGAATCAATCTGAATCACACTCGAGGCCCTCCGGGACCACGTTTGAATATACCAACAAGTCCTAAAACATCATACGAACTTAGTCGAGCCTTCAATTCACATCAAACAATGCTAAAACCAAGAATTGTGCATCGATTCAAGACTAATGAATTTTAGAACATCTAACTTCTATATTCGATGCCGAAACCTATCAAATCACGTCCGATTGACCTCAAATTTTGCACACAAGTCATAAATGACATTACGGACCTACTCCAACTTTCGGAATCAGAATCCGACCTCGATATCAAAAAATTCACTGTGGGTCAAACCTTTTGAAATTTTCAAACTTTCCAACTTTCGCCAATTAACACCGAAATGACCTACGGACCTCCAAATCAACATCCGCACACGCTCGTAAGAACAAAATCACTAAACGGAGCTATTGGAATAGACAAAACTTCATTCTGGAGTCGTCTTCATACAAGTTCGACTACGATAAACTCATATGACTTTAACTTCCATTTTTAGGGACTATGTGTCCCATTTCCACTCCGAAACTCTCGCGAACTCGACACCAAGCACCCCGGAAAATCAAGTAGCCACAAAATGAGATAGAGGGAGAAATAAATGGAGTATCAGATCTAATACTCTCAAAACAACCGACCAGGTCGTTACATCCTCCCCCTCTTAAAACAAACGTTCATCCTCGAACGAGTATAGAGACGTACTTGAAGTGGTGAAAAGATTAGCATAACGGCTGCGCATATCATGATCGGTCTCCCAAGTCCCCTCCTCGACTAGATGACTCCTCCACTAAACCTTCACTGAAGCGATATTCTTCGACCTCAACTTTCGAACTTTACTGTCCAAAATGGCCATTGGCTCCTCAACATAAGATAGATCCTTGACCAACTGGACTGAGCTAAAGTCTAACACATGAGACAGATCGCCGTGATACTTCTGGAGCATGGAAACATGGAACACTGGGTGAACTGCAGAGAGACTAGGTGGTAGTTCAAGTTTGTAAGCCACCTCTACAATCCTCTCAAGAATCTCAAAAGGCCTGATATACATATGGCTCAACTTGCCCTTAATTACGAACCTCGTAATGACCTTCATGGGCGAAACTCGGAGCAAGGCCCGCTCCCCAATCATGAATGCAACGTCGTAAACCTTCTAATCCGCATAACTTATCTGTCTGGATTGGGTTGTACGAAGTCGATCCTGAATCAATTTAACCTTTTCCAAGGTATCCTAAACCAAGTCTATACCCAATAGTCTAGCCTCTCCCGGCTCAAACCAACCCACCGGGGACCAGTACTTCCTACCATACAAACCCTCATACGGGGCCATCTGAATACTTGATTGATAACTGTTGTTGTATGCAAACTCTGCAAGTGGAAAGAACTGATCCAAAGAAACTCTAAAATACATCACACACGCACGAAGCATATCCTCCAATATCTGAATAGTGTGCTCTGACGTCCATTCGTCTGAGGGTGAAATGATGTACTCAACTCCACCCGAGTACCCAACTCATGTTGTGCGGCTCTCCAGAAACCGCGATGTAAACTGTGTGCCCCGGTCAGAGATGATAGATACCGGCATGCCGTGAAGCCTGACAATCTTGCGAATGTAAACTTGAGCCAGCTGCTCCAAAGAGTAAGTAGTATCCACAAGAGTGAAATGAGCTAAATTGGTCAATTTATCCACAATCACCCAAAATGTATCGAACTCACTCTAAGTTTGTGGAAGCCCAACAATGAAATCCATAGTGATCCACTCCCATTTCCACACCGGAATCTCTAGCTTCTGAAGCAGTCCACATGGTCGATGATGCTCATACTTCACCTACTGACAATTTAGGCACCGAGCTATATACTCCACTATGTCCTTCTTTATCTACCTCCACCAATAGTGCTTCCTCAAGTCCTGATACATCTTCACGGCACCCGGATGAATGGATAACTACAAACTGTGAGCCTCCTAGAGAATCAACTCACAAAACCATCTACATTGGTCACACATAGCCTACCCTGCATCCGTAATGCATTGTTATCCCCAATAGTGACCTCCTTGGCATCATAGTGCAAAAACGTGTCCTTGAGGACAAGCAGATGGGGCTCATCATACTGACGCTCTCTGATACGATAACAGAGAGAAGACTGAGATACCACACAAGCCAAAACTCGGCTCGGCTTGGAAATATCCAATCTAACAAACTGGTTGGCCAAGGCCTGAATATCCAAGGCTAAAGGCCTCTCTGCTACTGGTAGATATGTTAAACGTCCCAAACACTCTGCCTTGCAACTTAAGGCATCAGCTACCATATTGGCCTTCCCGGGGTGATAGAGTATGGTGATGTCATAATCCTTAAGCATCTCCAACCATCTCCGCTACCGCAAGTTAAGATCCTTCTATTTAAACAGATGTTAAAAACTCCGGTGATCGGTGTAGACCTCACAAGGGACACCATACAAATAGTGCCGCCAGATCTTCAAGGGATGAACAATACCTGCTAACTCGAGGTTGCGGACATGATAGTTCTTCTCATGCAACTTCAATTGTCTAGACGCGTAGGAAATCACCCTACCGTCCTACATCAACCCCTCGCCGAGACCAATATGCGATGCATCACAATACACCATATAAAACCCCGAATCAGTAGGCAATACCAACACTGGGATGTCGTCAAAGCAGTCTAGAGCTTTTGAAAGCTCTCCTCACACTCCTCGGTCCATCTAAACGGAGCACCCTTTTGGGTCAGCCTGGTCATAGGTGCTGCAATAGATGAGAATCCCTCTACAAATCGACAATAATACCCCGCCAAGCCAAGAAAACTCCGAATCTCCGTAGCTGAGGACAGTCTGGGCCAACTCTGCACTGCTTCACTCTTCTTCGGATCTACCTTGATCCCCTCAGTCGATACTACATGACCCAAGAATGCCATTGAATCTAGCCAAAATTCACACTTCAAAATTTTTTCATATAACTTCTTTTCTCTCAAGGTCTGAAACACAGTCCTTAGGTGCTGCTCATGATCCTCCCAACTCCGGGAGTACACCAGAATATCGTCAATAAACACTATGACGAAAGAGTCAAGATAGGGCTAAAATACATTGTTCATCAAGTGCATAAATGGTGCTGGGGCATTGGTCAACCCAAAAGACATCACAAGGAACTCGTAATGACCATACCGAGTCTTGAAAGCACTCTTCGGGATATCTGGCTCCCGAATCTTCAACTGATGATAGCCTAAATGCAAGTCGATCTTAGAGAATACTCTAGCACCCTGAAGCTGATCAAATAGGTCATCAATACGTGGCAATGGATACTTATTCTTCATTGTAACCGTGTTCAACTGGTGATAATCAATACACATTCGCATAGAACCATCCCTCTTTACAAATAGGACTGAGCACCCCAAGCTGACACACTGGGTCAAATGAAGACCTTATCGAGCAACTCTTGCAACTGTTCTTTTAACTCTTTCAACTCGGATGGGGCCATACGATAGGGTGGAATAAAAATGGGTTGAGTTCCCGGTAATAAATCAATACCAAAGTCGATATCTCTATCGGGTGGCATGCCCGAAAGATCCGTCGGGAATACATCTAGATAATCCCTCACTACCGGAACTGACTCGACGGTAGGAGTATCAACACTAACATCCCTCACATATGCCAGATATGCATCACACCCCTTCTCAACCATCCATTAAGCCTTTAGAAATGAGACAACCCTGCTAGGAACATAGTCTAAAGTACCTCTCCATTCTAATCGCGGTAGACCTGGAAGAGTTAACGTCACCGTCATGGAATGACAATCAAGGATACCATGATAGGGCGACAACCAGTACATGCCCAAAATAACATCGAAATCCACCATACTGAGCAACAATAAATCATCTCTAGTCTCAAAAACACTAAGAACAACCAAACACGACCGATACACACGGTCAACAACAATACAATCTCCCACGGGTGTAGACACATAGACAGGAGAACTCGGGGAATCACTGGATACACCCAAATATGGAGCAAAATAAGATGACACATAGGAATAAGTGTAGCCTGGATCAAATAAGACTGATGAATCTCTATGATAGACCGGAACAATGCGTGTGATGATAGAGTCATATGCAACTGCCTCCATTCTAGAAAGATGAGCATAGTATCTGGCCTGGCCTCCCCCTCTAAGGCGACCTCTACCTACTCGACCTCTACCTCTAACTAGTTATGCAGGTGGGTGGTAGTTGATGCTGTAACCGTGGCCTGAGGACCCGGGTGAAGCTCGTGGTCCCTAAGTAATCTGTGGAGGTGCACCCGTCCTGAGTCTGGGGTAATCCATCACCACATGACGGTTGTCCCCAGACTCAAAACAAGCTCTCGAAGGACGTGGCTGTTGAGGCCAACTCGAGCCTGATCGGTTGGACTGACCGCTGAAAGCACCCCGTGTAGGAGATGCAGTAGACAATGGCGGTACATAATATGGAGCCTGAGGCCTAGGAGTGGCTGGAATACCTGGAAGCTGGAAGTGCTGAATGAACAGGGCGACTCACATAGCCCCTACCATGACGAGCTGCAACTGGGGCATGGGTACCATTGTATGGGCTAGACTCTCGAGACTTCTTGGCGTCCCTCTCCTCTTTATCCCGAGTCAACATACCCTTTAATCTCCTAGAAATCCCCACTACCTACTGGTATGTAATGTCCATCTCCAACTCTCGGCCCATGCAAAATCTAATACCATAGTTGTGCCCCTTGATAAATTGACAAACCCTCTCTCGAACAGTATTAACCAAGGCTGGTAAATGCCTAGCCCAATCACTGAACTGGACCTCATACTCTGACACGATCATAGAACCCTGGCGCAACTGCTCAAACTCTGCGCGCCATGCATCTCTGAGACTCTGGGGAATATACTCCCTCAAGAACATTTTTGAAAACTAAGTCCAGGTGAGTGAAGTTGCCTCGACCGAACTACCTAACCCATATGTTTTCTACCACTGATAAGTCGTTCCTCTAAGCTGGAACATAGTGAAAGCAACCCTACTAGACTCTGCAATACCCATAGTATGGAGGATACGGTGGCACTCCTCAAAAAAACCCTGGGCATCCTCTGACGCCAATCCATTGAAAGTATGAGGGTGGTACTTCTTGTACCTCTCGAGCCTGAGCTTCTCCTCCTCAGAAACTACTGCCCTAACCTCGGGTTGAACTGGGGCTACCGCTTGGTATGACCTCAGGAACCTGGTCGACTGGACCCGCTATTCTAGGGTACGGGCGGCTGGAGTCTGTGCTCCTCCCACTGCCTGAAATATGGCAGGAGCAAGTGGTATCAACCCTGCCTGAGCCAAAGTGCTGAACATGCTCAGAAACTAGGCGAGAGTCTCCTGGAGGGCTGGTGCAGTAACAGGCATCTCAGGTGACTGGCCTCAAACTGAAGCTACTTATGGATCTTCTGTAGCAGCTCGTGGGGGTGCTCTGTCTGCACCACATAGACGTCATCGGCCTTTACCGCATCCCCGGCCTCTCTTGGCTCTAGCAGGGGGCACGATGTCTGGTCATCTGATCCAGTTGTACATGTCCTCACCATCTGTGAGCGAATAGAAAGACAGAAATTTAAAATCCAAAGTCAAAGAAGATAAGTTTTTCCTAACAGTTCCATAGCCGCCCGAAGATAAGCATTGACGTCTCCGTACCGATCTGCGAGACTCTACTAAACCTATTTGTGACTTATAACACCTATGAATCTAGTGCTCTAATACCAACTTGTCACAATCCCAATTTTTCCTCTGTAGGATGTTGTGACGGCACCTAGTCTCTAAGACTAGGTAAGCCTAACAAGCATGCGAAATAACTGAAATATTAAGCTAAAACTCAAAACGTCAACAACTGTAATAAATAAAACTGCAACTCAAGTATGAACAACTCCCAAAACCTGGTAGATATATGTCACAAGCTCTAAAGAGAAATGCTAAATATCCCTATACATCAGAGTCTAATGAGGATAAGGAAACAACATAACAAAGGTAGAGGGGGACTCCGAGGTCTGCGGACACTGGCAGATGTATCTTGAAGTCTCCATGTACAAACTAGCTTACTGATACCTGGTCTTGTAGGCAGTACCTGGATCTACACAAAAATATGTGCAGAAGCATAGTATGAGTACACCACAATGGTACCTAGTAAGTTCCAAGCCTAACCTCGATAGAGTAGTGACGAGGTCAAGTCAGGCCCTACCGGAAATAATAAGAAACAAGGCAGAAGATATAATAATATAATGAAATGATAGAGAAATTAAACAATGAAAATTTATGGAAGGTAATAACAGGGAATCAAAGGAAGTCAAATACAAAATGAAAGGAAAGCAAAAATCTTACAAGTTAAGGATCAACATCAACAACTATACAACAAATAGAGGAAATCAATAAGGGGCACTCCCGAGGTACCGCCTCGTAGTCCCAAAAGTAAATATCTCATAATATTTCCTTATATCACAGCAGGAGCCTTTATATTTTGTTTTAAAAATAATTTTTCCAAAATAGCATCCCGCGTTTTAGCCAACTTTATCACACTGCATGACTTCTAGTAGTTCCCCTACTAGCCACGCGTATCAAGCCCACCTTATCTCACTGCATGTGTTTCAACACCCAGACCTTGTACCACAACAGGCGAATCAATAATCACAACAGCACGAAGAAAAAACTTGTGCAAACAATAACAACTGCACGGCAGATAACTCGTGCAACAACCAAACAGTCATTTCAACAATAAATCACTGAAACCAAACATAACAACTGAAACAACGATATTCTAAGAATAGCAATTTCAAGTAAAGAATCCCACAATTAAACAAGGAACATGGAATCAAGAAAGCAGGTAATTCAACTAAACGTATTATACAATTTGCAAATAAGAGATAAGACAAGTAGGCAGGTGAAATAAACATGATGACTATACATGCTAAAGTAATTAGTTAAGGCATAGAATGGAAACTACATAAATACAACCGGAATTTCAATATTTAGCTTGTGTACGCACTCGTCACCTCGCGTACATAGCCATCGCATATCACAAACTGTCATACCAAAACCAAATCTTAAGGGGATTTCCCCCACACAAGGTTAGACAAGTCACTTACCTCAAATCTCGCTCAATCAATCGATAAGAAAGCCTTTCCCTCGATTTTCCAACACTGATCGGCTCGAATCTAGCTAAAACAATTTCATACTATAAATAGAACTATAGGAAACTAATTTAAATAATGAAATTACGACTTTAGCAAAGAATTAAAAATTTGCTCCAAAAGGTCGACCCGGGCTCACGTCTCGGAACCCGACCAAAATCATAAAATCTGAATACACATTTGATATCAAGTCCAACCATACACGAATTACTCAAATCTGACCTCAAATCACCTTTCATATCACCAATTTTTAGCCTAGGAAGTTTTCTCATTTTTTCCCCAAATTTCAAACTAAAAATACTAATTAAATGATGAAAACAACAATAGATTCATAGGAATTAATCAAAAACGAGTCAAGAATCCTAACCCAAATGTTTCCTATGAAAATTCTCAAAATTTACCCTCAATCTGAGCTCTCTAGGTCCCACAATGAATTATGAAATCAAACCCTCGAAGATCCTATTTTCTGCCCAGTGAATCCGCATCTGCGAACCTTACTGCCGCATAAGTGGTTCCGCACCTGCGAAAATTCCATCGCAGATGCGGTTCTCACTTAGCCCACCAAACTCCGCTTCTGCGGACAAAAATGCGCATATGCGCTCCCGCTCTTGCGGAAGGGGATCCGCTTCTGCGACCCCAGGCTTGGCTAGCCTTTCCGCTTCTGCGCTTCCTAAATCTCACGTGCAAGTCCACTTATACAGAACTCTAACCACATCTGCAGTCCCAGCTGGGCAGGCCACAATTCGCTTCTGCAATCAACTCTCTACATTTGTGAGTCCCTACCTGCGGCCAATTCCTCCGTAGGTGCGATGACACTAGAAGGCTGGAATCTCAGCAATTGCACAAGTCCAAAATTTATTTCGAAATCAATCTGAATCACACCCGGGGTACCCCAGGACCCCATTCGAATATACTAACAAGTCCTAATAAATCATACAAACTTAGTCGTTCCTTCAATTCACATAAAACAACGTTGAAACCAAGAATTGCGCATTGATTCAAGGCTAATGAACTTTAGAACTTCTAACTTCTACATTCGATGCCGAAACTTATCAAATCACGTACGATTGACCTCAAATTTTGTACACAAGTCATAAATTACATTACGGACCTACTCCAACTTCCGGAATCGAAATCCTACCCCGATATCAAAAGGTCCACTCCCAGTTAAACCTTCCAAAATCTTCCAACTTTCCAACTTTTGCTAATTAACTCTGAAATGGCCTACGGACCTCCAAACCAACATCCGGACACGCTCCTAAGACAAAAATTACCATACGGAGCTATTTGAACTGACCAAACTCCATTTTTGAGTTGTCTTCACACAAGTACGACTATGGTCAACTCTTATGACTTTAACTTCCATTTTTAGGGACTATGTGCCCCATTTCCTCTCTGAAACTCTCCCGAACCCGACATCAAGTACACCGGCAAGTCAAGTAGCCATAAAATGAGATGGAGGGAGAAATAAATAGGGGATCGGGGCTAATAGTCTCAAAACGACCGGCCGGGTCGTTACAATTCTTCACGTTCGCAGATATATGATCACGTTCGTGATGCTTGAGTTGTTTGTCTATTACGTTCACAAGTAGAAGTCCGTGATCGCGTAGTGTGGTTGGAGGTGGATGGCTCGTTGGCTTATATGTTCGCGGTAGGGGGCTCGCATTCGCGCTTCCTTATTTCGATGGCATTCGCGATCGGGTGGAGCAAATGCGATCACGAAGTCCATTTTTGGGCAGTGCTGATTTCTTCTTCTCGGTCACGATGGTTTTTCCGTGATGTGTTTCACTAGGCAGTATTATTTAAGTATTCGATTTTGAGGGTTGTGGTTATTTTATCACATTTTTGGTTATAGAGCTCATATTATAGCAATTTTGGAGGAGAGTTTTATTATTTGGATTGGGGTAAGTATTCTTGACTCAGATTTAGTTATTATTCATGATTCCATCTTTGTTTTGGCATTTAATTGATGAATCTAACTAAGGAAAATTGGTGATTTTAGTAAAAAAAAAAAAAGATCCTAAATGAATATATTAGATTTGAGAGTCAAATTAGACTCGGATTTAAAAATCAAACACATATGTAGACTCATAGGGCTATAGATAGTCAAGATATACCCTTTGACTCGGGTTTTAACCGGGCAAGTCTGGGGTTGACTTTTGTCGACTTTTGAGAAATTTGTGTAAATATCGTAATTTTATTAATTGAAATTGGTTTCTTTTGCATTGTTTGATGTTATTAAGTCAATTTTGGTTAGATTTAAGCTGAGCGAAGGTGAATTTTAAAGGAAACGATATTTTTGAGTATTGATTTGAGGGCTTTTGAGGTAAGTATCTTGCTTAACTTTGTGTGGGGGAATCACATCTTGGGAATTGATCTACTTTCATTATTTGAACTATGTAAAAAGACGTGTTCATGAGGTGATGAGTATGTATATGGGCTTATGTGTGGAAATTGACCAGATTAGACCCTTAGGCATTGAAATTATTGTTATGTAAAGCATATGTCATTGTTGATTTACTACTCGTACTCTTGTGTCGATGTTATAATTCTTGTATGGACTTAATTCCCGTACTCTTGTGTTTTTGTTGTAATTCTTATATTGATTTATTTCTCGTACTCTTGTGTTGTTGTTATAATTCTTGTATACATTATTGTCGAGCTGTGGGCTATATATTATTATGGCATTGGTATTTTTGTTTGAGAAATGTTGTGTCATACGGGCACGTGGTGTGCGGTTGATTGTGTATTGTGATTAAGATGCGCAAGCGGCAGCATAAGGATGATGTGTATATTGATGTGCATGCGGCGAGATAAGGGAGATGCATATACATGTGGTGCAAGGAGAAATACTTCATTGGGATTCACGCGCGGCGAGATAGGGGGTTATGTGATTATGATATCTGGCATATCAGAGTGACTCTTATTGTTATTTTTGTGTTGGAGCGGTTTGTTACTTCTTGTATGTGTCATGCACATTATGTGATGTGTTGTGTTGTTTCAATTTGCTAATATGTGCCTCTATTACTATTTGATGGATTGGTTGTCAAGATGGATTTGCCTATGTAGAGTTATTATCTCTTATTTTGTTGAGTTGTTAGTAACATAACGGATGTAAATAAAGAAATTGTAATCATGCTTTACTTTAGTTGATTTTTGATGAATTTTAAAATATGGAAATTGTTATTATGCTTTACTTTATTTGATTTTTGATAAATTATAAAATAAGAAAAATGTTATCATGCTTTACTTTATTTGATTTTGATAAATTCTTTTTGAACATTTTATTTGTAATTGACACGAATACGAAATATGTGGCGGCACGAGGTATTTGCCGTGTGGTTGTGGTATTTGTTGAGGCACAAGTTCTTTGCCATACAAGTATGACTTATGTTGTGGAACGAGATCTTTATCGTGTGAAGGTGATTGATAGTGTGGGCACGAGGTGCCATGTGTATAAGATTTGTGATTTGTGACGTGTGAATTGTGATTATGAGGTGTGTGTTAGGTATTTGTCATGCTTTTCTTACCTTATTTGATTTTATTCTCTCTTGAAGGAAAGGACAACACATTTACCATAATTAAGCTTTTCTTTTCCTATAAGGAAATTATAATTCTTCCATGTTTTGCTAGTCCCTTTTCGTGTAGGAAAAGGTTTGGACTTCTATAAATTGAGGATCCTTACTTCTCATTTAGTAGCATCCACAATGTAGCCATATAGGGTTGGAGAGTCTTGTTTAAGTGGAGGAGTGTTTAACGGGACAAGTGTTAGTGTGTCACTTTTAACGGGACAAGTGTTAGTGTGTCACTCGTGTTTTCCTCTTCATGAGGTTATTCTTTTGGTATTTTGTATTCTCTTTTTATATAGTGGATTGCTCATCTCCACCGTGGATGTAGGTCAAATTGACCCCATGTTAAATGTTTGTATATCTTTATGTATATTTCTCTTTTGTTATTTGATTTATCGTCGTTAAAGTTTTACCTTACTAGCTTCCGCAAGACACCTTATTTTTTCGGTCCTAACAAGTGGTCTTAGAGAAAGGATCAAGACAGGTTCATCTTGGTGGGCTTTGTTCTATCCGCAACCTATTTGACGGTGATCATGATTTTTGTCTGAGAAATTTGACCGGAGTTTTGCTCACATTGCGACAAACATTGCGGTGGAGATCTGGAGATGCAACCTATTGAAGGTTATGTGAAGAAGATGGATCAAGTTTATTTGTTAGAAAATTCAGGCCAAGGGGGAGAATTGTTAGGTGTTTGTCTTGAGTGTCTTACCTTATATGATTTTCCTATCTTTTGAAGGAAAGGACAACAAATTTAAAATAATTAGGCTACTTTTCCTAGAAGGAAATTATAATTCTTTCATGTTTAGCTAGTCCATTTTCTTGTAGGAAAAGATTTAGACTTCTATAATCGAGGATCCTTCCTTCTCATTTAGTAGCATCCACAATGTAGCCATATGGGATTTGAGAGTGCTGTTTAAGGGGAGAACTTTACGGGACAAGTGTTAGTGGGTCACTTGTGTTTGCCTCTTCGTGAGGTTATTCTCCCGGTATTTTGTACTCTCTTTATATATAGTGGACTGCTCATCTCCGCCGTAGATGTAAGTCACATTGACCGAACCACATTAAATGTCTGTGTATCTTTTGGTATATTTCTCTTTTGTTGTCTTATTTATCGTCGTTGAAGGTTTGCTTTACTAGCTTCCGCATGAAACCTGATTTTTTCTGTCCTTAATTTATTCAACTTTTATTTTAATTATGTTTTGATTATTTTATTGTTTTAACACATGTTTACTCTTTGTTGCCATTTATTGATTTTATTTCCGTTGTTAGCTTTATAATTATATTCTGCACAGGTTTTCATGTCTGGTGAATGTCTCGACTTGTACCTCATCACTACTCCAATGACGTTAGTCTTGATGCTTACCGATCGTGGTGTACTCATTCTATACTTCTGCATATTTGTGTGCAAATCTAGGTATTGGAAATAGCGGACCCGGGTTGTGTGAGCATCTTTGATCACAAGGATTCAAGGTTGAGCTGCTTGTCCGCCGCAGACCCCTTGGAGTCCTTTCCTTACACTTATATTGTCAACTCTTTATCGAACACTATTGTATTTAGAGATATTTTTATGTATTCAGTTAGAACTCGTGACTCTATACTCCCTAGTCTTGGAGATTTGTTGTGATTATCGTTGTGTTGGCTTGTATCACCTTAATTTATGCATTTATAATAAACTCTGCATTATCATATCATGTTTTATAGGTTTAACTGTTGTAAGTGATCTGCTTACCTAGTTTTAGAGACTAGGTGCCATCACGATCCTTAAGGTATGATGTTAGTTCGTGACACCAATTTCCTTCTTTGTGATCACGGGACCACCTTCGCAATCTTGAAGCACAAAAGCACCATAAAAAATCTGCTAACTTCAATAATGCTCTGGGTCGTTCGAAACTCACCCGAGCCATCCGTGACTCTATCCAATTATCCCAACAAGTCCATAAATATAATCCGAACCCATTTGAGTCCTCATAACACATAAAATAACATCACAATCAAGAATCGCACCCAAACCAAACTATTCAAACTTCTTCCATCTAACTCTGAATGTCACTAATAGTACTTAGACAACTCGGAATGGAACCAGATTTCACACACAAGTCCTATATGACAATACGAACCTATCCTAACACTCATAAATCCAAGAAATTTCTGATATCACCAAAGTCCACTTTAAATCAAACTTATAAAACTCTAAAACGTTCAAAATACCAACATCCAACAATAAGTGTTGAAACCCTCTCGGTCCACCCGAATCGCGATCCGAACAAATGTGCATGTCTAAGATTGTCATGCGAACCTATTGGAACGTTCAAATCCTGATTCTGAGGTCATTGTCACGACCCAAAACTCAACATGTTATGATGGAGCCTATCATGATACTAGGCAAGCCAACAACTCACACATACAAACATTTTTAAATTCAAAATATACTGAAATAGGTTTAAGTAATAATCTCATAAAAACTGGATGGAAACACTACAATTCAACACATTATTTCCCAAAACTCGGGTGTCATTAAGTACATGAGCATATATACAATAATAGTCTGATACACTGTCTAAGAAAGTAGAACATAGTAAGTAAAACAGAGAGATAGGGGAGGAGAGTCAAGGTCTGCGGATGCCAAGGCAGGTACATTGAAAATCTACGAAAGGCTGAAGCTCCAAGATCAACAACCACTGGGCCCTAAAACACCTGGATCTGCACACGAAGTGCAGGATGTAGCGTGAGTACAACCAACTCAATAAGTAACAAGTCTAACCTTTGGACTGAAAGTAGTGACGAGTCCGAACAATACGGTCCAAATACATAATTAAACATTACGGAAACATACAGAACATATGACAATAATATATCAGAGAAACTCATAATCTGCATGTACCAGTACAGGAATGTAGACATGCTTCCAGGTTTAACAGTTAAACTCAAAACAGATAAAATATGTCAAGTCTAAATGATATGAGGAATGTGACATCTCTATATCTACATGCCAATATGCATATTGTATGTTATGCAACACAATGGAAGCCTCGCGTACTCACACTTTCAGAGTACTCAACCTCACTGTCCCAATACTCAGTCATCACACTCAATCACTCAGCACTGTACATTACCCGCTGCGACGTGCAACCCCTTCCCATCATGAATCAATAGCAACTGCGCTCACTGTGGGAGTGTAGACTTCGAATGGCCAGATCCATCCCAAGCGCTAATAAATCCTGTTGCGGCGTGAAACCCTACCCCATCATGAATCAATAATACTTGATGTGGCGTGCAGTCTGATCCCATCAAGAGTCAATAGTACCCATTGCGTAGTGCAGCCCGATCCCATCAATATCACTCACAAACAGTCCCTCATCCTCACTAAGTCATCAATGTCTCCAGTCACTCTGGCTCACAACACTCATGCTAAGCAGCCCAAATCAATGATACATGATGTGACAATGTATGCTAACATAGAATGAGATATGATATGCAAAGATGAATGTGACTGAGTTCATAACTGCAATTAAGAAAATAACTCAACATCAAAGAACGACAATTGTGGGTCCGCACCAGCACATAGCCTAAACTTGATTTCTAACATAAATCACAACTCAAATGCTCTAACACATAGAGTACAATAATGATATTCAGATAAGGTGACTACATAGACCCACGAAATCGACTAAGTCATAATTACTACAGTGCACGCCCATCACCCGGCATGTGCGTCACCTCAATATTGATCACTTAACATGAAGTTCAGGGATTCATACCCTCAGAACTAAGTTTAGAAGTTTTACTTACCTCAAGCCGAGAAAATCTCTACTCCAATAAGCCCCTGCCTTGCAAATCAGCCTCTGAACGCCTCGAATCTAACCACAAACAATTCGATACAATCAACTCAAGCTATTGGAATCAATTCTATATGAAAATGCTAAGTTATTAATCAAAAGTCAACTCAAAAGTTAACCCCCGGGCCCACGAACACCCATTCAACCACGAGTCCAACCATACCAATTATACCAAATTCTGACACCAAATCGTCACTTAAATCCCCAAATTTCATTTTCAAATCCCTAGCCTAAAACTCCCAAAATTCCACCTAAAAAACATATAAACTAGGTGGGAAATTCAATGGGTAATCAATATTATTGCATAAAAATGATCAATAGTGACTTACGTCAAGAAACCCCTCGATATCCCTCTCAAACATCGCCTTAATCCAAGTTTGCAAAGTCTAAAAATGATAAAACTTCGGAACCCTATGTTTATATTTAGCCTAGTGCTTTTCGCACCTGCGACCAACTTACCTGCATCTGCGGTGTCGCAGAAGCAAAAAATCCTCCGCTTATGCGGTTCTCCTGGCGACCTCCTGCGCTCGCATATGCGGACAAGGTTCTGCATTTACGGAGCCTCACCAGCGACCTCCTCTCCGCTTATACGGAGTTTGCAGCCACATGCCTACTTCGCACTTGCATGCCCTTATTCGCATTTGCGCTCTCGCAGGTGCGGAAATACCCTCGCACCTGCGCAACTCCCCCCGCTCACCCAAATCCGCTTATGCGATGCCATCCACGCACCTACAGCCTCGCACATGCGACTATGACCTTCGCAGGAGCGATCACACCTGTCTAGGTCTGCCCAGCCATGCCTTATATTCCAAATTTGATCCGTTAATCATCTGAAACAAAACCGAGGCCCTCGAGACCTCAACCAAATATAACAATAAATCCAAAAATATGATACTAACTTAGTCGAGGCCTCAAATAACATCAAACAACATCAAAAATAAAATTGCACCCCAATTCAAGCCTAACGAAAACTAGGAAATTCAAACTTCTACAATATATGCCGAAAACTATCAAATCAATTCTGATTGACCTCAGATTTTGCACACAAGTCATAAATGATACAACAGATCTTTTCAAACACCCGAAACCAAGTTTCGATCCCGGTAACCACAAAGTAAACTTTCGGTCAAACCTCTCAACTCTCCAAACTTCCAAATTTTTCAACTTTCGACATTTCAAGCCAAAATCACCTACGGACCTCCAAAACACTATCCGAACACACTCCTAAGTCCAAAATTACCCTAGGGAGCTATCGGAACCATTAAAACTTCATTCTACAGTCGTTTAAACCTAAGTCAACATCCGGTCAACCTTTCAACTTAAGCTATCAACCTTGGGACTAAGTGTCCCAACTCATTCTGAATCATCCGAGGAACCAAACCAACTACCCCGGCAAGTCACATAACAGCAATTGAGCAATGAATAAGTAGTAAATGGGGGAACGGGGATACAACACTCAAAATGACTGGCCGGGTCGTTACATCCTCCCCCTTTTAAACAAACGTTCGTCCTCGAACGTGTCTATAATCATACCTAGAGTCTCAAATAGGTATGGATATCTGATCCGCATCTCCCACTCGGTCTCCCAACTAGCCTCCCCTACTGGTTGACCCCTCCACTGTACCTTCACTGAAGCTATGTTCTTTGACCTCAAATTTTGAACCTTCTGATCCAGAATGGCCACCGGCTCTACATCATAAGTCAAATCACCATCCAACTGAACTGTGCTGAAATTCAAAATATGAGACGGATCACATACATACTTTTAAAGCATAGAAACATGAAATACTAGATGAACACTCGATAGAATAGGCGGCAGGGCAAGCTTGTAAGCTACCTCTCTAATCCTCTTAAGCACCTCAAATGGGCCAGTGTTCCGAGGGCTCAACTTTCCCTTCTTCCCGAACCTCATAACACCCTTCACGGGTGAAACCTTGAGTAGTACTTTCTCCCCCACCATGTAAGAAACATCGCGAACCTTTCGATCGGCATAACTCTTCTTTCTAGACTATGCCGTGCGAAGCTGATCCTGAATCAATTTAACCTTGTCAGAAGCATCCTGAACTCTGCAAGCGGCAGAAAATGATCAAACCTAGCCTTACTCTGCAAGTCAGTAGCCAATAGCCTAGCCTTACTCGGCTCAAACCAACCCACCATAGACCGACACCATTTCCCATACAAAGCCTCATATGGAGCTATCTAAATGCTCGATTAGTAGCTGTTGTTGTAGGCAAACTCTGCACGCGGCAGAAAATGATCCCATGAACCCCCGAAATCTATGACACAAGCGCGTAACATATCCTCCAATATCTAAATAGTGCGCTCGGACACTCCGTCCATTTAAGGGTGGAATGTTGTACTCAACTCAACCTGAGTGCCTAACTCTCGTTGCATTGCTCTCAAAAATTAGGATGTAAACTCTGTACCCCGATCTGATATGATAGACATCGGCACACCGTGAAGGCAAAAAATCTTGCGGATGTAGATCTCAGCCAACCGCTCCAAAGAATAAGTAGTCGCAACTGAAATTAAATGCACAGACTTGGTCAACCGATCCACAATTGCCCAAATAGCATCAAACTTTCTCAAAGTTCGTGGGATCCCAACTATAAAATCCAAGGTGATACGCTCCCATTTCCACTCCGGAATCTTAAGCCTCTGAAGCAATCCATTGGCCTCTGATGCTCATACTTCACCTGCTGACAATTTAGGCACCGAGCTACAAACCCCACTATATCCTTCTTCATCCTCCTCCACCAATAGTGCTACCTCAAGTCTTGATACATCTTCGCGACACCCGGATGAATGGAATACCATGAACTGTGGGCCTCCTTAAGAATCAACTCTCGCATCCCATCTACATTGGGTACACAAATCCGACCCTGGATCCTCAACACCCCGTCATCCCCAATAGTAACATCCCTGGCATCAATGTGCTGAACCGTGTTCTTAAGGACAAGCACACAAGCTAGAACCCGAATATACTCTGAAACATCTAACCTCACAAACTGGTTGACTAAGGCCTGAACATCTGCTACAAGTGATCTCTCACCAATAGGAATAAATGCAAGGCTACTCATACTCACCGCCTTTCTACTCAAGGCATCAGCCACCATATTGGCCTTCTCGGGATGATACAGAATGGTAATATCATATTCCTTTAGCAGCTCCAACCATCTCTACTCTCTCAAATTTACATCCTTTTGTTTGAACAAGTGCTGGAGACTCCAATGATCCGTAAATACCTCAAAAGACACACCATAGAGATAATGCCTCCAAATCTTCAATGCATGAACGATGGATGCCAACTCCAAATCATGAACAGGGTAGTTCTTCTCATGGGGCTTCAACTGGCTTAAAGCATAAGCAATCACTCTACCCTCCTACATCAAGACACACCCAATACCATTTCGAGAAGCATCACAATATACTGTATTGGAGCGTGACGCTGAAGGCAAAACTAAAACTAGAGATATGGTCAAGTCAGTCTTGAGATTTTGAAAGCTCTCCTTGCACTCATTCGACCACCTGAATGGAGCACCCTTCTGGGTCAATCTGGTCAAAGGAGCTGCTAACTCTATACCGCCTCTATCTTCTTTGGATCCAACTTAATTCCCTTACTGGACACCATATGCCCCAAGAACGCCACCGAACTAAGACAAAACTCACACTTGGAAAACTTGGCATAAAGTTTTTCCTCCCTCAGCCGTTGTAGTACAATCCTCAAATGTTGGACATTCCCCAGGACAGAACTGCTCTGATACCACTTTTGTCACGACCCAAACTGATGGGCCGTGACGGGCACCCGGTACCTTACTCAACCGATTACCAATGTAACATATCTTTCTTATTACATCATCATATACACGTGATATACGGGCCTGATAGGCCAACATGATCATTTATAAACTCAAAACATAGGCCGACAAGGCCGTACAATCTTTCACGTACACGACATATGTCTACAAGCCTCTAAGAGTACATAAATATTATAAAGGTCGGGACAGAGCCCCGCCATACCAAACCATACATATCTAAATCATACTGACCAAATAAGCAACTCCGGAGCAATTGGAGTACACCAATATCTTCTGCTGAGCTGATCGCCTACTTAGAGGACTCTCGACCTGTCTATCGAGACCTGCGGGCATGAAACACAGCGTCCCCAGGCAAAAGGGACGTCAGTACAAATAATGTACCGAGTATGTAAGGAATGAAAATCAGTAAATAATAGACATGAGAGAAACATAGAGTAAAAGACTCGACATGTACGTCTGCATAGCTCTGTGAATCATTTCATCTTTTTAATATCATGAATATACGTATAAATGTCATACCATTCATAGGTATATGTGTTCATAATATCATCAAGCCTTTGAGGGTATCCCATTATATCATTTCAGCCACTGTGGGAAAATCATCAACGTATACCAGCTAATCAGGTGGAGGTGCGTATATAACGACATAACTTTTTTTCATATACCATATACATATATACACGTATATAACGCCATCTGGTCATGGATCAATGTATATGTATAAATGCATGAAATGCATAAGAAATACATTAATAATATTTTCTCGGAATGTCATAAAAATAATATGCCTGTCGGATAAATTTCATCAAATATGTATTTTTCTAAGACCCATGAAAAGAAGATATAATAATAATTCACATGGGGAATCAAGAATATAGACACCCCTAATATTTCTATGAATAGAGTCGTTTATGGAAACTGTGTGTTTGCTCGTTTCTTTCAGTATCATTTAGGTCATGCCAAAAAGATAGAAGGGATAGCCTTAACATACCTGAGCCGATTCTCTTGACAATTCCTCTAACACACGTTAATTGCGACAAAACACAGAACAAGTCGTATGAAAAGCTCGAAGCAATCACGTTGCTTATGCAAAGAAAATCTTGGCCGAAACCTTTCCTTAAGAATTTTGCAAGAACGTTGCTATTTGAAAAGTGAATTAAAGTTTCTATGTTTCTTGGATTAGAAAGTGATTTGGATGGTAACGTTTCTATATGTTTGGCTAAAGCTTTCTTGTTATTGTAGAGATTTACAAAATGACTTAGAAATGATTTCTTAACCTTTGGGAGTGGGCCCCACTTGATGGCTTAGTTGGCCAATAATTTCTTCAAATTTTGCCATCTTTCATGTGACATTAAGAGTCATTAATTTGAACATAATTGGCTGCCACATTTCTGCACCTTGAGCTCATCCAAAGACCTTAGTTAATTATCCACAATTCCTTAATCAACTTGTTAATCTCTCATTAACTAATAATTAATCAATTACCCATATAATTAAGAATTATCTCAAATTACTTAAAATACTACTCACTTTTAACACACCTTATACACCTTACTATCATGGCCAAGGGGTACCTTGTATGGTACTAGTCCATAAATACCGGGTATTTTAGCTCTGGCCGTATTTTATCCCAAAATGTCAAACCTCGACAAAATTTATTTTCTTCGACTTTTTTACACTCTCAACTTCACGAATTTACTCATCACTTATTTGAAATATCATAATGCTTATAATCTCAAAATAATCCCATTCTCGAACTTATGTTGATTAACTTACGACGAAACTTGAACGTACGAAAATGTGGGATGTAATATCTCATTTTCGAGCTTTGACCAATTTGCTTATGGCATACTTTTACGTACAAAAACATGGGGTGTAACCCATAGCTCTTGCGAATACTTTAATACTCTTCTTGCCATTTAGGCAATTGTTCTGTGAATTAATCCCAAAGGCCAGGGTATTCCCCCCATTAAGCCTCTTTCTCACACCACAACTTGTAGACGGAATTCTTCTAATCTCGTAACTGTTGCTACCTTCTATCATGCAACCTTTACTACTCTAACTTTGTATGTGCGCCTATGCGACTCTTCTCTTATCTTTCCTCCAGCTTTTAGCCAATCTCTAGGCTTCACTTTGTGAACATATAAAAATTATGTCAAGTTGTCCCTCTGGGCGTTATTAGCTTTACTACATCTAAGTAGGCCATACTATACCATAATTCTTACTTCGATTTATTGTTGTGGAGGTCTGCTATCAAATTCCAGCTTACTCTTATTGCTTATTGATATGTATAAATCTAAGTCCTTTAATGCTTCCTCGTTACTGTTCATCTTAAGAATGACGACCTATTCTCAGCCCATACTTTGTGACTTTTGTCCATCCATTGTGATTTGCCTCAATATTGATCTACAATATACCACTGATAACTTGAAACTTCTTACGTAAACCCTTGCCACTAGGGCTTACGTTGCATCGAGGAATATTTGAAGTTATTTCCATAATCATATTTCATAGTATCTCGATGTGATTCACCTTATGGGGGTATTCTGATCTCCTGTCGTCCGCGAAATCTTTTCACCTTCTCCTTTTCTTCTTCAAATCATTATTCAATCGAAGGCCTAAACATTATCTTTTATCTGTCACAATTATACCGTTATTTCACTACCAGGGCAGCATTCCATCTCTTCTAAATGCTACTAGTCTTAGACTCCTTTAAGTTCATTCAGGCTATACTGAGCCTTCTATTACTTAGAGAACCCATCAGCTCTCTTGTTTTCATGGGCTTAATCCCGAGAACTTATTTATTCTCATCACCTTCTCACTCACCATTTCTTGTTCTTACTCTTGTCTTCCTAAAACCTTGTCGCTCTATCATACTTTAGCTTGCGACCTACATATATCCATTTATCTGCTCGCAATCTTGCTTGCACCATAGATTTCCTTGTATTATTCTGGAACATCAAGCGAGACATCTCATCATCTCTAACTCTTCTTTACTCTCTTGGCTAGATCTCCAGTACCTAAAAACCATAGGCTGGAAAATATACCATTGATGATGCCGCTATCATTCCTGGATACTGAATCCCCGTGCTTCTAGCCTTCTATCCGAAGTATGGACTATTCACAGCCTTCTGCATTTGAGTATCTCGTACGTTGTTCACCTTTACCTTACTTACTTTAAAATCTTGCATCACATCTTGCATCTGTTTCATAACCTCCCTTCCACATAGGTATGATATCACATCCATAACGTGGAGCTTTATTATAATACTACAATCTGGTGGGAGCTTCATACTGACTTCTTATGAGGCTGTTACTTTTCTAACTAGCTTTATCGTAGAGCTGTTATAGACTATGGTTGTTGTACTATCTCTCTTGTACCTCTGATATTAAGGCTGGTCCTGCAATGTTCTCGATCAAGATTTCTATAATTTTCTAGGTACAATAATCAGACTCCTGATTTACTTAGTTGATGTAACTCTTTAGTTTCCTCTTCCATTTGATCAACCTTCGTGTAGTCTTAAGCTATCTTCCGATCTGTGGCTCATGGTATTAGCTATTACTTTATTCCTTCATGGACACTATAGAATATCCAGGATATAATCTTCTAACAATTCAATTCTTTGTCTATGACCTGGACTCGATTCTTCCTTTTAGCTTATATTGGAGTCTTCTACGACTGTATAATTGTCAACATATATGTATACTCTAAAATTGCAAGTGCATTCATAACGTAACCAACTCTGGATCATTGATCAAATAGTTCCTTTCGTTCCTTCTCAACTTTCTTTAAACGTAAGCTATTACTTTTCCCGGTCTTCTGCCTCCTTGTTGCGTGCATACTTAGCTTATCTTAGTTCCCGCGCACGCCAGAATTTTCGTGCAACTCATATGATCTCGAATATTACTTTTGACTTTACTTCCTGTTCATTAGCCAAGATGGTGCCACTTTCTTATGGAGTGTATACAATATTGTAGTGAAACTATTGTTACAGGGCCATTTCTTCTTTATGTCATTATGCTTAAGTTGAAGCCTTCTTCCTTATTTCCTCGGCTAGTCTTTCTGGTAGTACTTAAGGAGACCTTCTGTCTCTTGTAAAGTTGCAAACTTGTTATATCATATACTCGACGGAATTGTCGATGTCCTTCCTCGCCTATAATTATCCGTAGTTACTTACCTCCATGTTCTTGTACTTGTAGGGTTACTTTTGAGCTGAATTTTTGATTGTCTTCCTAGTGGCATTCTCTCTTATTTTCGTAACATTTACAGTACCTTTGACTACCCCACCTCCTATCTGAATATATCTCAAGTATTATAATGTCATATTTGAGAGACTGAATTCCCCATGTTGGGGTTCACTATGTTTATCTAGCACGATCTATTAATTTATATGTAACCTCTTGTCTAGCCATAACTAGGTTCTTTGTGAATCAACTACTAACTACTCGTTGGCCCATTCTTATATCGATATTCCGCAAAATCATTCTTAGGTTATTTCCTTCATCTTAACTTACATCTCGCACTAGCTCCTTATCTATCAATAACATCTCGGGCAGGAACCCTTACTTCCTCTCCTTAATGTCGTGCTTGCACAATGTTCTGGAATTGCAGCATATATGTAGGATTTGAATAAGTGCAATCTAATCCCTTTCTCATTTTTATAGCATTCTTCCTTTACCATTCCATATTTACTAGAATCACATAATTCAGAATTAATTCTACACTACTCCATATTCCCCCCTTTAGGGGAGTACTAAGACTGGTGCTACGATAATCTATGTATAGATATTTTACCTTTTCATCATTAGCGTCTTTTCACATCATCGATGGCCCTTACTTGCCTTGCAGAAATCCTTCTGTACCAAGGATAACAAATTTCCTTACTCGCGATGGTGACACTTAGTATAACTGGCACATACGGTCCCTTAAGCTTAAGTTTGCTCATATTGCTTGCTTTAGGGAGCGTCTTCCTGAATGACCATTCTTTGAATTTCTCATGAATTTTCTTCTATTATTCATTCTATTGTCGTTGGAACATAATATGAAATTCTCATGATGCTGACTATTATCCAGTCACTCAGTCCTTAACTCACATTTAGTTTATCTTGTCCACCGGCCCATACTGATTTCTATTATTCTGGGTCTAACTTTGTTTTTCTAGTAATCACGTTAGAGTCATGAACTTATTCCTCGAAATGAGGGTATGACTGTATGACCTTAACTCTTTTGTAGTCTCAAGGTCTTTCACCTTTCGTTTTTTCCTTCAATTAACTGTAGACTCTATAATACAGTCATTTTTTTGTCCTACCGTTGTCATCCATGTATCACATTAACTCTCTTCTTATTTCCTTGCTATCATTTCTATCTATCACTTTATTCTGAAAACCTCAATAAGACATTTTTTTGCTTTTATCTCCCCTTTGCTGCATCCACTGGCACTTCGGGTTGCTTAACATTTTTTGTCTACTAGGGACGAGAGCCACAATAAGATAATATTTATCCCTTCCAGGATTCCAGTGCCTATCCTTGTAGTACTCATATCTAGCTGTATTATTTTAGAGTGCACCATC
This sequence comes from Nicotiana tabacum, assembly GCF_000715075.1. Lineage (NCBI taxonomy): Eukaryota > Viridiplantae > Streptophyta > Magnoliopsida > Solanales > Solanaceae > Nicotiana > Nicotiana tabacum. The sequence continues at coordinate 21,642,750 of NC_134098.1, forward strand.
TATTAGCACGTTTGCAATATCCTTCAGAAATGTCAACTAACGCAAACAATCCATCCATCATTTTGGGTCACTCTAACCCCAGCCGGATCCTGATACCCGTCCTTCTCTTATACTACTTTTGTTAGTCCCCATAGGGCATAAATGAGATGGGTGTGGCCGATTATACATGTATCTGTTATTGTTGAAGGTAACTCAAAATGTTTATATTCCTCCGCATGAATTGTAAATACAAATAATCTTCATTAACTAGGCACCTCGTACCCTTCTTCATCTTGTTTCCGTTACTTGTTGAAACTTGTATCTATCTTCTGAATCTCTCATTGCCTTTCATCATAGGGGTGGATAAATATTCCCGCCTTAAGGCTCCTTATGAAAAAGCTTACATGTCTTAGTACACACATGATCTACTGAAGACCTTACATTTACTTATCATAAGCATCATGAAAAATCGAGTTCCTCTGGCTCAACTCTTCCATAGCCACATTCAATCTCTTACCAACTGTCTTTCTGGATGTAGGTATCGTCGTATTATGAATAAGATAGAGTTTAGAAATTAAGTTCTTACAACTGAGCTCTACCACATGATCTAGAGTAATAAGAAAGAGTGATAGTCATAAATGCCATCTAGCCTCCTGCTTATAAGTGTGGTGCACAACACACCCATAAACAAGACTCTACTAGACACGACTTGAAGACTCCCTGGGACAGAACTGTCCTGATACCACTTTTGTCACGACCCAAACCGATGGGCCACGATGGGCACCCGGTACCTTACTCAACCGAGTACCAACATAACGTATATTTCTTATTACAACATCATATACACGTGACATACGGGCCTAATAGGCCAACATGATCATTTATAAACTCAAAACATAGGCCGACAAGGCCGTACAATCTTTCACTTACACGACATATGTCTACAAGCCTCTAAGAGTACATAAATATTATAAAGGTCGGGACAGAGCCCTGCCATATCAAACCATAGACATCTAAATCATACTGACCAAACAAGCAACTACGAAGCTAATGGGGTGCACCAATATCTTCTGTTGAGCTGATCTCCTACTTGGAGGACTCTCGACCTGTCTATCGAGACCTGCGGGCATGGAACGTAGCGTCCCTAGGCAAAAGTGACGTCAGTACAAATAATGTACTGAGTATGTAAGGAATGAAAATCAGTAAATAATAGACATGAGAGAAACATGGAGTAAAACACTCGACATGTACGTCTGCATAGCTCTGTGAATTATTTCATCTTTATAATGTCATGAATATGCGTATAAATGACATACCATGCATAGGTATATGTCTTCATAACATTATCAAGCCTCTGAGGGCATCCCATCATATTATTTCGGCCACTGTGGGCAAATCATCAACGTATACCAGCTGATCAGGTGGTGGTGCGTCTATAACGCCATAACCTTTTTCCATATCCAATATACATATATATGCATATATAACGCCATCTTTTCATGGGTCAATGTATATATATAAATGCATGAAATGCATAAGAAATTTGTTAATAATATTTTCTCGAAATGTCATAAAAATAATATGCCTTAAGAAATACGTTAATAATATTTTCTCGGAATGTCATAAAAATAATATGCCTGTCGGATAAATTTTATCAAATATGTATTTTTCTAAGACTCATGAAAAGAAGATATAATAATAATTCACATGGGGAATCAAGAATATAGACACCCCTAATATTTCTATTAATAGAGTCGTTTATGGAAACTGTGCGTTTGCTCGTTTCTTTCAGTATCATTTGGGTCATGCCAAAAAGAAATAAGAGGTAGCCTTAACATACCCGAGCCGATTCTCTTGACAATTCCTCTAACACACGTTAATTGCGACAAAATACGGAACAAGTCGTATGAAAAGCTCGAAGCAATCACGTTGCTTATGCAAAGAAAATCTTGGGAAACCTTTCCTTAAGAATTTTACAACAACGTTGCTATTTGGAAAGTGAATTAAAGTTGCTATGTTTCTTGGATTAGAAAGTGATTCAAATGGTTACGTTTCTATGTGTTTGGCTGAAGCTTTCTTGTTATTGTAGAGTTTTACAAAATGACTTAGAAAGGATTTCTTAACCTTTGGGAGTGGGCCCCACTTAATGGATTAGTTGGCCAATAATTTCTTCAAATTTTGCCACCTTTCATGTGACATTAAGAGTCATTAATTTGAACATAATTGGTTGCCACGTTTCTAAACCTTGAGCTCATCCAAAGACCTTAGTTAATTATCCACAATTCCTTAATCAACTTGTTGATCTCCTATTAACCAATAATTAAATAATTAACCACATAATTAAGAATTATCTCAAATTACTTAAAATACTACTCACTTTTAACACACCTTATACACCTTACTATCATGGCTACTAGTCCATAAATATCGGGTATTTTAGCTCGGGCCGTATTTTATCCCAAAATGTCAAAACTCGATGAAATTCATTTTCTTCGACTTGCTTACCCTCTCAACTTCACGAATTTACTCATCACTTGTTTCAAATAGCATAATGCTTATAATCTAAAAATAATATCATTCCCGAACTTACGTTGATTAACTTACGACGAAACTTTAACGTACGAAAATGCGGGATGTAATATCTCATTTCCGAGCTTTCACCAATTTGCTTATGGCATACTTTTACGTACGAAAATATGAGGTGTAACACCAGGATATCATCAATGAATAATATGACAAACGAATCAAGTTATGGCTGAAATACACTGTTCATCAGATGCATGAATGTTGATGGGGCGTTGGTCAACCCAAAAGACATCACAAGGAACTCAGAGTGACCATAGCGGGTCCAGAATGTCATTTTCAGAATATCCGAGTCCCGAATCTTCAACTGGTGATACCCATACCTCAAATCAATCTTAGAGAACACCCGCGCTCCCCGAAGCTGGTCAAATAAATTATCAATGTACGACAAAGGATAATTGTTCTTGGTTGTAACTTTGTCCAACTGCCTATAGTCGATGCACATCCGCATAGTACCATTCCTCTTCTTTACAAACAGAACTGGTGCACCCCATGGTGACATACTAGGCCTAATAAACCCCTTATCAAGAAGCTCCTGAAGCTGCTCTTTCAATTCCTTCAACTCTTTTGGTGCCATACGATAAGGAGGGATAGAAATAGGATGAGTGCCCATCACCAAGTCAATACCAAATTCAATATCCCTATCGGGCGGCATACCCGTCAGGTCTGTAGGAAACACATCCGTAAAGTGTCGTACCACCGGAACAAAATCAATAGTAGGAGTATCAACACCAACATCCCTCACAAAGGCCAAATATGACAGACGCCCCTTCTTAACCATCCGTTGGGCCTTCTAAAATGAAATCACTAGACTAGGAACATAATCTAGAAAACCTCTCCACTCGATCCTTGGCAACCCCGGCATTGCCAACGTCACGGTCATAGCGTGATAATCCAGAATAGCATGACATGGAGACAACCAATTCATACCCAAAATCACGTCAAAATCGACCATACTAAGCAATAAAAGAACAAACTCTAGTCTCCAATCCCCCAATAGTCACTACACATGACCGATATACACGATCCACAATAATAGTATCGCCCACCAGCGTAGATACATGAATAGGTGAAACTAAGGACTCACAGGGCATATCCAAATAATGAGCAAAATATGATGATACATACGAATAAGTGGTACCAGGGTCAAATAATATAGAAGCATCCCTGTGACATACTGAGAAAATACCTGTGATCAATGTGTCTGAAGCAACGGCCTCTGGCCTGGCAGGAATAACATAGAATTAAACCTGACCGCCACCTGATCGGCCTCCCCCTCTAAGGTGACCTCTAGCTACCTGAGCCCCACCCCGTGCTGGCTGAGCAGGTAGTGAAGTAACTGGTGCAGAAGTTACAGCCTAACTCATCTGCTAAACTGGACCTCCCAAAAGACGGGGACAATGCCTTTTCACATGACCAAACTCTCCACACTCAAATCAACCCCGCTCTAACAATGGCAGCTAGTACTGAAGCAAACCCCGAGAACCAGAATAACTACCAGAGGAACCTGGTGCAAACGAACCCTGAACTAAAAGAGCACGGGATGAAATCTGAGCTAGGAGTGCACTGAGAGATGACTGTCCCAGGCGAGCACTGTATGAACCATGGCTAGCTGATGCGCCACAATGAACTAGATGAGCCATCTGCGCGGGCCTATAAGGACGACCCCTGTTGTGGTGGGACTAACCCCCAGAAGAAACACCGCTGAAACCACCTGAACCATGAGGCCTCTTGGCCTCCCTCTCCTTACACTCCTGGCTATGGAACAACTCTAGCCGTCGAGCAATATCAACCACCTCATCGAACCTAGCACCAGATATATTGCTGAGTGTGAAGAATTTGCTGGCACCTATTCAAGAAGTCCTGAGCATCCTCTGACTCACCCCTACTGAATGATGGAGCAACTCTTCTGCTCCTCATCATTCATAACGGGACCCACCTAGGCCTGAGCAACTGCAACCGACTGGGCTGGTAGTACCCCTGGTGTCTAAAGTTCCTGTACCACCTGCTCTAGAGTGCGGGCGGCGGGAGTCTGAGTGCCTCCCTCCGCCTGAGAAGTGGCTGGTGCGGCCTGAACAGAGACCGCCTGAGCAAGGCTAGTTCAAACAACCAATATCTAGGCCAAAGCCTCCAAAAGGTCTTGAATCACAATAGGCACACGAGGTGCCTAAACTGATCCCACCGGCTCAACCACATCTGGAACCTCTTCCTGAGCTGGAGTAACTGGTGGGTCTGCAGGTACTGCTCTTGCTGCTGTACGAGCTGCACCTCAACCTCGACCGTGGCTTTGGCCTCTCGAGGCCCTAGCTGGTGGTACTGGTGGCCATCCGCCTGGTCCAGTAGTATGTGTCCTCACGATCTGTGAGAGAATAGAATAACACAAGCTTAGCTCCCGAAATCAACAAATTCGCACGACAAGAATACAAGAATGTGAAGGTTTCCTAAGGGTTCGGCAGCCTCTCGAATATAAGTACAGACGTCTCCATACCGATCCGCAAGACTCTACAAAATCTGCTCATGACTCGTGAGATCTATGTAACATGGGCTCTAATAACAACTTGTCATGACCTAAAACTCAACATGTCATGATGGTGCCTATAATGATACTAGGCAAGTCGAAAACCCACACATACCAACATTTTAAAATTCAAAATATACTAAAATAGGTTTAAGTAAAAATCTCATAAAAATTGGATGGAAACGCCACAATTCAACACTGAATTTTTCAATACCCGGATGTCACTTAGTACATGAGCATCTATACAATAACATAGTCTGATACACTGTCTAAGAAAGTAGAACAGAATAAGTAAAACTGAGAGATAGGAGAGGAGAGTCAAGGTCTGCGGACGCCAAGGTAGCTACCTCGAAATCCACGAAAGGCTGAAGCTCCAAGATCAACAACCACCGTGTCCGGAAATACCTGGATCTGCACATGAAGTGCAGGGTGTAGCGTGAGTACAACCAACTCAATAAGTAATAAATCTAACCTTTGGACTGAAAGTTGTGACGAGTCCGAACAATACGGTCCAAATACATAATCAAATAGTCCGAAAATTTACAGAACATATGACAATAATGTCTTAGTGAAACTCATAATCTGCAGGTACCAGTACATGAATGTAGACATACTTTCAGGTTTAACAGTAAAACTCAAAAAAGATAAAATATGTCAAGTCTAAATGATATGAGGAATGTGACATATCTATATCTAAATGCCAATATGCATATCGTATGTGATGCAACACAATAGAACCCTCGTGTACTCACACTCTCAGAGTACTCAACCTGACTGACTCAATTCTCACTCATCACACTGAATCACACAACACTGTACAGTACCTGATCCCATCATAAATAAATAGCAACTGTGCTCACTGTGGTTGTGCAGACTCCGGAGGGGCAGATCCAGCCCAAGCGCTAATAAATCCTACTGGAGCGCGCTGCCCGATCCCATCAGGAGTCAATAATACCCATTGCGGTGTGCAGCCCGATCCCATCAATATCACTCACAAACAGGCCCTCAGCCTCACTCACTCTAGTCTCTCGGGCTCACAACACTCATGCTAAGTAACCCAAATCAATGATACATGATGTGACAATGCATGATAACAGAGACTAAGATATGATACGCAAAGATGAATGCGACTGAGTACACAACTGCAATTAAACAAAGAACGACCATTATGGGTCCAAATGGCATCGGTACATAGCCTAAACATGTTTTCTAACATAAATCATAGCTCAAATTCTCTAACACATAGAGTATAGTAATGATATTTAGATAAGGTGACTACATAGCCCCACAAAATCGACTAAGTCATAATTACTATGGTGCACGCCTACACGTCCATCACCCGGCATGTGCGTTACCTCAACATTGATCACTTAACACGAAGTTCAGGGATTCATACCCTCAGAACTAAGTTTAGAAGTTTTACTTACCTCAAGCCATGCAAATATCTACTCCAATAAGACCTTGCCTTGAAAATCAGCCTCCAAATGCCTCGAATCTAGCCACAAACAATTCGATACAATCAACTCAAGCTATTGGAATCAATTCCATATGAAAATGCTAAGTTCTTAATCAAAGTCAAAAAGTCAAATCAAAAATCAACCCCCGGGCCCACGTCTCGAAATCCGACAAAAGTTCCAAAACTCGAATACCCATTCAACCACGAGTCTAACCATAACAAATTTATAAAATTCCAACAACAAGTCGTCACTCAAATCCCTAAATTTCATTTTCCAATCCCTAGCCTAAAACTCTCAAAACTCCACCTCAAAAAACCATAAACTAGGTAGGAAATTCAATGGGTAATCAATATTTTTGCATAAAAATGATCATGAGTGACTTACCTCAAGAAACACCTCAAAATCCCTCTCAAAAATCACCTTAATCCAAGTTTGCAAAGTCCAAAAATGATAAAACCTCGGAAACATACGTTTATATTGTGCCTAGTGCTTTTAGCACCTGCAACCAACTTACCCGTATATGTGGTGTCACAGAAGCAACAAATCCTCCACTTCTGCGGTTCTCCTGGCGACCTCCTGCACTCGCACCTGAGAATAAGGTTCCGCATCTTCAGAGCTGCACCAGCGACCCCCTCTGCGCTTCTGCGGAGTTTGCAGCCACACGCCTACTTCGCACTTGCGCGCAGATGCGGAAAAACCCTTGCACCTTCAAAACTCCCCCACCTCACCCAAATCCACTTCTTGCGGCCTCGCACTTGCGACCATGACCTTTGCAGGTGCGATCACACCAGTCCAGGTCTGCCCAGCCATGCCTTAAGTTCCAAATTTGATTTGTTAACCATCCGAAACAAACCTGAGGTCCCCGAGACCTAAACCAAATATACCAATAAGTCCAAAAATACAATACGAACTTAGTCGAGGCAACAACATCAAAATTATGAATCGCACCCCAATTCAAGCCTAACGAAAACTAGAAAATTCCAAGTTCTACAATCGGTGCCGAAACCTATCAAATCAACAACGATGTACCTCAAATTTTGCACACAAGTCATAAATGACACAACGAAGCTATTCAAACTTCTGAAACCAAAATCCGAGCTCTGTAACCACAAAGTCAACTCTCGGTCAAACCTCTCAACTCTCCAAACTTTCATTGTTTTCAACTTTCGCCATTTTAAGCCAAAATCACCTATGGACCTCCAAATCACTATCCGGACATACTCCTAAGTTCAAAATCACCCTACGGAGCTATCAGAACCATCAAAATACTATTTCGGAGTCGTTTAATCCTAAGTCAATATCCGTTCAACCTTTTCAACTTAAGCATCCAACCTTGGGACTAAGTGTCCCAACTCATTTCGAATCATCCCCGGAAGCATACCAACTACCCCGGCAAGTCACATAACCGCAATTGAGTAAAGAATAAGCATTAAATGGGGAACATGGCTACAACACTCAAAACGATCGGTCGGGTCGTTACAATCATTTACTCAAAGTGTTGACTTAAGTAAAACTTGATCACCTTAGGCCACTATTATTATGGGTGTCAATGGTTCGGTTCGGTCGATTATTTTATAAAATGTATATAATACCAATTTTTTGGTTATTCTATTTTGTGTAACCAAAATTAAACTTTTTAAAATCGTCTCAATCATCTGCGTTTCTCTTCAGTATCGGTACAGTTCGATTAATTTTCGGTATTTATTTTTAAAATGGCATATAAGTGTCACATATAAAATATAAATTAAGACAATATTTAATAAGTACATGCTATTAAACAGTCAACGACTCATATTTTATTACTCCACCCATTTCATTTTTACAATATTGATCTGCAAGACTTCTACACCCTATATAGAAAAAATAAACTTACCATAATAAATATATAAGGTACACGAAATTGTCCATTTTTACTAGCCGCCATACTTTAACGTGGATCATCTGTAACACATAGCATGAGATTAGAAAGAAATTAAATGCACCCAAGGACACAATCAATTTCAACAATAATTGAGTTATATTCTTGTCTCTGCAATATTTGTAGCTTCTATACATTTCTTCTACAAAAATATATCTAATCTAGAGGATAAGAAAATTGTAGAAATATTATACTCATCAAATAATAAAACTTATAATTAATCAAGCAAGGCAGCAACTATACCATCATCAAGAACATCAGCTGGCCTTCTATTTGCAAAGAAAGAGAAAAGTAAGTTGTCATTCTTTTATAAAGAAAAAACATATTTGATGAAACTAAACAATGTAGTTATCTTACAAGTGAGTTTTGAACCTAAATTATTCATCAAAATTAGTAATAATATTTTGTGCTGAATTCAGACAATCTGCACAGGATAAAACAAAATTAACTTAATAAATATTGTAATATTTCACATTGATAATGAAAATAATTAAATTAGTAAGAAAATTTTATTACCCTCTTCAATCACTTTAAGATTTTCAATATTACCCAGCGATTCACGTAATTCAATAGGAGTAGACCGCAACTAAATTTACACACAAATAAGAGCTTCTACAGTTTTAAGAGTTAAAGAACTCCAAAATGAACCAATTACACGATTATTAGTGCTAAAAGTTTGTTCACTCGATACAGTAAACACTGGAATGACTAGAATATACTTGGCTAACATTTAGAGAATAAGAAATTTAGTTTTATTTCCTTTTCACCATGGCAATGGATAAAATTCAATTTTATTTTCAATTAATCATCATTAAAGTATTTGGCTCCCTCCGGTGCATTCTTTGTTTTCTTTTGTGATTTCATACGCTTTGCGAATTGAGAGTCAAGAAAGTCTAAGCTTTCATCATATTCATCAATATCCATGCCATGAGAAACTTATAGATGTTAAATCTTCAAATTTATCTTGTTCAAATGTATATAATCTCTTATTCTCATGATATAACTCATCCAAACACTGTCACACTAGCAATTCTTGATTTTGTCAAAATATTATCACGACCTTACATTTCACCAAAGTAAAACTCAATATATTCTAACTTGAAATGTGGATCCAACACAATAGCTACAAACAACAAATAATTGGTCTTACTATTAAAAGAGCAATATTTATCAAATTTCTCCATCAGTTTTAGTGTCATGCTTCTCATGCCATCATCCTCATAAATAGAAAGAGATCCAATTGCAGAATAAATAACAACCAATTCACGGAGAAAAATATGTTAGAAGTAGTACACAATGAGCCAGAAAACTTCAATGTCACACTATAGAATAACTTTAAGAACTTTGCAAAGCATCTTGCACCTTGAACAATCTTCATGCTTATGAGGGCCAATGATTTTCTTATCTCTTTTTTTCTTATTTGCAGAGTTCTTCCTCTCATCTCTCAATTCTTCACAAATATTACTAACATCATTGATATTGGAAGATCCAATAATTTTTTGACCTTTTTTTTACTTATTTCTTGTCTCTTTTTTCATCTCCAGCTCCATTATAACCTCCATCAAAGTTCTTTTTATAATTTGAATTATCTAATTTCATCCGTACGAAAGTTGTCTCAAATTGTTCAACATGTTTCAATATTTTATATGTAAAATTTCATCAAGTATCAACATCAAGACAAACAAGATGATTTCATGAAATCTTCTCTTTCTCAACACATCTTTTGAACAAACTATACTTGCTAGGAGAGGATCGCACATATTTAATTGCATTTCGAAGTCTAATAATGGCCTTATTTTTTCCTACTAAACCTTCTTTTACAATTAAATTAACAATATGAGAAGCACATCTAACATGTATATATTTGTTGTCTAAAATTGAATCTTTCCACTTAACACACTTCATCAAGTAATCAAGGCATGTATCATTAGAACTTGCATGGTGTACTATTATTGTAAGAACACTTTTAATTCCCAATTAATTAAATATTCCTAAATAGAACTAACAATAATCCTTCCAGCATGGCTCTCAATAAACTGAAAGTTTAAAATTCTCTTTTGATACAACCAATTATCATAAATACAATGTCTTAGACACATGTAATTAAGATTTTGAATTGACGATCAATTATATGTGACAAGGCACACACGATAATTTTTAATTATTATTTCGAAAATGAATCTTTCTTTAATATAAAGCTCTTGACAATCTCTTAAAACTATATTCCTTGTAGGGATTATAAATCTAGGTTAAGGTACTCTGTTATTTCTCTTAAAACCCTTTGCTTCCACAATCTTAAATGGCAATTCATCAATAATCATCATGGCAGCAAGAACATTTTTAATTTTCTCTACTTTAAGTGGCATTAGTTGACCAACTTCTTTTTTATCACCTTCCACGCATTTGATGGTAAAATTAGTTATAGGTTTTTGATTTTCTCTCTTATGTAAGGATATAATTTTGTCACGACCCAAAATTTTAACTAGTCATGATGGCACCTAACCCAACTCGCTAGGTACCCCAATTAACAATAAATAACAATATAATGATAATGATAAGAGTCCAAAATAAAATAACTGAATTTTATACAATTCTCCAAGGATCGGTAGTACACATCATGAGCTTCTAAGATTTAGAGTTTATAAAGTTGGTATGAAATAAATACATCATCTTTTCAAAACGCACATAAACAAATTTATAAATCTAAAGCTATCAAGAAAAAGAGGCAGTTATAACCGGGACACAGGTACATATTCAATGCCAGCTCTTGCCACTCGCAGCAACATCAGCTCCAAAGTCTGCACGCAAGGTGCAGAAGTGTAGTATGATTGCAATCGACCATATGTACTCAATAAGTAACAAATATAACTTTAGGTTGAAAGCAGTGACGAGCTTGGACAACGGTTAGAGTCCAACACCAATAGCCAAGAACAACTTGTAACAATATAATAAAAGCAGCACAAGTAATAACTCAAAGATATGATGTTCATCCTATTCACAGTTACGGAAAAATATGTTTTTCAAGTATAACAGTAAAACCCAAATCTTCACGAAATCACCAAAATATGAGTAAATCAGAAAACTGTGATTGTTTCCAAAAGCATTCAATAACATATGAGATATTTCATTCTCAAATAATATGAGAAAAGTACACCTCTATGCCTACATGTCAATGTGCATGTGAAATCATGAATGTCACAAAATTGTGTAGCATGAGGAAATGCATCTATATGCCTATATGTCAAGTATTCATGTCAAATGCAATGCATCACAGTGATGAACTCATGTACTGACACTCTCAGAGTACTCAATCTCACTGTCTCGCACCCACACTCATCACGTTCAATCACTTAGCACATTCAGTCATTCAGCATTGTACGATACTTACTCTCACTGCTGGTAGGTCAGACTCCGGAGGGGCGGATCCTGCCCAATCGCTAATATAAAGCAAATATGGCATGCTGCGACGTGCAGCCCGATCCCATCAATAATAATAAAGCATATAAGGCTTGTTGCGGTGTGCAACCCGATCCATATAATAATAATATATATAAAGTCAAGAAGGCCTGCTACGGCGTGCAGCCCGATCCCACCATGAATTAATAAAACCTACTGCGACGTGCAAACCGATCCCACAAATAACACTCATAATCCATCCCTCAGGCCCTTACTCAGTCATCAATCTCTCCAATCTCTCGGACTCACAAATCTCATGCCTATCAGCCCAAACAATGATACAGGATGTAATAATAAATCGATAACAGAGACTGAGATATGATATACAAATGATGGATGTGGCTGAGTACATAATTGCAATTTAAGAAAATAATTCAATAGTAGAAATTACACCAGTGGGTCTGATAAGTGGGGATTTTGACTACTTATTAGCGCTTTTTAGCATTTGTTTTAGTCCAAAAGCATTTAATTGTGCTCCCAAAAACTAATGAAATGTGCTTAATTGTAGGAGTATTGGAAGATGAACTCCAGAGATGAAATCCAACTCAAACAGGAGTAATCTAAACCCACGGACATAAAAGGCACAGAAGCTCAGAAGTGTGGATCGCAAAATATCCTCTGCGGCCGCAGATGATGAAGGAAAAAGCCAGCAAAGTTTGGTGTAAAATGCAGTCCGCATATGAATTGTGCAGCCGCAAAAGCTGGGATAGGAGCAAAGTTCAGAGAATATACATTCCAAGTCCATCAAAAGTGCGGACCGCGCAGGAATTGTACGGCCGCAAAAGAAGCATCTTGCGGCCACAGAAGTAAAAGCACGAACCGCAGAAGATCAAGTGCGGCCGTACATGTAAAAGTACGGACTGTAGAAAGAGTGCCTTGCGGCCGCATATCAGAATTATGCGACCACAGACTTCGAGTGGGGCATGTTTCTAGGGCATTTTGATGCCCAATTTCGCTGCCATTATGCGACCGCATAACCTTTTCGCGGGTTGCATTCTTGTCGCATATCACGCCTTGAAATTCTTTTTGGAGGAAGTTTTTACGGTGCAGTATGCGACCGTAAAACCGTTCTGTGGTGCTTTATGCGACTGCAGAACATGTCTGCGGGCCTCATAGTGACCGCAGACCATGTTAGTTTTTTCTAGTTGTGGCACCCAGTTTTGCGGTCATTTCGTAGACCGCATAACCATTATGCGGTCGCATAAGCGACCGCAGAACCTGTTCCGGAGCTTCATTTTTGGGGTTTTTAAACCCGACCCAATTCCGTTAAAACATACCCCATATTCCAGTTTGATCATATTTTCTGATATTTTTAGAGTGAGAAAGAGGGTCCTAGAGGGAGAAGTGATATCCATCACATTGCTCTTCAATTCTCACTTAAAATCTTGAATATTATCAAGAGAGTCACCTTGGTCTTCTTCCTAAGAGGTAAGATTCTATCACCCAAACTCTTAATTTCAAAATGTAACTACAATGGACCATTAGTAAGGAAATTCATGGGGATGGGAATGCTTACCTTGTATGCATGTATCCTTGTAGTATGTGGGAAGATTTTGAGCTAACAATGATAGATAATGGGTTGGGGAATGATGCAATCTTCCACAAAAAGGACCTTAAAACATTGATGCACACCTAGTGTTTGTTAATATGCTCAAATGAGCTAAAACTATGTTCATCTTCCTAATTTTGGTCCAACTTGTTATATTTCTAAAATAGATTGAAGTTGCTAAGAATTTTGGGTCATTTTAGAGCTTGAGAAGCTCAATTAAGGTATGTTGGCTAAACCCCCTTCTTCTTAGAATCGAACCCCCACGATGTTCATGTAATTGGAGTAAGCTCTTGATCATTATAGAATTGGTGATTTCTAATGTGTTTGTGTTGAAGGATATAAGTTCAGTACTTATTCTAAAGGATTCATCATGTTATCTTGTTATTTGAGGATGTGTGCAAAAATGTGGAATATGTGTTAGAACTGTTAAGACTTCATGTCAAAATTGAAATAAAGGTTGTTATGCCAACTTGTATGAAAAGACTCTATGTGCCTAAGATTCCCAAATTGCTCATATGTGAATTTAATGTCCTGAATAAGAAGCCTTATTGTTGTTAATAATGATGATGATATTGAATGTGGAAAAGGGGTCTAGAACTATGAAATATGGTCAAGTGCCAAGAATGACTTTGTAATCGTAATCACTAGTGCCATTGAATCGAAAGTATATGAAAGAAGTACGATGTGAGATGATTGACTGAAAAAGGTAATGTCTCAAATGAGATGGCCTAGCCGATCAGGCCGAGATTGGACTCCGTGTAAGAACACAGTGGTATTTGTTGATGAAATTGTGAAAAGGGTTGATGTCTCTAATGAGATGGCCTAGCCGATCGGGCCGTGATCGGACACCATGTCGCACACATGGTGGTATTGTGCTGGAAAGTTATAATGGAATTATGGTAATGTATCTAATGAGACGACCTAGCTGATCGGGCCAAGATCAGACTCTGTGTAAGAATACGAAGGTATTGTGAATTGTGGTATATCGGTACTAAAGATCACCCAACCTAATAATATGGAAATTGACTTGAAAACGTATATGACCCTTAACTTGTTGTTTTAATACTAATTGAAGCCCTTATTGAATTCTTGAATGTTCCTCTTTTATTATTATTCATTCTATTGAGTTGGTGTTTAGCTTTACATACTAATGCTATTCAACGGTACTAACGTCCCTTTCGCCGGCAGTGCTGCATCTTTAAATAGATGCAGGTGATTACATAGCAGACAGTGTTGATCACAGATAGTGTTGCATCCTCTTCTCAGCGGACTCGGTGAGCCCCATTTCATTCCGGGGTCATGTATTGTACCTTTTCTTTATATTATGGTCACTTTTGAGGTATAGCCGGGGCTTTGTTGCCGGCACCATTTTCACTCTCTTTTGCATCTTTAGAGGCTCCATAGACACTCGGTGGGTTGTATATGGGTGTTGGGAACGTGAAACAAGTATATGTTGTGTTGATCACTCGTCTCACTCAGACTATAAGAAATGTGTATTTTGAGGCTTAAATGCGCAATATCTAATGAAACAAATTAGGATTTTATGAATGAGCTTCCTACTGTATAATTAATGAAATCACGTCTTTTCTTGATCATGGGCGAATTGGGTAGAACGTATCTAACAGGCTTTCTCGGCCGGATTCACTCGGTTGAGCATCGATCGCGCCTCCCGAGGATAGGGCGTGACAGAGTCTTGACAAGTGCGGACCGCGCATGAAATTGTGCGGCCGCAGAAATTCCCGAAGGGCATTTTTGTCCGAAATTTCCAGCCCTGCATAAAAAGACGAGTTTCACAAATTTAGGTGAACTTTTGATATCAGCAGCTACAATAGTTGTTTCTCTTTACTTCTTTTAGTAGTTTTTCATATTTTGAGCTATTTTAACATAGCTTTTCTCATTTTAATCTAGCAATATGAGTTCAGATATCATTTCTTCTTCTTTTTCTTCAATTTCAAGCATGAGTAGCTAGTTTTTCACTAGGGTTGTGACCCAACCCTAGTGTGTAAACCTTATAGGTATGGTTGGGTGTTTATTATTTAGCCCTATTCATATTTTAATTTATGGAATTAATGGTTGCTAACATTGGTTCATACCTATTTGACTTGGTCTCTACATGAGAAAGAGAGATTTAGCCTAGGAAAACTTGTCTAACAAGAAATTGGGTCAATCGAGAGATTGATAATCCCAATTAAAGGGTTCAACCTAGAGATAGTAATAACTCGTCTTTAGCTTTTATCAACCGTTTTGTGTGCAATACACATTTGGACTTGATAAAGCCAAATTGGGCAAAATCACTCTCTGACCGAGAGATATTGAGTGGTAATTCAGTGTTGATAGCTATAATACACCCTGAGAAATAAAACAAGCATTAAGGTTTATATCCCATTAGGAAAACGCTTAGGCGATGGTCATAGCCCTAGGCTTTTTACAAAACATGAAAAACAACATAAACAATTTCTTAGTTTTATTTCTCAACTTGCACTCTTAGTTTTAAATTAGACTTAAAAACAACTCCAATTTGTGAAAGTGTAAATTGAGATAGTCAAATTCACATACTACAATATATACTCCTAACTCCCATATATACCTCCCTGTGAAAATCGACCCCGACTCTTGTTGGGTACTATCATTGCATTCGACTGTTTCATAACCTTGAATTGAGGTGTAAAATTGGACGAGATCAATTTTTGGCGCCGTTGTCGGGGAGCTAAAAACAGTATTAGCTATATATTTAGGTGTGTTTTGTGAATATATTCTTTTCCTTCCGTGTTACTAACGTGTTGAGAAATTGTAGGTGCAATCATGGCAAATAATGAGCTCGGAAACTTACCTTTGGGAGATCTGGACGTTGAGGATGATCAAATGGATGAGGTCCCTCTTGAACCTCAAAACAATAGACGAGGCCGACCGCCTCATGACAATGTGCCCGTTCCACCCCCACCTCCACCACGAGCAGCTCCACATCGGGTATTGCCAAATAAAGGGTATGCAAGTGCTATAGTACCACCCCGTATTAGGGCGGGAAACTTTCAAATAACCAACGTGATGCTCCATTTGCTCGAGCAACGAGGGTTCTTCACCGGTGCACCGGGTTAAAATGCATACAAACACTTGAAAGGGTTCGTAGATACGTGTTGGGGGAGTAAACAAACAAATGTCTCTGGGGATGATTTGAGGCTATGACTTTTCCCCTTCTCTCTACGGGGGAAAGCTTTAGATTGGTTGGAACGTTTTCCAAATCATTCCATTCATACTTGGGATGAATTAGCAGAGAAATTTATTTCTAAGTACTTTTCTCCCGGGCACATAGCTATTCTTCGGGATGAAATTCTAGCATTAAATAAAGAGCGCAATGAACCACTACATGAGATATGGGAAAGGTACATAACAATGGTGAAAGAATGCCCCAACAATGATATGATGGAGAACATGATTCAACAAACTTTCTATCGGAGAATCAATACAACCAACCAATGTGTAGTGAATCAACCTGCCAGTGGGAACTTTATGACTATGCCTTATGCGGAGGCGTGTGATATCTTGGATGAGATGGTGGATACTTCATCGTCATGGAAATCTCGGTCTAATGTTCCACAAGGTGACCCCAATGTGATTCACCTTTACAAAGAGTTGCATGATCATGAACTAGCCATAGCCGAGTTGACTACCACCATGAACCAATTAGCAAAGGCTCAACTTCAACAAGTGCAAAACCCAAGGAAAGTCAATGCAATGGAGGGAGTAGGTATGATGGTGAACAAGCGAAGAACAAGAAGTCCACAAGTGCAACAAAGAGTGGACAATTTTGTGCAAGATGATAGTGGATTTGATCAAGATGAATCTTACAATGACCAAGAAGAGGAGGTCCAATATGTGAACAACTTTCAAGGGTAAAGAAACAACTACCAAGGCCCTAGCCAACAACAATGTAGACCTCAAAATAATCAAAGCAATTGGAATTCACACAACCAAGGTAATTGGAGTGGTGGAAAGAATCAAAGCAATTGGAATAACAACAACAGTCAAGGCAATTGGAGTGGAAGAAATAATCAAGGGAATTGGCATAACAAAAATAACCAAGGCAATGGGGGAGACAATAATCATGGCGGGTTGAATAACAATCAAGGAAATCGGGGTCGGGTTTTCAAAGGCCCCCGATGTATCAACAATCGAGCAACCCACCTCTTTATCCTTCCCATGGTCCTAGTTCTTCCAACAATGAAATGGATCGTATTGAGAACATGTTCAATAAAATGATAGAGGATAATGTTGATTCCGATGCCCACCTTTCTTCACACAACACATCAATCGGCAACTTAGAAGTACAAATGGGGAAAATCTCTCAAGATTTAAATTCTCGTCCTAAGGGGGCACTACCAAGTGACACGGTGATGAACCTAAAGGGAGGGAACAATATAGGGCATGCCATGGCCATTACTACAAGAAGTGGAAGGGGTGAGAATGCACCCACCTCAAGTCAAAGGCAACTTGTGGATGATGAGCAAGTGATAGAAGAAGAGGAGATCTCGAATAATGTGGTGCAAGCAAATGATGAAGTGTGAATTGCTATTGATGACATTGTGGAAGAGACTCAAGAGGAAGTGAACCCGTATAGGGATCATGTTATTGACATACCGGAACTGGTAGTGCAAAAGGCTAAGGCACCATTGCCTAAGCCACCTCCGCCATATCCTCAAAGGCTCGCCAAGCAAAATGGAGAGAATCATATCAAAATGTTCATTGACATGATGAAGAGTCTCTCGATCAATGTTCCATTAGTTGAAGCCTTGGAGAAAATATCTGGTTATGTAAAGTTTATGAAGGACTTGGTGATAAAGAAGCGGTCGATGAATTTTGAACCTATCAAGGTCACTAATTAAGTGAGTGCGATTATGCATTCGATGGCTCCTAAATTGGAAGATCCCGGTGCTTTCATAATCCTTTTGTACCATTGGAAGTGCCGAGTTTGCTAAATCTCTTTATGATTTTGGGGAAAGTATCAATTTGATGCCCTATTCGATTTTCAAGACCTTGGGAATTGGGAAACCAAGACCCACATCTATGAGATTATAAATGGTCGATCGTACAAGGAAGAGACCGTTGGGAGTGATTGAAGATGTATTAGTTCGTGTTGATAATTTCATTCTTCCGGTGGATTTTGTTGTTCTTGATTATGAAGTGGACTATGAGGTGCTGATTATTCTTGGAAGACCTTTCCTTTCTACGGGGAAGACTCTTGTTGATGTGGAAGCCGGAGAACTCACTTTTCGGGTAGGTGATGAAAAGGTGGTGTTCCACGTGTGCACATCTATGCGGAAACCAAATTGCAATGAAGTGTATTCTTTCGTGGACTTGGTGACCGATGTGATTATTGATGATAAAAGTACCACGATTAATGTGGGTGATATGTTGGAGGCCGTCTTGCTCAACTTTGACGATGACGAGATGGAGGGCTTCATGAAATGTGTGAATTCTTTGCAATGAATGGGGTCGTACAACTATGCACCCCGGAAACATTCCTTGGATCTTGAGAATAGGAAAACTCCTCCTACAAAGCCTTTAGTTGAAGAGCCTCCTACCTTGGAGTTGAAGCCATTGCCTCCACATCTTAGGTATGAATTTCTTGGCCCGTGTTTGTAATGACCCGGCCTGTCATTTTGAGTATTACAACCATGTTTCCCCATTTACTGCTCAAATTTTACTATACAGTTGTTGTGTGAATTGCCGGGGTAAATGGTTCGGGTCCAGTGAGGTTTTGGAATGAATCGGAACACTTCGTTCCAGGGTTTAAAGCTTAAGTTAAAATAGTGACCGGATGTCGACTTATGTGTAAATGACCCCGGAATGGAGTTTTGATGATTCCAATAGCTCTGTATGGTAATTTTGGACTTAGGAGCGTGTCCAGAAAATTATTTGGAGGTCCGTAATGGAATTTGGCTTGAATTGCCGAAAGCTGAATTTTTGAAAAGTTTGATCGGGGGTTTGACTTTTTGATATCGGGGTCGGAATCCGATTCTGGAAATTTGAATAGGTCCGTAATGTGAAATGTGACTTGTGTGCAAATTGTGAGGTCAATCGGACTTGATTTGATAGATTTCGACGTCGTTTGTAGAATTTGGAAATTTCAAAATTTATTAGGCTTGAATCTATGTGTGGTTCGTATTTTGAGATTGTTTGATGTGATTTGAGGCCTCGAGTAGGTCCGTGGTGTGTTTTAGGACTTGTTGGTGTATTTTGACGGGGTCCCGAGTGGGTCGGGTGAGTTTCGGATGGTTAACGGATCAACTTCAACTTGAAATATTTCTGGAACTGATGCCTACTGGTGCGATCACACCTGCGAAGCTTTTGATCGCTGGTGCGATCGCACATGCGAAGCTTTTGATTGCAGGTACGAAGCCGCATGTGCGCAAAATCAGTTGCAAAAGCGAGCGAGGCCGCAGGTGCAAAGGTGTTGGCGCAGATGCGGACTGGGGATGGCGTAGGGCGAACACAGGTGCGAAAGGGAATGCGCACCTGCGAGCCCGCAGATGCGAGAAGGGCGTCGCAAATGCGAGATTTGAGTAGGCCTGCAGTTTCCGTAGGCACGCAATTTTGTCCGCAGAAGCGAGGGTCGCAGGTGCGACCCCTTGTCCGCATATGCGGATTGACTGGGCAGAACCCTTTAAATTCGGGGTTTCCTAATTTTCACCCATTTTCGGATTTTGGAGCTCGGTTTGGGCGATTTTGGAGAGGACTGGTTCCACACAACTTGAAGTAAGTGTTCTTGACTCCCTTGTGGTTATATTTCATGAATTAATCTTCATTTTTGGTATAAGATTATTGAATCTTCAAGAGAAATAGAAGGAAATTTCTATAATGTCACAAAATGAATTTATTCGAGTTTGAATACCGATTTGGAGTCGGAATTGAGTGAAATTAGTATGGTTGAACTTGCAATTGGATGAGCTGTCGTATTTAGTAAGTTTCGTCAAATTTTGAGATGTGGGCCCCACGGGTGAGTTTTGGGGCGTAATTTCGGATTTTGTGGAAAATATTAGTATTTTGATATGGTATAAATTCCTATAATTTTCGTTAGATTCGAGCCGTTTGGAAGTTGATACGCGCATAATGGAATTATTGGAGCATTGTTTAGCTTGCTCGACATTGGATTTGGCTTGTTCGAGGTGAGTAACTCTTCTAATCTTGGAGTTGAGGGTATAAACCCTGAATATATGTATTACGTGAATTGTTAGGAGGTGACACACATGCTAGGTGACGGGCGTGTGGGCGTGCACTATAGAAATTGTGACATAATTGTTTCTGTGGAATTTTGTAGCTAAATAATCTTGGCATTTTTCATGCGGTTTTATGTGTTAAAGAAATTGAGCTGAAAAGCATATTAAAAATTATGTTGAGGCTATGTGTCAGAATTTTGGGACCCACAGAGGTCATATTGCTGTGAATTATTTGTTTTAAATTGAAAATTCATACTCAGTCATATTCATTTCATTAGATATCATATCTCAATCTCTGTTGTTATTTATTGATATATCATATCATCATTTTTGGGCTATTCTCATGATATTGTGAGCCCATTAGAGATAGACTTGAGAGACTGATGACTGAGGGAGGTCGAGGGCCTGATTGTTAGGATATTTTTGGGATCGGGCTGCACGCCGCTGCAGGCCATGTTGGCTTTATATATATTATTACTATTATATGAATCGGAGTTGCCCGCCTGCAGTAGGCCTTATTGGCTTATTATGGCACGTGAGTTGTCCGTGTGGATTCTGATATGATATTATAGCACGTGAGTTGTCCGTGCAGATTATAGCGCTTGGGTTGTAGGAGCCCCTCCGGAGTCTGAACACACCCCCAGTGAGTGCAGGTACCTACTGAGTGCGAGTGCCGAGTGCTGAGTAACTGGGAGGCATGAGTGATTGTGAGGTATGCCCGAGGGGCCTTTTACGAGTGATTGTAAGGTAAGCCCGAGGGGCTGTTTACAAGTGATTGTAAGGTAAGGCCGAGGGGCTGTTTACGAGTGATTGTGAGGTAAGTTCGAGGGGCTGCATACGAGTGATTGTGAGGTCTACCCGAGGGGTTGTTTATGATTTTATCTCTGAGTTGCATCGCATTGGCATGCACACATGACATACAGACATAGAGATGTATTTTCCTCAAGCTGTACAGCATCACATCATTCATGATTTTTCACACATTTTGACAGATGGGCATAGTGATGCATTTGTTTTTACATGGGTTATCTGGAAGGTAAATGAAATATCTCATTTATTATTAAAAGGATTTTTGGGAAAAATTATTGTTTTCAAACTTATTCATATTTTCGGCAACTTCGGTAAACGATTTGGGTTTTTACTGATGTACTTGAAAGGAAGAACTATTACTTTCGAAATCATGATTTAGCTGAGCATTTTATCTCTGAATTACTTCTGGTATTATTTGTTTTGTGTTGTTATGGACTGTTGTGGACTATTGGTTTGGACCCGACCTTGATGGAAGCTCGTCACTACTTTCAACCTAAGACTAGGTTTGTTACTTACTCAGTACATGGGGTCGGTTATACTGATACTACACTTCTGCACATTGCGTACAGATGTTGGTTGTTGTTGTTGCTGTGCTCGATGGTTGCGGGATTTGAAGATGTACCTGCATTCCTGTTGTACCTGCCTCTTGTTCATGGTAGCCTTAGATTTATAAAAGCTCTGTTTATGTACTATTCAAAGAGACTATGTATTTATTTCATTTTCGCTTTGTAAACTCTATTCTTAGGAGCTCATGATTTATACGACTAGTCGTGACAAGGTGGTATCAGAGCTCTAGGTTCATAGGTTCTACAAGTCATGAGCAAGTGTCTACTAGAGTCTTGCGGATCGGTATGATAATGTCCATACTTATCTTTGAGAGGCTACAGGGCATTTAGGATATATACTTCCCATCATTCTTTCCTTATCGTGCGGGATTGATTCAGCTTGAGACATAACTCTTTGAATTCCTTCCAGGTATTCGTATGCACACATGAGCGCTTGATATCAGCTGTGCATCGCCGGCTTGTGATTCCATGAACAAAGTTCGAGATGAGTATTCTATGTTTTGGTGATGGGCCAGTCTGGAGGACATGAGGCCAGGTTTAGACCGCAGCTTAAGCTCTGTAGCTTCAATTGTAACTTGTACAATTGGACTCATATGTCCGGTGATGACCCTACAATGGAATTTGTGGCTCGATGAGTGGTGGAATGGCGGTATGATGGGTATAATGTGACCGCGGGATGTGTTAAGACGATTTGAACATAGCGAAAAGTGTTTCCTTGAAATGTAAAAGGAAGGCCATTGGGTGCTTAATTTTTGATTTGATGTGACGTACAGTCTCGAGTATGAATGTTTTGAAGGATCTTTCACATTGTTAAATTTTGGGGTAAATTAAATTCTCACGTCTCATTAATGAGTTTGGACTCAGATTGACTAAGTGATTGCATAGTAATTGTGACTCCAAAAAGATATAACAAGCCAATTTGAGGCTAGGGAGGTGGGTTATCTCCTGGAGAGTAATCTACGTAGGTGTGTTCCTTATATGTGAGTGGAGAGTTTCTTTTCCTCCAGCAGGGCATATGTGTGATGATTTGAATTTGAATCTGGCTGAGAAAGTTGACTTGAGTGTCAAGAAAATGATTGCGAGCTCAACGGACGATTTGGGGTATTTTTATGGTTGGCGTTGTATGATCTTGAGAAGAATTTTTCGTTTAACTGACAGAAGTATTAGGGCAGTAGTAGAGTATGGATATTGTGAGTTATTGAATGTTTAAATTTACGGCTTTGAGCCAAGTGGGGGAGCCTGCTGCAGACGGCTTAATTTCATGGTTATATATTAAATTTTAGTTTTGGTCTGAGGCATACTTGTGGATTAGTTATGACTTGCAGAGGTGGAGTTCGAGAATGACTTGAGTAAATGAATTCTTGGATATGGGTTTTATTGTACTTTATAAGTATGTGAAAATCATGGGATGAGTGAGTTGCCATTTTCAAAATATGTAGTATGCATGGAGTATAAATTTGATTGGAGTATTAAAGTAGAGTTACTTCTTTGAGTGTTGTTGTGCTTATGGGGCACGTGTCTTTTGGCCCATTTGGGCAGTGCAATTTAGATTTGAGCAAAGTGGGTGACTTCTGAGAAAATTTTAGTGGGTTTGAGAATTTTATATAGCAATTGAGAATTTCTCCGGACTTGTGTATGGATTACGAAAGTTCTGTATGACTAGGGATTCTACATTTTAGAATAAGAAAGGTAAGAAGAATAGTTTTAAATTCACATAAGGTATTTTCAGAGTGAGTGTTACTGTTGTGGTGTTTATGGAGGTGCTTAAGAAAAATACAGTTGCTTAAGGGCCATAGGGCGTTGTGGTTCTATGCTAGGGTTCGTGGGGTGCATTATGGTTAAAGATCGTGGTGTTTTAGCAAGGAAAAGTATCAATCTGAAGACAAATTCGGAAGGGGCTCGGAGAAAATAGGACAACTGGGTAGTAGATTGGACTAGTGTGGTAATGGTAGGATCGGTCTTTTGGGTAATTACGATGTGGTAAGACTTTGCAGATGTTTTGGTGGCAATATTCTTGGGTTTGGCGACCTGTGAGGCTTGGTCGAGTTAGAGGTATTTAGTTCTAAGGGCTTGATTATGTGCAAATGGATTCCAAAATACTTTGGATGGTTTGAGCCGGATATTTTTCTACCGATATGGGGAACGTGTTGTGTATTTTGATTTTCTCCTGGAAGAAGCAAGAGAAAGTGTTCTAACTAATAAGGTATGTAAATTGTTGGTGACTCAAAATTTATTATAAGATTCTTGTGCTTTTCACATGATGGCAAGATAGATGTTATGTGTTGTGCGGAAGTTAGATTTATATGTACAAGGTGGAAGTACAGTCTTGAAGAGAAGGTAATGAATGTTGGATAACATGGACGGTTCCAAATAACTAGATGAATACTATTACTACTTGGTGTTGTATGAGAAGGGGGCAGACTTCGGAAGGCGCATTGTATTCTGACATACGGATGTATAAATTAGTATTGCGGTACTCACATGGTTGATAGACTGCTGATATTCAAATTTTTTCAAGTGGCACGGAAGAACTTTTAAAGTATTTCTCGTGGGATGATCGTGTATGAGAGAGGTGTTAGGCATTTGGGCGGTGGAGATGGAATCAAATATGGTGATTCGCGTGTTCTATGGATTTGGAGATTGGGAGTTCTCAGGAGCAGATTGTTTCATGGTTGTGGACTGTGAAGTTGTGGCCGGTGATAGCCAGATGAATGAATGTGTTATGATTCAGTCATTATAGATTTTCATAGGTATTTTTATCTATTTGTGGGTAACCCGATTTGATTTGGAGGTCCATAGGTAGGCCTAATTAAGATGTGTATTCTATACCGAGCCGGAATAGTTGGCTCTATACTGCTATTGTTGGGGGATGTGTCATTCGGTTGATGTTGGAGTTCCATAGGTAGGCCCAATTAAGATGTACCTACTGAGTGCCGAGTGCCGAGTTCTGAGTGACTGGGAGGCATAAGTGATTGTGAGGTATGCCCGAGGGGCTGTTTACGAGTAATTGTGAGGTAAGCCCGAGGGGCTGTTTACAAGTGACTGTGAGGTAAGCCCGATAGGCTATTTACGAGTGATTGTAAGGTAAGTCTGAGGTCTGTATACGAGTGATTGTGAGGTCTACCCGAGGGGTTGTTTATGATTTTATCTCTGAGTTGCATCGCATTGGCATGCACACATGACATACAGACATAGAGATGTATTTTTCTTATGTTGTACAGCATCACATCATTCATGATTTATTATACATTTTGACACATGGGCATAGTGATGCATTTTTTTACACGGGTTATCTGGAAAGAAAATGAAACATCTCATTTATTATTAAAAAGATTTTTGGGAAAAATTATTGTTTTCAAACTTATTCATATTTTCGGCAACTTCGGTAAACGATTTGGGTTTTTACTGATATACTTGAAAGGAAGAACTGTTACTTTCGAAATCATGATTTAGATGAGCAATTTATCTCTGAATTACTTCTGGTATTATTTATTTTATGATGTTACGGGCTGTTGTGGACTATTGGTTTGGACCCGACCTTGGTGGAAGCTCGTCACTACTCTCAACCTAAGGCTAGGTTTGTAACTTACTCAGTATATGGGGTCGGTTGTACTGATACTACACTTCTTCACATTGCGTGCAGATGTTGGCTGTTGTTGTTGCTATGCTCGATGGTTGCGGGATTTGAAGATGTACATGCGTTACTGTTGTAGCTGCCTCTTGTTCATGATAGCCTTAGATTTATAAAAGCTCTGTTTATGTACTATTTAAACAGACTATGTATTTATTTTATTTCCACTTTGTAAACTCTATTCTTAGGAGCTCATGATTTGTACTACCAGTTCCTGGGGAATGTATAAGATTAAGATCTCTATTTACTTAAATTGCTTTAATAATTATTATTGAAATTGGATAGTTAAAAGTTGGCTTACCTAGCGGGTTGGGTTAGGTGTCATCACGCCTAGCTAGATTTTGGGTCGTGACAGTGTTCTACTTTACTGGTTATTCTTTCCTCCTGTTTGACTAACGTGCAGGTTGACTCCATATTGGCAGTGCTCCACAAGAGGAAGAAGGCTATTGGATGGACTTTGGCGGATATTCGGGTATTAAGCCCCGCATTTCGCATGCATAAGATTAACTTGGAGGAAGATTCCAAGCCATCTATTGAACATCAAAGGAGACTCAACGAAGCTATGCGAGGCGTGGTCAAAAAGGAGATTATCAAATGGTTGGATGCCGGGGTTGTCTACCGCATTTTTGATAGTTCGTGGACTACTCCGGTGCAATGTGTCCCAAAGAAGGGGGGCATGACAGTGGTCACCAATGACAAGAATGAGTAGATTCCTAAACGAACAGTGACTGGGTGGAGAGTGTGTATGGTCTATCGCAAGCTTAACAAAGTCATGAGGAAGGATCATTTTCCACTTCCCTTCCTTGATCAAATGCTTTATAGGTTGGTCGGCCGTGCTTTTTATTGCTTTCTAGATGGATATTCGGGCTACAACCAAATCCTTATTGCCCCGGAAGATGAAGAGGAAACAACTTTCACCTGTCCTTATGGCACTTTCGCTTTCAAGCGGATGCCATTTGGCTTATGCAATGCACCAATGACTTTTCAAAGGTGTATGATGGAGATATTTATGGATATGGTAGAGGACTACCTTAAAGTCTTCATGGATGACTTCTCGGTAGTCGGGGATTCCTTTGATAATTGTTTTTCAAATTTGGATAGAGTATTGGCAAGGTGTGAAGAAACAAACTTGGTGTTGAATTGGGAGAAATACCATTTTATGGTCGAGGAATGCATTGTCCTTGGCCACAAGATTTCAAAGAATGGCATAGAGGTCGACAAGGCAAATATAGAGGTAATTTCTAAATTTCCACCTCCAACTTCGGTGAAAGGCGTACGAAGTTTCTTTGGTCACGCGGGGTTCTACCGGCGCTTCATAAAGGATTTTTCTAAAGTGGTGAACCCATTGTGCAAGCTCTTAGAGAAAGATGCTAAGTTTCACTTCAATGATGATTGCATCAGAGCCTTTGAATTGATAAAGTTCAAGTTGACAACCACTCCTATTATCACCGCTCCTAATTGGAGTATTCCTTTTGGTGTGCGATGCTAGTGATGTAGCGGTTGGAGCAGTTTTGGGACAATGCATCAACAAGATTTTTTATCCGGTCTACTATGCTAGTAAGACCATGAATTATGCCCAAGTCAATTACACTATTATAGAGAAAAAGTTCCTTGCCATTGTGTTTGCAATTGAGAAGTTTCACCCATACTTGATGGGTGCAAAGGTTATTGTTCATATGAATCATGCGGCACTTTGCTATCTTATGAGCAAGAAAGATTCAAAAGCTCGGTTGATGAGATGGGTGCTATTGTTGCAAGAGTTTGATATTGACATCCAAGATCAAAAAGGGAGTGAAAATCAAGTGGCGGACCACTTGTCTCGTTTGGAGGAGGAGGGGAGACCGCATGATGGCCTTGAAATCAATGACTCCTTCCCCGACGAGCAACTCTTAGCTATTTCAATGAAGGAAGTGCCATGGTTCATGGATCTAGCAAACTTCCTTGTGTGTGAATTCATCCCGGATGAGTTTTCTTCAAATCAAAGGAAGAAGCTCAAACGGTATTATCAAGATTATTATTGGGACGAGCCATACCTTTTCCGGATTGGCACGGATGGGGAAATTAGAAGATGTGTACCGGACGAAGAGCAAAATATTATTCTTGTGGATTGCCATTCTTCTCCTTATGGTGGTCACCATGGCGGAGCAAGAACGGCAGCCAAAGTGCTAAGTTGTGGTTTCTATTGGCCCATTCTCTACAAAAATGCAAGTGATATGGTGAAAGGATGTGATGAATGCCAATGGGCCGGTGGAATCTCAAAGAAGAATGAAATGCTTCTCACTACACGGGTGGAGCCAAGAGATTTTGATACGAAGGTTCGGGCTAAGAAGCCCTTCGCATGGTATTCTCTGATGGATGCACACAACACTAAAAGAAAGGGTCAGCCGACTACCACCATAGGCCAATCTGATGAGCCATCGGTGGTAGTTGCAGAGACAACCGATATGCCATCCACTTCAGCAGAGCCTTCAGCCCGTGCAGCTCTCATGCCCCCACCTTCAGCCTCAGTGCCTCCCATCTCGACTTTGAAGCCGGTGTCTATGCCCACTGCTCTACTTTCTATGCTGCGAGTCTCCCAGACACTAGCGAGCCTCAACAACTGGATGCAGACAGCTAGTGCAAAGCTGTTTGACATATCCAGTCATGTTGCAGCACAGTCATCCATTCCGGGCACCTTATATTCCCCCTACAGTTAAAGAAACCTTGAAGAAGCTTCTGAAAAATTAGAACAAATAATGGCCACTCTAGTGTAGAATGGGTCAGTGATATAAGAGCTTGTAAAGGAAGTGAAGAAGATGCGGAAGTCCCAGGCCTCCAAGAAGTTAGTAGACAAGCTCCGGAGACAGGTTACCAAGATTGCAACAGCCAGAGACATTCCAGACCATTTCCATTTTTGGTCATCACTTTCGCGGCCCATTCTACGACCGCAGACCTGAGTTCGGAGGGTCCATTTTCCTATTTTTATAACCTGGTCCCATTTTGATAAATATCCATTGGGGCTTATTTTAAGGCGATTATCTAGTGATTTTAGAGAGAGGTAAGAGCAATTTAGAGAGAGAAGGTGGAAATCTAGCATTTTAATCATCCAATCTTGCACCAACCTTCAAGAATCAAGGAAGTCAATCACTAGATTATCATCTATCCAGGTAAGTCCTACTCCTAAGCTTCCATGCAAGAGGTTATGAGTTCTAGTATATTGTGCGGGTTGAAAATAGGCCATGCATGTGACAATAGGTTGTAGTATGTGGGATTAATGAACCATTTTGGTTAGTTTCTTGTTAAAATTGGTTGAGGGAGGAAGGGATTACCATTGTAGAGCTTTGTAGTCTATTTTGCATAATAGGTGTTTGACAACATTCCTAAGAGAGTTACACCATGTAAATCCTTTTAATTATTATTCGATTTTGCAATCTTCCTATTGATTATTATTTCTAGAAGTATTGGGACGTTGTAGTAACTTAAGGAAAGCTCAAACAATGTATGTTGGCTAAACTCTTCTCTTAGAATTCAATCCCACATATCCATGTAAGTCCCTTGATGCTTATTATAAATTGATTATTCAAAATAAGCCTTGTGTCAAAATAAATATGCATTCAATATGTATTCCAAAGATTCTTGTTATGTTGAGTCACTGTTGAGAATGTTTTTTTTAAATATGGGCTGTGTGTTCTTACGTTCTGATTCAAAAGCATGATTCTAATGAAAGCTATCATGTTAATTATGTAGTAAATCACATGTGTTTAAAGTCTTAATTAGAAAGGCCTTATTGTTGATTATCCATGATGATATTTGAAAGTGAAAGAAGAGAACATGAAATATGATGTGCGACCAACGTGCCAAGAATGACATTGTGTTATGGCCAATGGTGCCAATAAAATGAATGACATGTAAAAGAATATGAAATGAATGGTAAATTCTTTTAATAATAAATACCTTGGGAGTATCGTTTATCCACCGATGAAGGGTAGGTCGGAACAACCTAACCCCGAAACTACACGTACCGGTGTAGGAGTGATCGAGGGGTAAATCCCCGTATTGATGTGATGAGACTGTTTCCCCTTATATGGGATGAGATTGGTGTGTTGAGATATTTCCCATTAAATGGGATGAGATTATTTCTATCGAGATGTGATGTGATGTCGACCCACACGGCATTGTGGTGAGACGGCTTAGCCGATCGGGCTGAGATTGGACGCCATGCTGCGTACATGGTGGTATTGTGAGTGTATGCCTCGGGGTGAGACGGCTTAGCCGGTCAGGCTAAGATCGGACTCTGTGCTAAAACACGATGGTGTATCGGTGCTAAAGATCTCCAAACTTAAATTACTGAAACTTACTTGAAATTTACCTTTCCCCTAACTTGACACCTTGATATTGTTTGAGTCTCTTATTGATTTCATGTTTTATTCTCCGTTTACTGTTACGCGTTCTATTGAGAGGGTGTTTAGTTTTACATACTAGTACTCTTCCATATGTACTAATGTCCCTTTTGCCGGGGGTGCTGCATCTTTAATGGATGCAGATGGTCCCATAGCAGGTGGTATTGATCAATGATAGCAGCACACCCTCTCCTCAGCTGACTTGGTGAGCCCCACTTCATTTCGGGGTCCTGTGTCTCTAATCCTTTGTACATAGCGTTTTGAGGTATAGCCGGGGCCTTGTTGCCGGCACTGTCATAGCATTCTTTTGTTCCTGTTAGAGGCTCTGTAGACATAGTGTGGGTTGTATCTATTTTTGGGAAGGTTAAACTAAAAATGTTGTAATCGTATCATCTGTTCCACTTTAACTATGATTGTACAATGTACTATTTTGGAGACTTGTTAATGACGTAACTAATGGAAATGAACTAGTGTTATTCACATGACCTTTTACTATAATGTCAAATTAATGAAATATATTCTTCTCTTTAATTATGGGTGAGTAGGGTAGAAGGTATTATAAAGGCTTGCTTGACCGGGGTATCTCGGTTGAGCGCAGGTCGCGCTCCCCGAGGTCGGAGCGTAACAAAAACCACAACGCACAACAAACTCCCATGCCTATAGAAAATATCCATCGCAAGTCATGGTAGCAATCATTGAGAACTCTACGTAGCCCATTTGTGCATAACCAAGACATCAGAATTGAATCCCTCTAACTCAACCAAGTCACACAGGTCTCTAAACCCGAGAATATTGCCACAAAACACCTGTAGAGACTCACCACATCATAAGTACCTACATTACCGTGCCGATCTGACCTACTACTAAGATGCCCTATTTCTCCGAGTTTCCTCCGAATTACCTTCAATTTGATATATCTCCTTGCTAGAACACCACGATCCTTCCCAAAGTTTTCCACAAGAGATCCTAGCATAAAACCACACCGCCCTAAGGCCCATAAGCTACTGTATTCCCTCTGAAGCATCCCAAAAGTACCACAATCGAGACACCCACTCTGAAGAGACCTTTTGTGAATCTAATGTTGTTCCTTTTACCTTTTTGATACTGAAATGCAGAATTCATAGTGATACAGAAATACTGCATGTCCTGGCACCATCCAATGCAAATCTCAGATCTTAGCTATATACAGATCCGGAAAAATTCTCAACTGCCACATATAAATCATGAATCCATTAGAACCTTCTCGAGAGTCACTCACTCTGCTCAAATCTCAATTGCACCACCCAAACGGGGCGAATGACTTGTGCCCCATTAGCTCAATAACACCCTAAGAAGTAATCCACACATCTAAGCAACCGAGTGAATTATTTTTCTTGGTACATTACACCCATCACGAATAGCAACCCTAGACCATTTCCAAGACTTACATATATCCATAAGGTATAGTACATCATGCATCCAGAAATTCCTTGCTTACGCCTTCCTTAAAACCTACCTCTACAAGTTATAACTGATTCCCAAGTATGCCTCAAACCGAAACCATTACAACACATAACCATGCAATCAAATCGTCGATGGCGAACTCCCCTACTTGGCTCAAAGCCATAGAATAAAGCAACGGATAACTCATAATACCCATACTCTACTACTGCCATAATCCAGTAGTGAGATTCAACTTAATCCTTCACAAGTTCCTGCAACACAACCCATAAAATACCCCAAATCATCTACTAAGCTCGCATTCATCCTCGTGACAGTCAGGTCAACTTTTACCACCGATCCAAACTCAAATCGCAACACATATAACCCTACTGATGGAAAGAAACTCTCCACACAATCATCATAAGGATCATGCATCCGTAGATTACCCCGCAAGTGATAATCCACCAACTTAGCCCCAAATTGACATCTCTCTATGCCCTTACACGGTCACAACTACTACGCAATCACTTAATCTTCCTGAGTCTAAACTCATCAATAAGACATGAAAATTTACTTCATTCCACAAATGAAATAACACGAAAGAATCTCTCAAAAACCTTCATAACTCAAGACTGTATGACACATCTATAGAAATCGAGCATCCAATAGCCCTTTTCATATTTCAAGAAAACTCTTCCCGTCACATTCAAACCATCTAAATACATCCCGGAGTCACATGATACACATCAT